>NC_133657.1:114143347-114508380 GCF_009905375.1 Apium graveolens
CGAGATGTCTAGTTCTTTACATGACTAACTGGAGATCTCGATATAAAAGTTCAAGTACAGAATACAGATCAGTTTAATATCCAAGATTAACATTTAACAAACAAATCAATCACTGATTTGAAAAGTCTATAAAAGTAGCTTGAAGAGTACAAGATCAAAGGCCAAGATTAAATGGAAAAATAAAGTCACAGGCGTGCAAGATTAGCAAAGATACACTAAGCTAGAAATAGAAAGATTTGGTTATCCAAAAGCAGGGTTTAGTACATGTTGTTACATGCTGTGTAAAAACCAGTGTTTACTGTTCTATAAAGTAAACACCGAATGCTTCGTTTAGATGTGACAAAAAAATAGATCTAAAATTTCTTGTAACTTTCGAGAGAGAAGCTGAGTTCTTATCATACTAAGAACCCAGAAATTTGTAGCAAACACTAACTTGATTTTAATATAAAATTAAGTGAGTTTTGAAAGATATTGTGTTCATATGCATGTTTTAATTATTCTGTTGAAACACATTATCTCTACAATATAGATCACTTTATTCACCCTTATTAAACAGATTCAAAAAGACATTGAAATTGTTTAAAACACATTCACCCCCCCCCCCCCCGTGTTGTATTCATTACCCAATAAGTGGTATCAGAGTAAAATCTGAAAGTAAACAAATTAAAGATCTTGGAAGAATGAATACACAGAAACTGAGCAGTATTAAAATCCCCACCTTTGACATATCTAACTATACATTATGGAAAAAGAAAATGCTACTGTTTATCAGAATGGCCAATCCATTATACATTCAGATCCTCAAGAATGGCCCTTTCACTCCTATGGTAAGAGTTGAGGAATCTACAGATGGAGACATGGTCATTCCAGCTCATTATGCTCCTAAAGATCCTTCAAAATACACTGAGCCTGAGAAGGAAAAAGTCTCCCTAGATAGTGGTTTGCAGCTGATATTGATAGAGTCACTGGACAATGTAATGTACAATAATATTGTCAAGTGTGACACATCCAAACAGATCTGGAAGAAAATAGAGATATTATGTGAAGGAACATAGGAAGTTAGATCAATCCAAATGAGGATTCTCGTTTCTCAGTATGAAAGGTTTATGGATAAACCAACAGAAGGATCACTGAAGTTTTTGAAAGGTTCAATAAATTAATAAATGACTTGCTGCTTCATGATAAATATTATGAGGCTGAGGAGGTTAACCTAAAGTTTCTGCTAGCTCAACCTGACCATCTTGAATAGAAAATATCAGCCATTAGAGAAGGAAGAGATTTGAGCAGAATAACTTTGGAAGTTCTATATGGAATCTTGAAAACCTGTGAACTTGAAATGATGCAAAGAAAGTCATTGAAAGCATACCATGGCGATATTGTTGATGGTTCAAGTGCTTTAATTATAAATGACAGAGAAGAAAGTGAAGATGAGCAAGATGATCAAGTTTCAGTTAGTCAAGCTATGGAACAGAAGAACAAAAGATCTCAAAAGCAAGTTGTGTTGGAACTGGCGGAAGATGAATATTACACCTTGGATGAACTAGATGAAATCGATCAGCCCATGGCTTACTTGGCTAGAAAATTTTCAAACATTAAAGTCAAGAAGCCAAGGTTTTTCAAAGGCAAGGGACAATCTTCCAACAGTAACAATTGGAAACCAAAATCTCAGTTCAATTCAGTTAGCAAAGGTGGCTACAAAACAGGATCTGTGGATAGATCAAAGATAAGGTGCTTCAACTGTGATGAGTTGGGTCACGTTATTACTGAATGCAGAAAGCCTAAGAAGGTGAAGAAAGACAAGGCATACCTCGAACTGAAAGCAAAGTATGAAGCTCTCTTGAAGAAGCAGTCTGGAAAAGCTTATATTGCATAATGTAAGAGTTGAGATGACACTGATGTTGATGATGAAGATGAAGAAGTTGGGAATTATGAACTCATGGCTTTTGAGCAAGGAGAAGCATCTACTCCAAAATCAAAGGTACCAACTTTAACCACTATTGATTTAAATGTTAGTCAATATAAGGAAATTGTGGAAAAGATGAGTGTGGAGATGTTTCACATACAAACTAGCTTAGTGGCAGCTATTGAGGAAGTCAGTAGGCTAACAAAAGCAAATGAGGAGCTTGAGAGTGAAAAGCAAAAGATGGATCTACTGCTTGTGGAGCTTGAGTCAGTCAAGCAAGAAAATGAATATTTGAAAAATAAGCTAAAGTGTGCCAGTGAGATTGAAGCTGTGTTAAGAGAGAAGATTGAAAAGATTGAAGTTAAGTGGAAAAGGAAAAGCAACAGAAAATGAAGATGTTCCAGCTATGCTGAAAAAGGTTGATTCACCAATGTTCAAAGCATGTGAGTTAGATTTCAGTGAAGTAGAGTTGATCATTAAGCAAGAAATTATTGATGAAGACAATGAGAAGAAAAATACAGAAACAACTCCAACTTCCAAAGCTGAAAAAAGCCCATGGTCAATCAAGACTCCAATACACCTGTCAAGAAAATGAAAACTGAAGATGCAAGAAAGAAAAAGAAAAATAGAAATGGCAAGATTGGGATAAACAAGAGCAACAATTTTGCTAATGTTGCAGATGCTCCAAGGAAGCAATGTCAAAAATGTGGCTCTGTGAATCATCTAACTCACCTTTGTAAAAAGGTTGTTAGCAAGCCAGTCGAAGGAGCATGCAAGTACAATGAAGCAAATGCAAATGATCCCTACTCATTTTGTGACAAGTTTGATTGCATCACTTGTAACTTGAAAGTGATGAAAAGTTGCCACGAGCTGAGAGTGGACCTCAAAGAAGTAAAAACTGGGTCTACATCAAAAAGGGAAAATGCACAACAGTCAATGAACTCTATTTTACCTGAAACAACTCATTCTGATTTTGCTCACTCTGTTAACAAGAAGAAAGTACCCAACACTGCTTGGGTTGCTAAACACACTTAAACTCATTGTGTTTAGGGCAAAAAGAAGAAAGTCATATGGATTATAGATAGTGGATGCTCAAGACATATGACAGGTGATATGGCCCTGCTATCACAGTTTGAGGAGAAGGTTGGCCCATTAGTGACTTTTGGAGACAATAGCAAAGGCTTCATAATGGGATATAGCAAATTGATTTCTGAAAATGTTGTCATTGATGATGTAGCACTGGTAGCTGGTCTTGGAGTGAATCTTCTTAGTGTTAGCCAATTTACAGACAAAGGTTTTAAAGTTTTATTTAAAAAAGAAGAATGCACTTTTATCAGCAAGAAAACTGGTGAAGTTGCTCTGAAAGGAGCAAGGAATGGAAGCTTATTTGTTGCAGACTTTGACTCAGTAACTGAGGATGGAATTTGTTGCTTCTACACCAAGGCATCTGTAGAGCAAAGCAAACTATGGCATAAGAAGCTGTCTCATTTGAATTTCAAAGCAATTAATACTCTAGTTAAAAAGGAGTTGGTGAGAGTCATGCCTAATCTGGAATTTGCTCAAGATGAAGTTTGTGATTCCTGTCAAAAAGAAAAAATGAAAAGATCAAGTCACAAGAGTAAAATTATGAATTCTATAAGTGCACCTTTGCAACTTATTCACATAGACTTATTTGGACCAGTAAATGTCCAGTCAATTTCAAGAAAAAAGATATGCACTTGTGATGGTGGATGACTACTCAAGGTACATATGGGTAGAATTTATGTATTCTAAAGATGAGACTTCACACATCATAATTGAGCACATCAAGAAGATTGAGAAGCGGATTGAAGATCAGAATTGTGTGAAAAGATTGAGGAGTGATAATAGAACAGAATTCAGGAATGCAACCTTAACTGAATTCTGCAAAGACAAAGGCATTGTTCAAGAATTCTCAACAGCTAGGACACCTTAACAAAATGGAGTAGTTGAGAGGAAAAACAAAATATTGGTGGAAGCTGCTAGAACAATGCTGCAAGATGCAAAGTTGTCAACTAGTTTTTGGGAAGAAGCTGTGAACACTACATGCTATACTCAAAATAGATATCTCATTAACAAAAATTTTGAAAAATCACCCTACTCAATCTTATCCAAGAGAAAGCCTATTTTGAAGCATCTTCATGTGTTTGGAAGCAAATGATATATGTTAAAGGACAACTCTGAATATGTGGGAAAATTTGACTCTAAAGTTTTTGAAGCAATTTTTCTGGGATATTCATTGGAGAGAACTGCATATAAAGTCTATGTTATTGAACAAAAGAAAATTATGGAAATAACATATGTTACTTTTGATGATGACAAGTGCCCAGGCTTGGAATGCCTTGATGAAAATGAAGCTGAAGCCCTAAAGTTTGAAACCCTCAACATTGATAGTGATTCTAATGATGAAGCTGAAGTCAATGTAACTCATAGAATAAATGAAGAGTCAACTGAAAAAGTGAACCATGAGAATGGAAGCTCACCTCATGAACCTGAATTTGAAAGTACAAACTCGGGGGAGAAAGAGAGGAAGGTTCTGCAAGTCATACAAATGGTAAAGAAAACACTGAAAACTCTAGTCAACAAACTCACACAAGGAAGTGGGATAAAAGTCACACTAGAGAAACAATTATTGGTGATCCAACTGCTGGAGTGAGGACTAGAAGTACAACTCTAAATGAATATCTTCATGCATGTTTTCTATCATAAGTTAAGCCAAAGAAAACTGAAGAAGCCCTTCTTGATCCTGATTGGATATTTATAATGCAAGAAGAGCTAAATCAGTTTGAAAGAAACAAAGTTTGGAAATTGGTACCTGCACCAAAGAACAGAAGCATCAATGGAACAAAGTGGGTGTTCAGGAACAAGATGGATGAAAATAGAATTATTACCTGAAATAAAGCAAGGCTGGTTGCAAAAGGCTACTCACAGGAGGAAGGAATTGATTATGATGAAAATTTTGCTCTGGTTGCAGGACTTGAAATAATAAGGATTTTCCTGGCATTTGCTTCACATTCAAATTTCAAGGTATTCAAATGGATGTGAAGAGTGCATTCTTTAATGGTGAGTTGAAAGAAGAGGTTTATGTGCAATAGCCACCTAGCTTTGAAGATTCATAATTTCCAAATTTTGTATACAAACTACCCAAGGCTCTCTCTGGACTTAAACAAGCACCTAGAGCTTGGTATGACACACTGTCAAAAAATTTGATTAAGCATGGATTCACTAGACATACTATTGATAAAACTATCTTCTACAAGAAACATGGTGATGTTATGATCCTAGTACAGATCTATGCGGATGATTTTATCTTTGGTTCTACTAATGAAAAGTTGTGCCAAAGATTCTCTAAGATTATGCAGAGTGAATATGAAATGAGTATGATGGAGGAATTAAGTTACTTTCTTGGAATTCAATTCAGTCACAGAAGTGATGGAATCTTCATAAGCCAAACTAAGTATGTCAAAGATTTATTAAAAAAGTTAGGTATGACTAGTTGTTCAGTTGCGTCTACACTTATGTCTACAGCAACAAAGTTGGATGAAGATAAAAAGGAAAAGAGTGTAGATATTTCAAGATATAGAGGAATGATTGGATCATTGCTTAACTTAACTGCAAATAGACCAGACATCATGTTTGCAACATGCCTATGTGCAAGATTTCAAGCCAATCCAAAAGAATCACATTTGATGGCTGTGAAGAGGATTTTCATATACTTGAAGAGAACTCCAAACTTGGGATTATGGTATCCTAAGGGAACTGGTTTTGAAGTTGTTGGATATACATATGCAGATTTTGTTGGATGTAGGATTGATAGAAAGAGTATTAGTGGAAGCTATCAGTTTCTTGGATAAAGACTTGTATCCTGGTATAGCAAGAAATAACAATCTACGTCAACTTCCACAGCTGAAGTTGAATACATAACTACTGGAAGTTGTTGTGCTCAAGTGCTTTAGATTAGAAATCAGCTAATGGACTATGGCCTAGTGTTACACAAAATTCCAATTATGTGTGACAATACTAGTGCTATATCTATTGTGGCTAATTCAGTTAATCATTCTAGAACAAAGCACATTGATGTAAGGTACCACTTTATTAGAGAACATGCTGCAAATGGTACCATTGAGCTCATTTTGTTCCAACATAAAAACAATTAGCTGACATTTTTACTAAACCTTTGGATGAAGCAACTTTCACTAGACTTATAGGTGAAATTAGCATGTAAAATTCTTCATCCTAAGGCAAGAACTCAGCTAATATGTTGCACCATATTAATTTCTAGTAAATCAAAATTAATTTGATTTAATTAAAAATAAATTGAAATATGAATAATAAATATTTCAGAAGTCTCTGCATATTTATTTTTCAAAATTCAATATTCAGCTTGGAATTTTTCAAATTCTAAGTAAACTGTCTAGATGTTGATTCATATTTTTAATATGTAAAATAAACACAAGGCAGAATCAAAATGATCAAAAGTATATAAAGAACTGAGTTCTCGATAAGTCAAATTGACTTATCGACAAGTCATTTTAAGACTTCTTAAGTGAGTTCTCGATAAGTCAATTTTCTGACTTCTCGAGTGACTTCTCGATAAGCTTTATTATGACTTATCGATAAGTCATTGTAGTGTTCTCTATAAGTGTTAACTCGCAGAGTTCTCTACAAGTATAATTTTAGACTTATAAATAACTCAGAACTGAAATAATTTAATCTAATAAATTATTTTGGTAAAATACTTTTGGAAAAATTCTTCTGATTTTATCTTGATTTATTCAGATAAAAAATTGGAAACAATTCAGTCCATTATGGACAAACTGGGTATTTATTTAACATCTCGATAAGCTTATTTTTTAGTTCTCTACAAGAATAAAACAAAATGACTTATCGATATGTTCTTCCTTTTTCAAAATGACTTCTCGATAGACAAACTCCAAATGTCTATTTTTGAGTTCTCGACAAGTCATCTACATTTATTATAAATACCCAGACATATCGATACACTTATACTTACGCCTTCGAGAACTCTAAGTGACCTAGCTTTTTCAATTTACCAATTTCTCTCCCGTTTTAAATTCTTTCTCTCTAATTTATTTTACCCATTAATCTTCACCCTCATAACAATGGCAGCAAACATTATTGTACCCTTCATCCTAAAGAAGACCAACTTCCTTGTATTCTTAGATGCTAATCAAGCTCCTGAAGCTTTCAAAAGCTTTGTCAAGTTCTTATCTGAAACCTACTTTGTTGGAGCTCTTACAACTAACGCAGTTCTCTATCTGGATGGATCGGGTGATTTATGGAACACAGCTGTAGTTAGGACAGTTGTGCATGAAGACCAATTCTTAAGCCTAGTTGTTAATTGTCAAATCAAAGGACAACAGGTTGAGATAACTGAAGCTGATATGAACCTGGATTTGAATATTCCAACTGACAAGGTAGTAGGGATCCCAACCCAGGATGAGCTGGATGAATTCTTGGACTTTATCAACTACTATGAGAAGATTAACTTGGCCAGCTTGAACAAGAAAAATCTAAGAAGGGAGTGGTCTTTTCTATTTGATTCTGTGATAAGAGTTTTCACATACAGGAAATCAGGATTTGACAACATTTCTAGTGTTGTCCAGAAGTTGGTCTACTCAATGGCTCAAAACAAACAGATTAATGTAGGACACCACATTCTGGAGGAACTGAGCACCAGGCTCATCATGCAATTCACTTCAAGTGCTAAAGAAATTTTCCTTCCTAGATTTATTATGTCTGCTTTAAATCATAAGGTAAATGACATACATATGCTTGAAGGTGTAGATAGGTCACTAATAGGAAACTGTAAGTAAGTGTCCAAAATTTTTTTGGATCACTTACTACTAAAAATATGGTACAGGTGGGTCTTAAGTTAACACCTTTCATGATTGAAAGATTTAAGACCTATTCTTACCCTATGCCTGACATGAGAACCAATGTAGTTCAAACTAGTGCAACAATGGTTCCTGATCATGTGGAAGCACAAACATAGACACACCCACAGGAACCTCCCCACGTTGAGCCTACTTCTTCAAAACCAATAGCAGCTAGGAAACCAACCACTTTATCCTCTCAAAAGGGTGAAGTGAGTAAAAAGAAGAGAAAGGAGATAACGCTTACTGTGTTACATGAAAGTGGTGAGGAACAAACACCAACTGAGTCACCCTTAGTCAGAAAACAAAAGAAGGATAAGCAAAATGAGTTGACCACTCTAGACACCTCTGCATCCTCTCAAAAGGATGTAGTTGTAAATAAGGGACTTGAACATAATCTAGGGGCATCCTCTCAACAGGATGTCTCTATTGAAAAGAGCATTCTCCCAAATGCACCATGTAAAGAGTCTGCACAACCATCACTTGAGCAAATACAAGTGTATGGAAGGAGAAACAAGGATGGCACACACAAGGAGACACATCCATTGAAGCTTCCTCATCCACTCAGGGGGAGCTTCCAACACTCACTACTGATCAACAACTCCTAATCTATCAAATTTCTTCTTCTCATACTGCACTTGAATCCATTTCTCAAGTGCAAACTCACTCAAGTGACATGGTTCAAGAAACCTTGTTCACCACCAAGACACCAAATTAAGATGGTGAGAGGCTACTAGCTGGGGTAGACCTTGATGACACAATCACAAACATGGGGGATTCATCAGTTTTTACTGAAGACCCGATGGTGATTGATAATGCACCTTCATATGCAAATCAGTCTTCATAGACTGTAAGGTTTGAGGGTAGTACTCTTGAGGGGGAGCTATCTAAATCCTCTCCAATTCAATTGGAGGTTCCTGTCCCAGGAACAACTCCCCTCAAAACCCTAGCAGAAATTGCATTAGCAATTGATACTAGGAGTACAATTGCCAATGACCCTGTTATGGGAGAGGCAAGTATAGCATATTTAAGTGAAAGTGTGGTGCAAGACACACAAGGGTTTGAGGTTGTTGCAAATGATAGTAATATAGTCATATCCCCTCCAATTTAAATGGAGGTTCCCACAATTAGTGAAGAACAACACCCTGTCATAACCACAGTGCTTATTGTGAGTCAAATTGTGACTCTTGTCACAGGTGGTTCTGATACACTGTCACCTTCACACCCAACAAACCAAGCATCATCCTCTCAACCTCAACAACCCCATCTAATCTCCCAGTGGCTCCAAGAAACTAAAGATCAACCTTTAACCATTGAAGATCTTGTAGTTGACCAGATTGGAGGCCTTGCACAAATCTCACAACAGTTACTCACCTCCAACATGTCAAATCAGGACTACCAAGCTATCATGCTCACCTACCAGACAGATGTTGAAGAAAATCAATCTAAAATTATAGATGAAGTTGGTCAGGATGCAAACTTTGATGCTTGGCTAGATAAATAATTTTCTATTGAAATGGATGTTGTGCTAGCTAAGTTCAGGGAGGAGTATATCACTGTCCTGGGAAGCAATGCTAGATCTCTAACTCCTTAGGAAGTGTATGATGCGATCAATGATGTATACTAGGCTCAAATCAAGGCTTTCCATAACTTTGGAAAAGCACTTCAAATCACATTGACTGGACATCAAGATAAAATAATGAGGATGGTGAGGGAAAAGATGGATTAAATCATTCCTTCTCAAACTGAGATAAAAAAACAAATTCATAACCTTTGCTGACCAGATGTCAAGGTATGATCTCAGTGAAATGGAAATAAGTGTCAAGAATCTCAAGACCTCATTTGTGGCCCTAAATGAACAAGTTTAAAATTATATCATTCACTCTAATGACACAAGACTGAAGCTGGATCAAATGCACTCTAGCAAGTGCACTCCTTCAGCCTTGCTCATGGATGAAATCAAGAAGGTTGTACATGACACTTTTTGGGTCTCTACTTCCTCCACATCTCAATCCTCATCCACACTACAAGTTCGAGAACTGCAATATCAAGTTTCTTCTCTCAAATCTTCCAATGACTCACTAAGTGCCCAAGTTCAAGCTCTTACATCCTTGGTACAAAGTCAACAGACAGATCTCAAAACCCCGGTGGACTCTCATAAGCATCTCCAAATGCAGAATTTTGTTGCTTTGGGGGCCATCATGGGGAAGCTCAACATACCACTGCCCTCCCTATCTGAAGAAATAAGGCCATAATTGCCAACTCCCCTACTCATGCCTGTCACCAAGACTAATGGGGAGATTGAGGCTAGGATTCAATCATCCAAGGATGTTAAATCTAAGTCTAAAGAGCCTATTCAGATTGGTCAAAGCTCTTCACATGCTCAACTCTCTCATGATGTTGGAAAAGAAAGACTTCTAAAGGTTGTAGAAGGACCAAATCAAGACCAAGAATTCAGTGAACTTCTTGCAGTGCTAAGGATGTCTCTTCAAAACAACTACATCACCTACAAGAAAACATTGGCAAAAAAATCAACTTCATTAGGGCAGTGGTTGTGAAAATTGACAATTTCTTGGAAAAGAGAATTGTTGTGAATATCAATGATGGTGGTGTGGACAGATGTCTTCAGGTGTCTCTTCCAAATCTTAAAACCTTAAGAGCATCTTAACTGGATGTAATGATTGAAAGAGTAAATCCAGTTATTCTAGAGGACACCAAGCTACTAAAAGAGCTCAAAAATGCACAGATAGCATCTTTTCCTGAAGCCTATCTATATCCAAACAAAGGGGTGG
Organism: Apium graveolens; assembly: GCF_009905375.1. Lineage (NCBI taxonomy): Eukaryota > Viridiplantae > Streptophyta > Magnoliopsida > Apiales > Apiaceae > Apium > Apium graveolens. Next base: position 114,153,958 of record NC_133657.1, read on the forward strand.
TCTACATCATCCAACAACCAAACAATGCAAACATCTCAGTGTTCCTAAAAATTGTGTCAAATCAAATATGAGACTGATCATGACTTTGCAGTCTGATCTTAAGTACAAAAGGAGCAAGAAGCATGAGGATGTGGAGATGATAAAAATCCTGGACAGATACCTAATGAATTCTGACACCATGTTACCAACTACTCAATTTAATCTAAGAGATGACAAGAATGATGATGAGCAGAAGCATGATGAACAAAAACCTTCTGGATCAAATCCAAGTCAATCTTCAAGAGCAACTGGTAGCAATTGAGAACCACACCAACAAACCATAAAAATCCAAAAAAAATCAAGATAACCCTCTATGCCAATAAACTCAAATACCAAACCACCTCAAACCTCAAAGCCTAAATACTTGTACAAGCAAACTGTTAACACCTTTCTGAAAATACCAATCACCTCAAGCCAGACATTTCTTAAGATAATATCAAACCTACCTTCTGTCAAGCCATCACTTAAAGTTCACTACAAGTCTGTTGGGAGGAAACCTAAGAAAGAGCAAGTTACTGAGAGGGCCATATGGAATTGTTACAAGCAAAGTGATTTTCTACCTCTAAATTGGTGCATCTCAGATGAAGACTACTTTCAACAACTAGCTGAGGAAATAGTCAGAGTTTGGGTTATAACACTAAGGGAAGTAAGAATCTACTATGAAGATGGGTCCTTCACATTTCTTGACAACAACTTAATGGACACCTTTTCAACTACAGAAATCAAGAGAGTGATAAGCTTACTGAAGGATAAGGATACTGCAACCAGGGCATGGAGATCTATTTTAGCTGAATGGTTGATAGTAAGGGAGGAAAGAAGAGCAAGAAATAAGGCTGAATATGAGAAGAGGAAGAGGAAGTATGATGAGGAAATAAAAATATACATTCAAAGATCTGAAGATCTCAAGGCAAAAGGGATGGGCAGAATTCCCAAGGATGGAAGATTTCTAAATGTCAAAGCTGGCACATTCTCAAAATTTAGGATTGATTTGTTGAGTGGCTATCCATAACCTGACAGACTCAAACTTGTGGAAGCTCTAAGAGGGACACCAATAATTTAGGAACTAGAAATTCTTGTATACTTAATGGACCTTATTAGAGAAGAAACTAGAGATACAGTATATGTCAAATGTGTGTATCTGTTAAACTCAAGAAATCATCTAATGTTTGAATGTAATATTTGTGTCAATGTTTATGAAAAAACTATATGTCCATTGTAGCTTAGGGTTAGTCTTGTTAACAGGCATGAATTTGTGATAAGCAATCTTCTCACAAATTGGGGGAGATTGTTGTGCAAGACATGCATGTACTACAACAAGACTAAGTAAATTTGACAACCCTAAGTAAGTTGTATTGTAATCTAAATTTGCATTTTGTATTGTAACATTTAAGTTTGTAAAAATGAAAATAGATTAGACTAGAGTATTTTTATGTAAACAGTTTCAAGCCTAAGAATAAGCTCTGAAAGAAGATCATGATGATCATGCCTCAGAGAAAGTATGAAGAAGCTTAAAGTTGAATAAATATGTTTTATGAAAAACATTCTAAGTCAAGAAGTCTACAAGTCACAGATTATATGTTATAGAGAAGTCATTCGAGAACTCCAGAATGACTTATCGAGAAGTCAAGAAAAGCTACTAGAGAACTCAGAGATATTGACAAGCCAAATTGAAGACCTGAAGATTGGAGATATCGACAAGTCATTTCTTCACTAGAGAACTCTGGGGATATCGATAAGTCAAAATATCATTAGAGATCTCTAAGATATCGATAAAGTAAAATATCATTAGAGATCTCTAAGATATAGATAATTCAAAATATCACTAGAGATCTTTGAGATATCGATAAGTCTATTTGTCACTAGAGAACTCGGAGATATCGATAATTCAAAGTGAAGACATGAAGATGAGAGATCTTGACAAGCCAAATTCTCCTATAGAGAACTCAAAGACTTCAATAAGTTAAAACAACTATAGACTGATTAGAGATCTCGATAAGTCATTATACTTATCGAGATGTCTAGTTCTTTACATGACTAACTGGAGATCTTGATATAAAAATTCAAGTACAGAATGCAGATCAGTTTAATATCCAAGATTAAAAATCAACAAACAAATCAATCACTGATTTGAAAAGTCTACAAAAGCAGCTTGAAGAGTACAAGATCAAAGGCCAAGATTAAATGGCAAAGTAAAGTCACAGGCGTGCAAGATTAGCAAAGATACACTAAGCCAGAAATAGAAAATTTTGGTTATCCAAAAGTAGTGTTTAGTACATGCTGTTGCATGGTAAACACTGGATGCTTTGTTTAGATGTAACAAAAAAATAGATCTAAAATTTCTTGTAACTCTTAAGAGAGAAGGTGAGTTCTTAACATACTAAGAACCCAGAAATTTGTAGCAAACACTAACTTGATTTTAATATAAAATAAAGTGAGTTTTGAAAGATATTATGTTCATATGCATGTTTTAGTTATTCTGTTGAAACACATTATCTCTACAATATAGATCACTTTGTTCACCATTATTAAAAAGATTCAAAAAGACATTGAAATTGTTTAAAACACATCCCCCCCCCCTCTGTGTTGTATTCATTACTCAACATGATGGACTTTCATATCTGGATGAAAGATGGTCAAAGTTTAATAAGAGAATGTATTATGTATAGTAATTTTTTGTTGGAATTGAAGAGAATGTGTACAAACCTGTATGTTCTTCTGTAAATTGAGTATAGAACAATTGTCAAAGATAGTGAATATGTAGTATTGTCTTAATTGAAGAGAATTGAGTTTGAATATGGTAAAGATACTCAATCACAAAATTTTTTAAGGAATATGTTATCATCTTGATTGCAGTAAGTTAGACTAATTTTGATAGGTTATGGTATTCTGTATCAATCACAAAAAATTGGCAACACTGTTAGTCCCTTAACAATATAGCAAGAATTACAGAAGGGGGGTTGAATGGAATTCTTTATCTTTTTCTTGAAATAAAAATGTTCAACTCGATTATAGATATATCTGTTTTGATTAGCACAATGCGGAATATAAACTTTAATGAATCAAAACAAGAGTAATTAAAAACAGGAGTCTTTAAAAACTTTCTGGTGGATTTAAACAATTCCACCAGAGATATATATTAATATATCGAGAGAACTCTGTGTGCAGAAATGCTCACAGCTGCTTTTACAAGATAGAACAACTAAGAACACAGGAAATGCTAAAGATAGTGCTTACAAAGATTTCTCTGTGTTTGTTTTTAAGCTAACTTAGTTTTCTTAGTTATTTTATATTTGCTACTCTCTTGGTTTATATATATTACCAAGATTACAAAGTCAAAAGAACTGAATAAATATAAAATCTAACAGTCTTGATCTTTGCTGCTTTTCGTCCTCTATGACCCAGTTAATAGGCTTCCACAGTGTTTGTATCCAATCTCGACGGCTGTGTGTCAGCTTTCACTGTTCAACTGATGTTTGAATCTTGATATTATCATCCGTCGACTTTCAGATCATCCGTCGATGACTTACTTGATCATCCGTCGACTGTTATTTTGAACATCCGTTGAAAGTCATTTGATCATCCGTCGAAGCTTTGTTAAGCATCCGTTGATAGCTATTTTGGCACTTGACTTCATTTCACTTATACAGAATTACAAGACATTGCTTATGTACAGTTAATCAACCTATTCTGCATATCTAGTTAAAGTCAACATGACTTATATGCTACTACAGATTCTATACAAAGGTGCATACAACACTGTGCTACAAACTTATCATTTTATAAGCTACTCACTCAATGGATAATAAATTACTCATCCGTCGGTACTCAAACTGAGTTATCCGTCGGGACTATAATTCTTATCCGTCGAGTGCTACATTATTTCACTAAGTAAAATCTACTTAGATGTTTTGTTTAGGTAATCATCAAGTGCACAACATATTCACAACAATCTCCCCCAATTTATGTCTACTAGAATTGTATCCATAAATTAAGAGACACTTGATGATAACAAAATATCCTAAACAAATATCTTTAAAGATAAGTAGATAAAACTGAAAGTGCTTCAATTTAAACAAGGTATACAAGGTTTGGCTCACAGTCAATTCAAGATGCTCCTCTAGCCTGAGCAGATTTTTCTAGTTTCTTGAAGGTCTGGATCTTCTTCCAAGCTTTCTATTGTTTTCTTCAATTTGATTCTGGAGCTGTCTGTGGAATTCTAATTCATCAGATTCTGAGAGATCTAACATTTCTTGCATTTCCAAAAGAGTCTCATTGCTAGAGATACTCAATTGGTCTTCTAGTTTGAAGAATCTTCTCACACCCTTGTCATCCATGAATTCCATCAGCCAGTAGGGCCTTAGATGCACTCTTCTCCCTGTGTATGGGATGATAAGAGTTTTGGGTAGTGCATCTTTGGCTCTAACACTTCTTAGCTCTTCAATCTTCTTCAATACTAATCTTCTTGTAGTTACATTAAACCCAAAGTTTTTCTTGAAGGATGAATAGACTTTGATCAACACAGCTTGGCTTTCTTGAAGTATCCTGTGAAGAGGCCACTGAATCTCCCTTCCTCCTTTGTACTTGAATACCAACCTTTCAGGTAGATTTCTGTATGCATCAATTGCCCTTACCTCATCCAGCTCTTCCAGATAAAGGTTTAGGTCTAAAAATTCCTTGATATCACACAAGTACAAGTAGTCTCCCTTATTGATCTTGGGTTGAGCTTTGACTACTGCCTTGGATTTGAGAGGTGACAGCTTCACTTTCTTGACTGCCCTTGATTTTGTCCTTCTTGGCTTGGTGAGAATTGGCAAGTTGAAGTCAGGAATTGGTAATTTATCTCACTCTATTGGCTCATCCTTTGGCACAATAGGCTCTCCATGTATGTTCCTGTAGGGGTCCACCACCCTTATGTCTTCAAATACCACAGAGGGCTTTGATGCTTGAGTTTCAGCTTTATTGGATTCCATTGGAAATTGATCTTCCAATTCCTTGTTAACAATATCCAACTTTCTTTTTGTTCTTTTAGCCAATTCTTTCTTTCTTGGAGATTTCTTCTGTTCTTCAGTCTTCTTCTTTGATCCAGTAGCTTGAGTTGGTTGAGAGGCAATTTGTTGAGAAGAATTCACAGCCTGTAGCTTGGTCAAGATAGCAAACTGTTCTTTCTTTTGTTTAGACTTCTTTGCATCTAGAGCAGCTTGCCTCTTTTTCTGCTTCAATCTGGCTTTTTCTTCTTCCTTTGCTTGAGCAAATTGTGGATGTCCAGCTACCACACAAATTTCCTTCCCATTTCTGAATATCTTTGCAATTCTCTCTCTTAAGGCTGAATCAGCTGGATCTTTATAGAGAAGAATAGATCTTGACAGAAGCTTCTTTTCATCAGGCTTGGGTGTCTCATACACGGTATCCATAGGGTTCTTCAAAGATGACTTTGGATAGTTTGCCCTTGGTTTAAGAATCATCTCAGCCTTTGTAGTCTTGATGCAGGAAGATTATCATTTCTCCAGATAGTTCATGCTCATCTCATTCACATTGATTGGCTTGACAAGAGAGTGATGGATGGCTGACTGATCTGGTTCCTTGACTAATTGAAACTTTTTCTGTATTTCCTCATCAATCTTTTTCCAGTTGATCAGAGTCAACTCTTCTTTATCAGCATCTTTCAAATTTGCTGCTGCTGCATTTATAAGATCTATACCATCTGCAACTGGTGGCTTGGAGATAGTAATTGAAGGTACAATTACTTTGCTGATTTGAACTACAATGTTATCCCCCTTAGTTGGTCCTTTCTCCCCCTTACTTGATTCTCTCTCCCCCTTTTTGTTATCATCAAGTGAAGGAGTTAGGCCTTGTGCTTTAGCCAGTTGCATTAGAAGATTTGTCTGAGTCTGTTGATTTTGAAGAAGTAGGGCCACTGAATTCTCAATAACTTGAACTCTGGTCTCCAGCTTGGCTATCTTCTTTTCAGAATCTGATTCTCTTCTCAACCTTTGTAATAAATCATGCATGATACCATATGGCATTAGTGAATCCAGTTTCTCAGAGTTGTATGTCTTCAAGTCAGCTATCTCCTTTTTCAATTCATTCATACTGATATTCTGTGTGGAGTGTTGGATCTTCATTAAGTGCAAGGAGTCTAGATGAGCTTTAAGAATAGCCTTGGTACCTGCATCTGAAACTTCCTGAAGGGCTTGCTGAATAGTTGTTACTTGTCTTACCAAAGACACCTCAAATTGTCCTGGTGTAAAGTCCTTTGCCCATGCCCATTCAGGTAAACTTAAAGCAGAACTTTGGCCTTCAGCTCCCCCTAAGTTCATGCTTCTATTCAAAGAACTAGAGTCATCATCATCAGAATTTACTCCAAATTCTTCAGATGGCTCTCCAGCTTGAGGAGGCATCCTGTTGACAGCAACTTTATCTCTTTGAAGAGATTCTGTGGTGTGCACTAAGTGTAAAGTCTGCTCTGCCTCCACATTGCCCTGAGCAGCCAACAATTGATAGGCTGAAACAGGGTGAGTAAAAGTGTCAGTGTCCAAGGAAATGTTATCAATTACAGCTTTGTAATATTGCTGAAATTGTCTTTCCTTTTCAGCATCATCCACAATCATTGACTCACTAGCAATGGCTGGCTCCATCCTTATTGCTCCAGTACCTGCTTTTCTCTCATGTTCTCTCTTTTGTTACATCAGGGTCTCACCCTGGCTCCCCACCCTCACACCCTCACCTTCACCTACTAAGGTGGGACTCCTCTCACTCACTTTTGCCAATCCTGAATGAATGGATTGCTGAGATTCACTCTTTTCCTCTCCCTTTTCCTGGGAGCAACCCAGCCTCTCACTCAATACACTCTCCTCTCTCAGTCCTAAGAGTGATTGTATTACCACCAAATCTTCTGCACTTGAAATTATTGAAGTTTGAAGTTGTGCAGAGACACTCGACGGATAAATGATATCTGTCGGGTGAGTGGTAAAGCTATCCGATGGATAACTGCTGTTAAGCTTATCCGTCGGGATACAATCACTACTCGATGGATGAGCAATATCCATCGAGAGAGTAGAAATGAATGAGGTGGGAAGAGAAACTATTGTTGACTCTGTGTTGATTGAGGTTATTTGAGGCACAGATGTCACAATAGAATCAGAAAGAATTGGCAAGTGAGCCAACAAATCATCTAAAAGATGATGCTCACTTGCACTAGATTTTGGCTTCCCCAACAGAGTTAAAGAAGGGGAATCAGGAATTGAAGTGTTTATCATTCCACTTCCAGTGAGTTGGTTGGTGAGTATTGTGTTTCAGTGGCTTCTATCAAGAGAGATTTTGTCTGTGACTCCACATTTATTGGAGCCACATCAATCTGAATTTGAGAAGGTGCAGGGACTGTGTCTTTAACACCAGTTTGCACTAAGTGTGTGTCCTGTGCATCCCCAGTTGTTCTGGATTTCTTCTTTCTAGTGTAAGTTTGGTGTAGGCTTGTGTCCCTAACCCTCTTGGCCTGTGCTCTTGGATGAGAGCTTTGTTCAATAGCCACATCCTTTTGGGAGGATGCAGCTAGAAGTGAGCTTCTGTCCTTTTTAAGCACTGCAGTTTGTTGGGAAACTGCAGTGTGGCTAGGTTGGGATTCACTTATCTCTTCAACCTTATCCTTGGGGTTTCTTTGATATTCACCCCTCCCCTCACCTATCTTACCCTCCTTCACACTCCCCTCTTTGTGTTTGGTAGACTTTTCAACTGGTACCTTTTGAGAGATACCAGAGGGGGTTTTCTTTGATTTAGATTTAAGAACTGCAGTTGTTTTGGCAGCTTTGGTAGGCAACTGTTTGGTCATTGTCACAGTTGCCATAGTTATGCCTGAAGTCAAAGAAATAGAAGGGATTGGAATAGTTGAGAGTGTAGATGAACTTACCTCACTTACCTGAGGTGACAGCATTACAGGAAAATAGAACATTGGCATATCCTTGTGATGGTTGGCCCTGTTCAAATCTGCAATGATTCTTCTCTCTTGAACCCAACATGCTAATTTGTTGGTTGGGTTCTCAAGTACAATCTCTTCACAAAGATGGTTAGCCAAAAGCATAAAAAATCTAGCATAGTAAATATTCTTTCCTCTTTTGGCTAAGTCACCTAGTTTGTAACCTAACTCATACACAACCAGATCACTTAAGTTGTAATATTTGTCTGTAACTACCATGTATAGCATGTTAAGCATGGAAATGTTCACAGAATCAAAATTACTAATTTTTCCAGAAAAGACCTTAGTTACTACATCACACAAGTAACTCCATTCCTTCCTAAGACCTAGTCTTCTAATTTCACTTAGTTTTGCAGTAGGAAGTGCATAATGATTGGAATTTAGCATATTGACAATATCAGTGTCAGTGTGTGGTGCAGTAACATTGTCATCAGGAATCTTGAAACATGCTTTTATGACATCACTATTGATACAGAAAACATTACCTTTGATGGTCAGAGTGATGGTTTTGTCAGTAGAGTTGTAGATTGTTGTTGTCCACATCTCCTCAAAAACTTCACAATAAATTGTGGGTGATTCCAGCATAGCAAAACTTAACTTGCAGTTCTTCACGAAGTCCATCATCTTATGATAGTCTTCAGATTGCTGAATCCCCTTATTGACCAAGGCAGTGAAGTTGTTCTTCTCATAGATGAACCCAGTCTGTGACATGATCTTTACTACGGGTGCCATTGTTAGGCAAGAAAAGTTTTGAAGAGAAAGAGGATTTTTACTTGAGAGAGAATGAAATAAGACAGTTGAATTTGAGAATGATAAAAGAAAATGATTAGAATGAAATAGGCCTTTATACTTTGCTCAAACTCAATGGATAAAAATAATAAAGAGAAATAAATTACCCAATAGAAACTGCCTAAAATTATCATTTTAAAATAAACTATAAAAATTCCACCCATTATCCGTCGTGTAATGCTTATAAACTGTAAGTATACTCGATGGATAATGTTCAGGGAATTAACGGTTAAGATTTAGACACTTCGACGGATGAGGATGTAATGTTATCCGTCGAGCTTTAAAATATTCCAGAAAAGTAATTGATTTTTATTTACAATTTGTATACCGACGGATGACTCAACCCGATGGATAATGGTCATCCGTCGAGAGACAAATTTTGACTTAGCCAAAATTTCATCCAAGACTAAAAATCAACTAAATTTCTGGCTTCTTTTCAACTTGCAAGAATAATTCAGATAAATTCAAGAGTAATTAAGCATACCTAACTCACTTACCAACCTAGAAAAGGTGGATTCATCCAGTGGCTTGGTAAAAATATCTGCAAGTTGCTTCTCACTTGGAACAAAATGTAACTCTACAGTACCATTCATTACATGTTCCCTTATGAAATGGTACTTGATGTCTATATACTTTGTCCTTGAATGTTGCACTGGATTTTCAGTGATGGCAATTGCACTTGTGTTATCACAGAAAATAGGAATCCTTTCAACTTGCAAACCATAGTCTAGCAATTGATTTTTCATCCATAAAATCTGTGCACAGCAACTGCCAGCGGCAATATATTCAGCTTCAGCTGTAGAAGTAGAAACTGAATTTTGCTTTTTACTGAACCAGGACACAAGCTTGTCTCCTAGAAATTGACAGGTTCCTGTTGTGCTTTTTCTATCAATTCTGCAACCTGCATAATCTGCATCTGAATAACCAGTTAGATCAAAACCAGAATCTCTAGGATACCAAATGCCAAGGTTTGGTGTTCCTTTGAGATATCTGAAAATTCTTTTAATAGCTATCAAATGAGACTCTCTAGGATCAGCCTGAAATCTAGCACACAAACATGTAGCAAACATTATATCTGGCCTACTGGCTGTTAAGTACAGAAGTAAGCCAACCATGCCTCTATAACTTGAAATATCCACAGACTTTTCAGTAGTGTTTAGTTCAAGCTTAGTTGCAGTGGCCATAGGAGTTTTTGCAGATGTGCAATCCATCAGATCAAACTTCTTTAAAAGATCAAAAATATATTTAGTTTGACTAATGAATATTCCATCACTAACTTGCTTAACTTGTAAACCAAGAAAGTAAGTTAGTTCTCCCATCATACTCATTTTATACTTGCTTTGCATCAGTTTGGCAAACTTTTTACAAAGTTTTTCATCTGTAGAGCCAAAAATAATATCATCTACATAAATTTGAACAAGTATGCTAGAGCCATTCACATTTCTGAAAAATAAAGTTTTATCTACAGTACCTCTTGTGAAGTGATTTTCTAAAAGGAACTTTGATAAAGTGTCATACCAGGCTCTAGGTGCTTGCTTCAGTCCATAAAGTGCTTTCAATAGATAGTAGACATACTATGGGAAATTTGGATCTTCAAAGCCAGGAGGTTGACTTACATACACTTCTTCCTCCAAATCTCCATTCAGAAAGGCACTTTTGACATCCATTTGATAGACCTTGAAATTGGCATGGGCTGCATAGGCTAAGAAGATTCTGATGGCTTCAAGTCTTGCAACAGGAGCAAATGTTTCATCGAAATCTATCCCTTCTTGCTGACAATAGCCTTTAGCAACCAATCTTGCTTTGTTCCTTACTACTATGCCATTTTCATCCATCTTGTTTCTGAATACCCATTTTGTGTCTATTGGATTCTTTCCTTTAGGCTTGGGTACCAGCTTCCATACTTTATTCCTTTCAAATTGGTTTAGCTCCTCCTGCATAGCTAAAATCCAATCAGGATCTAATAAGGCTTCTTCTACCTTCTTTGGTTCTTCCTTAGACAGGAAGCTACTGTATAGGCATTCTTCTTGAGTTGCTCTCCTGGTTTGAACTCTGGAAGAAACATCACCAATAATCAGTTCAAAGGGGTGATCTTTTGTCCATTTTCTTGGTTGAGGTAGATTAGCCCTAGATGAAGAGACCTCAATGTTATCTTGATCTGTGATTGAGTTTTGATTGCTAGAAACTCCCCCTGAGTTTGTGGATCTATGATTTGAGATTGGGGTGCTTTCTATGGGTGATCTGTCTTGACTTCCTGCTCCTTTTGATAACCTGACGGATGGGGCAGGTTGTCTTCCGACGGATGAAGCATTATGTAACTCGACGGATGTTGAATTTTGTGCTTCATTTGTAGTAAATTTGTCTGCATTATCCTTAGACACTGTTTCTTGATCACTTTCATCATCACTTTCCTCACTGACCATCTCAACATTGTCGAATTTGAGGCTCTCATGGTAATCTCCATCTTTTAGTCCTTCAATCTTTTTATCATCAAACATAACATGTATAGATTCAACAACAATGTTGGTTCTTAGATTGTAGACTCTATATACTTTACCAACAGCATATCCAACAAAAATTCCTTCATCTGCTTTAGCATCAAACTTCCCATTTTGATCAGTTTGATTTCTCAGAATATAGCATTTACAGCCAAAGACATGAAGAAAGTTCAGAGTTGGCTTCTTGTTCTTGAACAATTGATAAGGTGTCATGCATTTTGCTTGATTAATCAGAGAGATGTTCTGAGTGTAGCATGCAGTGTTGACAGCTTCAGCCCAGAAATATGTTGGTAATTTTGATTCTTCAAGCATTGTCCTTGCAGCTTCAATAAGAGATCTATTCTTTCTTTCCACTACTCCATTCTGTTGTGGAGTCCTTACTTGCCTTATGTGATTGATGATGATTTCACTAGCTTCATCTTTGGACTTTAGGAAATAGGTCCAAGAGAACTTTGAAAAATCATCTACAATTACTAGGCAAAATCTTTTCTTTGAGATTGACAAAACATTGACTGGTCCAAACAAATCCATGTGAAGCAGTTGCAGAGGTTCTTCAATTGCTGAATCAAGTTTCTTCCTGAATGATGCTTTAATTTGCTTCCCTTTTTGGCAGGCATTACACAGTCCATCCTTTGTAAACTCCACCAGAGGAATGCCTCTAACTAGATCTTTCTTTACCAGCTCATTCATGGTCTTGAAGTTTAAATGGGATAGCTTCTTGTGCCATAGCCAACTTTCATCTTGACTTGCTTTACTGAGAAGACAAGTTACAGATTCTGCTTTATTTGAGTTGAAGTCAGCTAGATACACATTTCCTCTTCTCACACCAGTGAGAACCACTTTGTTGTTTTGATTATTAATCACAACACAGGTTTCTTTGTTGAAGGTTACTGAGTTGCCTTTATCACAAAGCTGGCTGATACTCAACAGATTGTGTTTGAGACCATCCACTAAGGCAACCTCTTTAATGATGACATTGTCCTTTGAAATCAAGCCATATCCCACAGTATAACCTTTGCTGTCATCTCCAAAAGTGATACTTGGGCCAGCTCTCTCTTCAAACTCTGTGAGCAGGGTAGAATCACCAGTCATGTGTCTTGAACAACCACTATCCAAGTACCAAAGATTCCATCTGTTTCCCTGCACACATCAAAATCAAATCAAGTTGATTTTGGTAACCAAGTTTCCTTGGGTCCTGCCTTGTTAGCTTTCTTCTTCAGTTTCTTAGGTTTTAACTCATTTGACTTAGGAATTTCAGATTCTTCCTTAGTCATTTGGGTTGGGCCTTTGAAACCACTAGGTGCTACAGAATTATTATGCATGTTATGGCTAACAGGAAATGGCATGCTTGGTGCAAACATGTTATTCCAGTAAGGCATGCTAAATGGCATTTGAGGCATATTGTATGCAGCATAATATGGATTAGGTGCAAATGGCATATTAGCAAACTGTGCATTCATGTTCTGTGTAGATATAGCATTAACAGGCATAGGAGGCATGGCATTCATGTTAGAGAATTGAGGCTGAACAGACATGGGAGTAGGCATGGCAGATTTGCAATTAACAGACAAATGATTTACACTACCATATTTGACACAGATTTTTCTAGGAGCATATTTTTCAGGTGTATAGTTGTTATGTTTGTTAATCCCTACTTTACCATTCCTATTGTTTTTCCTTTTAGTTTCTGTTGTTACCTCTATCTTCTCAAGTCTGTCACTCAACTGTTTGACAGTCATGTGACCAACATTAGCCTTCTTCCCTTTCTTGGCTTGACTTGACTCCACTGAAACAAAGTTCTTGGAAACAGACCCATACTTTTCATTTAGCTTGGTTAATTTGGCTTTACTAATGGGTTTGTTCACAGCCGATGGATGAGGATTTTTATCATTCGACGGATAACACATTTTGTTATCCGACGGATAGTCCTCATCATCCGTCGAGTCTACATCTGTCAGCAATCCATCTACCAAAATAGGTTCTAGTTTCTCCTTATTCTTTTTCCAGGCTTCATCACAAAAGGACTCAATTCCTTGAACCTTGGTGATTTGAGCATGAACATCTCTGGATGTTTTCCATGCTTTAATCACCTCCTGTTCACGATCGAGCTGCTTCTTTAAAATTTCTTCCTTTTTCAAGGACTCAGTTAATTCCTCCTTAGCAATTCTACACTCAATTTTTAGTTTCTCAAACTCAACAAACTGAAACTCAAGCACATTATTCCTCTCACTCAAAAAAAAGTTGTTTTCTTTGATTTTAGCATTTTCTTTAGTGAGGGACTTAAGTGTAACACGCAAATGATACAATTCTGTAGACATGTCATTTATTACATCATTACACTCAGCTTTAGATAAATGTGCAAGGTTTGTAGTAATTACCTGATTGCTTGAGGAACTTGTCTCTGTTTCATCAGACTTGGCCATAAGGGCTAGATTGACATAGCTGATCTCCTCATCTTCATCCAAACCATCAGCTGCCCAGTCATTCTCTTATGTAATAAAAGCCATTTCCTTCTGTTTGAGTAGATCAAAGTATTTTTGCTTATAATCCACAGACTCAAATCTCTTCTTACTAGAATCTGACTTTCTACACTCATTTGCAAAATGCCCTGCCAAGCCACATTTGAAACACTTGAATTTTGACTTATCCACCATGTTTCTATTTGGCTTAGCAGCTCCAAAGTTCTTCTTGAACTTGAGCTTGGCAAATCTTCTTGAAAGGAATGCTAGGTGCTCATCAATGTCCTCCATGTCATCTTGACTCAAAGAATCTTCACTTTCTGCAGCTAGCCCTTTACCCTTGCTTTCACAGGCCTTTGAAGTTGATTCCACAGCTTCCATCTTCACTTCCTTCTCCTTTTCCAGTTCAGCAACTAGTGCAATGGATCCTCCTTTCTTCTTTCCTCTCTCCATTCTTTTATCCTGCTCTATTTCAAGCTCATAGGTCTTTAGAATGCCATACATTCTCTCCAAAGTAAACTCCTTATAATCTTGTGAGTTTCTCAATGAGACTGTCATTGGTTTCCATTCCTTTGGAAGAGTTCTGAGAAATTTCAAATTGGAGTCTTTAGTCTGATAGACTCTTCCATGCAATTTAAGAGCATTTAGTAGCTTTTGGAATCTACTAAAAATGTCAGTAAGTGACTCACTTTCTTCATTGTGAAAATGCTCATATTGCTGAATCAGGAGCTGCATTTTATTTTCTCTTACTTGCTCAGTACCATCACAGATTATCTGTATTGTGTCCCAAACTTCCTTGGCAGTCTTGCAGTTGATGATGTTATCAAACATGTCTGCATCAACACCATTGAACAGAATGTTCATGGCCTTTTTATCTTTCCTGACTTGTTCAAGATCAGGATCAGACCATTCATGCCTTGGCTTTGGAACTGATGGTTCATTTCCTGTTGCAGCTCTCATTGGAACATGAGGGCCTCTTTCTATGCAGTCCACATAGGCCTCATCTTGAGAGAGCATATAAAGATGCATCTTTACCTTCCAATGATGGTAATTATCTTTATCCAGAAAAGGAATCTTGATTCCAACATCTTTCTTGTTCATCTTGCTGAATTGTTTTGATCTTTAAACTCTTTGTAGATTAAGAGCCTGCTCTGATACCAATTGTTAGTCCCTTAACAATATAGCAAGAATTACAGAAGGGGGGTTGAATGGAATTCTTTATCTTTTCTTGAAATAAAAAAGTTCAACTCGATTATAGATATATCTGTTTTGATTAGCACAATGCGGAATATAAACTTTAATGAATCAAAACAAGAGTAATTAAAAACAGGAGTCTTTAAAAACTTTCTGGTGGATTTAAACAATTCCACCAGAGATATATATTAATATATCGAGAGAACTCTGTGTGCAGAAATGCTCACAGCTGCTTTTACAAGATAGAACAACTAAGAACACAGGAAATGCTAAAGATAGTGCTTACAAAGATTTCTCTGTGTTTGTTTTTAAGCTAACTTAGTTTTCTTAGTTATTTTATATTTGCTAATCTCTTGGTTTATATATATTACCAAGATTACAAAGTCAAAAGAACTGAATAAATATAAAATCTAACAGTCTTGATCTTTGCTACTTTTCGTCCTCTATGACCCAGTTAATAGGCTTCCACAGTGTTTGTATCCAATCTCGACGGCTGTGTGTCAGCTTTCACTGTTCAACTGATGTTTGAATCTTGATATTATCATCCGTCGACTTTCAGATCATCCGTCGATGACTTACTTGATCATCCGTCGACTGCTATTTTGAACATCCGTTGAAAGTCATTTGATCATCCGTCGAAGCTTTGTTAAGCATCCGTTGATAGCTATTTTGGCACTTGACTTCATTTCACTTATACAGAATTACAATACATTGCTTATGTACAGTTAATCAACCTATTCTGCATATCTAGTTAAAGTCAACATGACTTATATGCTACTACAGATTCTATACAAAGGTGCATACAACACTGTGCTACAAACTTATCATTTTATAAGCTATTCACTCGATGGATAATAAATTACTCATCCGTCGGTACTCAAACTGAGTTATCCGTCGGGACTATAATTCTTATCCGTCGAGTGCTACATTATTTCACTAAGTAAATCTACTTAGATGTTTTGTTTAGGTAATCATCAAGTGCACAACATATTCACAACAAACACTTATCACATTCCTCAACAAACCAACATTAAGATAAATTGGTAAGAGTCATCACAATCCGATTGTTATACATCATGCTGTGCCGGATTTAAAAATTAAGGAGTTTACTTTAAATATATTCGGGTTAAAAAACACGTACACTTGTATAATGTTCAAAGAATAGTTAAATATTGTAAATTTTTCCATTTTTTAGAAATTGAACCATTTTTGTTTTAAGTAAGACGCTGATTGTCGGGATTTAAATTAATTTGTCATATTTTAAAAATGTCCTATATGCTATAATTTTAAAATTTAGCCATTATGTTCCCCTAAATCATTTATGTCCACAAAGGACATTGACTGTCAACATAAAAGGTGTACGATAAAATCCATGAGAAATAAGTACTACATTAAACTAAAATTATGATTTTACCATGCTTCATTAAACAAAGATGAATAAGGTACTCTGTAATTATTGAAAATCAAAGTCGTATATATGTGTCAAGATGGAGGTCACATTAATGAAGGATCAGAAACCAAAAACATGTATAAAAATCCATGGAAACTGAGTATAACTGATTGCGATAATTGGAATAAGAAATATTGTCACTTGAATGAATTTATTAAAAATTATTTATGGAATAAGCAAAATGAAATTTCTTGAAAATCTTCATAGTTGAATCATGAAATCAACCTTTCTACAAGCATAAACGAATGATTCAGTAATTAAATTCTAATTTCAAAGTTTTGGAGTGATAAATAAATAAATTAATTGTTTAGCGAAAAAGGGATCCATGGTATATGAGAAAATAGGATGTCTAACATAGGATGATAGTAATATGAGAACCTTTTTATTTTTTTTGGTAACAGATTTAGTCGAGCCTGGAGTTACATGCACGTCGTCACCTTCCGAGTACTACATATGCACATATCGTTGATAAGAAAGTCTGAGGATTTATTAATCAGCCAAAAATAATGTTGAAAGAGCAAATGTAAAATAACCACATAATTCACTCACTTCAGAACCAATGTTAATGAAATAACCTTCGGACAGAATGGGAGAATCAGAAGGAGTTGGAGTCTACATTGTAGGTTCATATATATCTTCATCATAAAAAAGGTTGTTATCCTCAGCAACGTTTGATTTGGTCAGACTCAGTTCTATTGAAATTAGTCTTCCAACTAATCATTTCAGAACTTTGTGAAATCTTTTGGAGGGATCCTAAACACATTTGTAATAAATTGAATTCAGATATGTGGTATAACATATAAAAGTGCAGATGTAATATTATAACAGTTGTTTACCTTATTGTAATCAAAAACCACCTTTGCAGCACTTGTTCCAAGAACTCTTCTAGCAGCTCGATCATTCAGAACAACATTATAGGAAAATGTTTCATCCTCAGGAAGGACCATTATACGAAACCTTAAGATAATAGGTAGCTAATATTTTTAGGCTTTAATTTAAAGTATCACACCTACAAATATTCCATAAATTTTAATAAGTTAGTTACCTCTTCGGAGAGATGGGAATGTTTCGAGGACAGTTGGTATATTTAAATATTGTGACAATGCGCTCAACCTCATGCAGACATTTGTTACAGCTATAAAACCACCAATTTATTTCCTCATCAACCTTGATAATATTAAAGGTGCATCAAATTCTTCTCTGGAATACGATGAAAATGTAATAATTAACAACAAAAGGGAAAACTATAAAATAGTTTTTGGTCAAAATTAGATTCACGAAATACCTTGAGATGATCGTATGTCAAATTCTCATTAAGTTCGTTCAGTGACAATTTTTGAAATCAGGTAGGAACCAGTTCATTTTGTTTAGTTTGGATCAATTTTTCTCTTTCCAGTATATAACCTTCTTTAAGCAACCTTAAAAGATCCAATAAAATAAATATAAAGTAAAAGGTGGATGAGTTAATTTTAATTTCGTATTTAGTTGTACCTTTTCCTCATATCAGTTATAGATTCATCATCAAGATTTATATACAAATGAGTATATGTTAATGTACCAATCTGAACAGAACCTGAATATGGGAATCATGTAAATTATTTAATCAGCAAGAATTACAATTATGTAATAGGATTGCACATAAAAACAACTTACTCATAAACGTAGTCACTTTTGTACTTGTTAAAATAGCAATGATAGGCTTTTTGGGATCTTCAACCATCTTGTCGTTGAACGACACAGCAAGATCACCTCAAACAGTGACTTTGTGGGCAATACTTGAAAAAAGGATTAAAATGTGTGGTTAATAATCTTTAGCAATATGCGAGGTAGAGTACTAATTAGACTACTTAATAAATATATATTTGTGAACAACCTTGAATCACATATTCTAAACTTGATAATGTCTCTATTTCCGTATTTAGTAGGAAGCTTGGTCAAACCTTCATACTCTTCCACAACTCCAATAATATATGTCTTACGGTGAACATATTTTACATGATATTAATGTATAAGTTCTTAAAATATTAAGATGGTTGTAAATATGACTACAGTAAGATAATAGTGAATTAATAGAATGTGTTACCGAACCTATTGTAAATTCAGGCTGCTGTTGAGAAAGACATTTATTTGCTTCCGCAAACAAATCTCTCAGGTCTATAAACTCAAACTTTTGTAACGGGATCATGCCATCATCATCAGCAGTCCTGACAGTAGTGGACCTGTAAATCTGATGCAAAGTATTGATCGGACCAGCTTCAAATTCCCGACAGCATCTTTAACTGCAAACTGGCCAAAATATAGACACCGCCTTCCACAATCTTCGTGGTGAATCCATTCCAAATGTTGTGACAGGCAAAGGTATGAACATGGTTATCCTACATTTTTAAAAATACATAATTACATAAATACAATTAAGTCCAAACCAGGATTGAAAAAATACATCTAACCATATATCATTATCAAGAAGAATGAGATTGTAGCCTTTCAATGAGTTTGTCTCCAAAGGCATATTAGCCCAAATCCTAGTAACCCTGACCTTAGTTTTCCAATTAGTGCTAGCCTTGTCGAGATTGGATAGATGATCAAATGACTCCATTAAAAACAATACTATAAGAGGAACAATATAAAAGATTATTCAAACAATGTAGATTAAAACAATAACTAAGAAAATCTTATAGCCCATATTTTGAGAATAGTATAAATAGGTTAAGGAATTGAAAATCTTAAAAAGTGGTTGCACTCTTGAGAGAAAAAGATAGATGATGTTTTAGCAGATGACTCTTGTTCTGTAAAAATGTTGTAACTATATTTCACCAGCAAGGCATTAGAAAGATGCCTAAATTTAGCTCGAAATTGATAGTGCAAATCTATTAGTTTAAATGAGAATTAGTGTAATATCCTGCTTTAATTTGATGATAATTGATTACATAGTGTTTGATGTGATGATGATAATTAACCCACCTTATCATTTTGGTTACTTCCAAAAATAGAAAAATACTGTCTTCCCAGCATTTCATTTAGATTTCTACTATTATTTTAACCATTAAAAAAATCTTCTTAATCGATATGTTAAACTTATTTAAAATATATGGTTAAATTGGAGATATTGTTTTCATTTAACGTATTGATGCAAGTCGGACACATAAATAATTGTAATATTTGAGTTGTTACATGTACGAAACTGATATATGACACATAAAAAATCAGGAATGAAGCAGGAGAAAGAGAAGTATACAATAAAAATATATTAATATGTCAGGTCAATTGTCTAAGCTTGGAAGCTTGTAAAACACTTCCTCAAAAACTACATTATTTATAATATTTGTGCTACTACCATCATCACTATCTATGAGAATATGGAGTCCTTCAGGACGTGTAACTATGAATATCGCAACATTAATATGTCCATGCGAGAAAGCTTCTCTAGGAAGGTAAAGCCCAACTGTATCAAGTGATTTTCCCTGACTTTTGTTAATTGTCATGGCATATTATATCTGAATTGGAAACTAAACACGTTTAAATTCAAAGGGCCAGTTCGTGTCACTTGGAATCATCTCGATTCTTGGAATTAGATGTTTGGTTCTAACATGAGAGCCACACAGTATCTCACATTCAATACTATTCTTGCTACAGGATTTGACAAACATTCTTGTACCATTACATAATCCCATAATCTGGTTTAAGTTTTCATAAGCATGACGACCACTCCTACCTTCAATTTTAACTCATGCTTATGAATGCAAGGCATATTTATAGAGTTTAGATACTCAACTGAAAATGCATACCTGAAATCATTATCATCATCATCAGCATCATCGATTGAATCCTTACTTAGATACGTAAGCTGGATTTTTTTCAAGTATCTGTGTATTAATTTCATCCACCACAATATTAGTAGGTGTGAGTATAGCCCTTGATATGAGGTATTCATGCGAAGAGATATTGTGTAGAAAATCTGGGTATGTCACTTAAAAAAGCTTCTGAATATGATCTCCAGACGTATGAATGATATATTCATAAGGAATCTTGATTAACATTTCCCCACTGTCTGAACTCGGAGAAATATTGGTTTCCTTACCATCACCAACCGCAAGCTGCCACTTGCTGAATTCAGTGATGATTTTAATCTCCAATTTTATATTTCCTGCATTAAGCCGCATGTTTTGCTTCAATAAAAATACCTCACAAGAATCCCAAAGCTTGGATTTATTGAGGGTAGCGCAGACTACTTCAGCTCTTGACGCTTTTGGAATAACTGGAAGTATTTTCCGAAAATCTCCACCAAAAAATAATGGTTATACCACCAAATGGATTTTAGCTCTTCTTTTATCAACAATAGACATAATATCTCTCAAGGATCGATCAACGCATTCAAAAGCATGACAGTGTTGCATAGGTGCCTCATCCCAAATTATTAAATCAGTTTGTTGAATAAGCTTGGAAATATGGGTCCCGTGTCATAACCAGAAAAAACATTGTTCATTAAGTTTGAGAGGGATGTGAAAGCGGGAGTGTGTGGTTCTTCCACCGGGAAGCAACATGGCAGCTATACCACATGAGGCCACAGGAAGCACAATCTTATGCTTCGATCGTAATCGACAACATAGTGTATGCCACAAGAAAGTGTTTCCACAACCTACACTTCCATACACGAAGAATACACCACCTTTTTCTCGTTGATATTGTAAAGAATGGAACCATAGACTCTCTTCTGTTCATCATTCAGAAGACTATGATTTTTTCTTGGATTTTCTTCATATCTTCTGTGTCTTAGGATGTTTCCTCAAGAATTAGCATATTATCAGAGTTGGAAAAAAATGCATCTCCAGGAAATAGCATATCTGGGAAGTTTGTCAGGCTTTTACCAATATCGTTCAACAATTTCTCAATCTCTGGCATAAAAGTACATAAAATTTATCCTATTAGGTACATCCTGGAAAATGATAGGGCTTAAAGAATTATTAAAACTCATACCTGTAAGAGCGTAATTTTTGATATCATAATCTGATAGACAAAGGTTTGGATTTTTAGTGAGGTGTCATCTCACAAGAACAATATCATCTGACATGCATCCCCGATGAGTGTCCCAAAGACTATGTGGATGAGAAATTATACTGTAAACTAAAATGTTGACAAACATTGCACGTAGTTGTGGAGGCATAGATGTATGCGCATTTTTAGCTATAGCTTCGTGTCATTGCTGGTCATTCTAGAGGAGACCTAGCGAGGCACAAGCTTCGTGAAACTCAGTTCGTTGAATAAGCTCGGAAATATGGGTCCCGTGTCTTAACCCGGCAGAACAATATTCATCAAGTTTGAGAGGAATGTGAAAGCGGGAGTGTGCGGTTCTTCCACCGGGAAGCAACACGGCAGATATACCACATGAGGCCACAGAAAGCACAATCTTATGCTCTGATCGTAATCGACAACATATTGTATTCCACAAGAAAGTGTTTCCACAACCTCCACTTACGTAAACGAAGAAAACACCACCTTTTTTCTGGCTGATATTGTAAAAAATGGAATCATAGACTCTCTTATGTTCATCATTCAGAAGACTATGATTTTTTTTGTGGATTTTCTTCATATCTTTTGTGTCATAGGATGTTTCCTCAAGAATTAGCTTATTATCAGAGTTGGAAAAAAATGCATCTCCTGGAAATGGCATATCTGGGAAGTTTCTCAGGCTTTTACCAATATCGTTCAACAATTTCTCAATCTCTGGTATAAAAGTACATAAAATTTATCCTATTAGGTACATCCTGGAAAATGGTAAGGCTTAAAGAATTATTAAAACTCATACCTTCAAGAGCGTAATTTTTGATATCATAATCTGATAGACAAAGGTTTGGACTTTTCGTGAGGTGTCGCCTCACAAGAACAATATCATCTGACATGCATCCCCAATGAGCGTCCCAAAGACTATGCGGATGAGAAATTGTACTGTAAACTAAAATGTTGACAAATATTGCACGTAGTTATGGAGGCATGGATGTATGCGCATTTTCATCTATAGCTTCGTGCTATTGCTGGTCATTCTAAAGGAGACCTAGCGCGACACAAGCTTCGTGAAAAAAGTTATGAATATGGCCGTTGATTGTTTTCAAATCATCAAAAGAAACAACACCTTTAATCCTAAACAAGTGCATGGGAAGATATAATAATTCACTGTTGGATGAATATACTTCAGAAAGCCTACCAATGACATCACTATCTTTTTCTCAGTTACCAGATACCCGGTTGTGGATGCTAGGTAAACTTGCTTGGGGATTCTGAATAGGTGAAATTTTTTGCCTCTGGATATATTTTATTTGCATCAAACCATGCTTCTAATTTTCTTTTTTTGAACCTGCATTGTCACACACCTCATGTATATTTTGTGAGTTCTTGAACGACATGTGCTTGTCATTTGGTAGATGTATTGGCAATCATTCAACAGAAGACCAACGAGAATGGATGTCAAAACCAAATATCCTCCAAGATGCTTCAAATGGACAAACATATCTCTCATCTAAGTAATGTTTGACTTCATCAATCTGACGTTTCTCCAGAGTGATTGGTGTTGTGGCTATAGTCTTGGCGTTTGTTTTTTTCCTCAGACACATGGTTGCGGTATCATGTCCTTTTTTACAATACTTGAATAGATATTTCAGTGATCTTGAGATGTTACAAATCTCTAGATTTGTGTGGCATTGAAATCTTATTAGAATATCTCGATTGTATGGGACAACATAACGATTATCCAGGTTAATTCCCTTTACTTTTTACGTTAATTCATGTTTTCCTTCTTTTATAAATGGGAAAGCCACAGTTATCGAAGAATGTGTGAGAATTATACATGTTAAAAAGGATAAAACAATTTTATAATTCAATGTCATTAAGTATATCATACTGTTGTACTAAGTTCATTGAGTATGGTGTAAATGACGAAGATTTACCTTTTAGGAAAATATTTAGTACAACTACCTTTAGCCATACATGGGAATTAACACAGTCAGTGCTACATGGTTCGTGAATCATGTAATTCTTTACAGCTTCATATCCAACCGGATCAATACTTGGATCAGGAATTTCTGTAGACACCATTTTATCTATTTGGTCTGTAGTCTTGGGACGATCATTTGGATGCAACCAAATTAGCATGTGAGCATGTGGCAGTCCACGCTTTTGAAACTCTATGATGTGCATTATTGTAAAATGTCATGGTAAATAAAAAATATATTATGATTTTCATTAATGTCCTTCCAATGTCAAAGTGAAAAATTAAAGTGAGAGAAAGTGTGAGAAATTTAATACCTCCTATACAACGTCCAAAACAATTTTTATTTTTGATTCGATCAACCAGCTGGTCAACTTTCATTTTAAATACCCATGCAACCACGTCGAGAGCGTCAACAACATCAACACCAGGTAAAAACTTTAACATTATGTTTTCAGACCATTTTGTATTAGTGGTCATCATAAGGAACAATGATGGGTGTCCAAGTGTTCGATAGATGGCCAAAACGTCCTTAAAATACTTATTCATGTACCTTTTACTGCCAGTGAATGAGGCTGGTAAAATTGTTGCTTTGTTGACATTTTCAGGATTTATATCACCCTTTTATAGTGCATCTCGTATATTGTGGTACAAATCAGAACGAATCATAGTCTGGTTATCTCTGATCGAGTCAAGTCTCTATTGATCCATTGCAGTAAATGCATCTAGCACATATTGCTGCCATAACCGACTGTTAAGTGACATTTATGTCCACTTGGAATGCTCTATAAAGGCTTGAATTGATGTTTTATACTCAAGTTATTTGTATTTTTGATGTGTTTTGTAAGGTTTTTGCATTTCAGGCTTATATCAGGGATTCATGTGATTTGATATTGTTTTGATGCTAAATTGGTGTTAGGATGGTGTCTTGAATAAAAGCTCATGTATCTCCAACTAAAACCAACCAAGAAAACAAGAAAAAGAAGATTTTCCAAAAGGTCAGTGCGCTCGCACTGTAGTAGCGCGCGGCCGCGCCGGGATGCAGATTTGCAGCGCCCGCTCTGGTGAAGCATGCGGCCGTGCCAGGCCGGGATCACAGAATTCTAATTCTACTCTAATTTTGATTAGCTGGACTTCTAATCTGCATGGGCTGCTATATAAACATAACTTATGATCATTTTTTGATAATAAGACGTACCAGAGCTTAAGGAGAAGGGGTAAGAAGACCGTATAACACAATTCAACCAAGGTAAAGAGGATCTAGTTTATTCTTGTGATTCTTTATTTTAAGTTGTAACTTTGGATGCTAGTTTTCTTTTTTGTGAACCTATACTCTTGTTTCGTACTTGGTTTTATTATTTATTCAGGATAAAGACTACGTTTACTATACCATGCTTTTTTCGGAACCCACGTTGATGATAAGTCTGATTATGGGCTAATCGTTATCGTGGGGTTCTAGCGGATTTACTTATGGATTTCTTTAGTTAATTTGTTTCGATACCTTAGTATGTGGTGATTGTATGATATCTTAGTATTGGTTGTGCTTATTCGTCTTATGAGCATCACGAACTTATAAGATAGCGTGTTAATCTCTAATGAAGCGAAAGTGAATTTAGGGGTTTAGAACTTTCCATGATAGCATAGGTTCATGTATTGTTATGCATGATTTGTAGGTAATTTTAACCATCTTACTTGCCCTTTGTAATCATGATAGATAACTTGTGCATTAAACCGTTATGTTGTCAAATTCTATAGACATATAGGGTCTCAATATAATTGGTATATATTCAGCTTCTATCTATTTTGTGAATGTCTGGTAGTAGGGTATTCGTGCAATGAAAGTTGGCGTTTATCAGTTTCGTGTTATCTGATTAGTGTCATCACCATTGCATGCTAAGGTTAAGAACAAAGAGGCTATTGAATGAAGTAGTAATGAAACTAAAATCCCATGTTGTGTCATATAGTAATCAACCTTTTTAATTCTCTTAGTTAATGTTCTTTAGTATAATTTCTTAGTTAATCTTAGTTATAAAAATCTCAAATTGTTAATCGTCTTAGCATTGGATAATAACCATATCATTGTTGCATAAGTGCATTGATTGAAATTAACCTAACCAGTCTCTCTGGGAAAGAACTAGAAAAAAATTCTATATTACTTGCGATCACGTATACTTGCGTGAATATTAGAGCGTGTTTTAGTATGAAAAATTGAGAGAATATTAATAAAAATGTAATAAAACAAAGTGATGTACAGAATATACCTTCTGAAGGTCATATCATAAGTTTATAATTGTAATACTCTTTCATCATGATGAATTATCTCTGTCCCTTTTCGTCTGGATCTTCATTTTCGGTAAACTGAGTCTGTTTGGGCTGTTTTTTAGTAGTTCTATTTGCAGGGATTTGACGGTAAAATCCAATATCTCCATGAGGAAAAGGAAGAGTGTGACGACTGAGAAATTTTGCATCGTAATTAAGTAAATAAAGAGTGTGTTATGTGATATGATTATAATTATGTGATTAAAAGATGATTATTTGTCTTATCTGTATAGTAGAGTTTAGGAGCGTGGATAAAAATGTTCCAATTTAAAGAGTCAGCTTAAAAGATAAGCTGTGGTGTCGGGCCGTCAGGTAGAACGGAACCCGTCGTAATACGGAGTTAAAGAATATAAAATATGAATTATATGATTGAATGAATGAATGAGTAAATAAAGTATTTCGTCCTAAGTGATGTGTCGATTGGTAAAGATATTGAGAAGCGTAATCAAAACGCTGAGCGTCGGGCTATTATGCTCAACGTGACCCGGTACGCGTAAAAGAGGATAAAGAATGAAGAAGGATGAATTTTATGATCAAACTTGAGTCGTTATGTGACTGTATATGTGTGATTGCTTGACTATATGCATGACTATGTGTTCTGTGTCAATTTTGTGAATTTTAAAGGAATTACGTGATTTAAGTAAAGGTTTAATTAACCTTCGCGTATTTTTATAAAATCATCCGAGAAGGATAAAAATATGGGATTTGTTCTATTATCTTCGTAAAGATCCTAGAGACTTTTTAAAAATAATGAGTGAATTTAATTATTGATCTTTGCATTTTTAAATTGATTTTATGAGAAAAATGTATTTATTAAAGCAAGTTTGTGAAATTTATATAAAATCAACTGTTCGCTCAAAAATTCATTATGAGTAATGGATAAAAAGCTAATTTCGAGACCTACGTGTTAAAATTGTCATTTTCAATAATTCTCAACTTTTCGAGAGAGAAATATTTTTATTTTGGATTTCGTTGCATTCAAGTAAAAAGAGAAAGAATATGTGAATTAAAAAGGGAGTTATTAGATTACCATTTTGCCCTTGTGTTGGTGGAGTATAAATTACTCCTTCCTCCCCCATTTTCTTCTTCTTTTCCGTGCACTCACTCTTTTCTCTCCTCTTTTTCTCTCACTCTCTCTCTCGGCTCTCTCTTCAATCTCTCTCTGTATACCTCCCTTTTTCCTTGATCAAACTCATTAATCATCCCTAAATCTTCTTGCTAAACACTTATGGGTAGGTAGAAGTGTGTGCATGTGTGTGATTAGGCTTGCATGCCGATGTGTGTGTGTGTTGTGTGTGCTCGGTGTGCGTGTTCACCCGAGAACCCCATGGTTCTTCTTGTTGTTGATTGATGTCATCTTGTTAAGCATGATTCTTTGTAAATGAATGAAAGAAAAGATGTGCATGTTAGTCTATCTTGCGTAATTGACAAAATCGGGGGTTTCGTGGTTGGACACCCTCGAATGAGGGCACCACCATGAAGCCACCGCCACCGGTGATGAACTCCGGTGAACCGGTGGTGAGTTGTGATGTGTAAACTAAACTCTAAACTAAGTATACTCTAATTTTAGTGGTTGCATATGGTCTTTATCAATATAACCGAATGGGTTTTGTTTTTAAAGTGATCAAGTTGGTTTTCGACAATGAAATCAATGGTGGATAGTTGTTAATAGAAAGTTTGTGATTTATAAACTTGAAATGATGCATGCATGTTAAGATTTCTTGAAAAATTTAGAAAAGGGCTTTGCTTCTTTGATGAAATTCAAGTGGATGTTTGATTAAATGATTCCATTGATTGTGTTAGGAAGTAAATGAATGCATGCACATGATTGTTGCTTAGAAAATCAAAAATTGAGGTTGCATGTGGATTTTTGCTTCGGGTTTTGTTAAATAAAGAAGAGGAATTCGGTTTTTGTGAATTAATCTTGTTGAACACTAAATTAATGTGGCCTAAAAGTGATTGCATGATAGTTTTAAAGAAGATCAATTAATGTATGTTAGTGATTAGTCTTTGAGTTGAAAACTATGTTTTTGCCAAATGAAAATAAGATAAAAAGGGGTTAATTATTGATTAAGTAAATGCATGTTGGTTGAATGAGTTTGTTTTTGTATGATTTGATGTTTAAGTGAATGGAATGATCTAGTTAAGAACTAAAATAAGTGGGAAATGTGATGTATTGCTTTGCATGTTAAAATCCATTCTTGAATGTTGATTCTTAGGAATAAAAGGTGAAATTGAGTGAATTGAATTGCTAAGTGAGATTTTGATTGTATGACAAAGATTAAGAAGTGGTATGTTCAAATTTTAATAATTAAACAAAAGTGTTGATTTCGATACTTAATGAAAGTAGGATTCGGATTTTTGGTTAAAAGGGGATGAAGTTTAAGTGCTAAAATGATCCTTGTGAATTGCATTAGTTGTGTTTGTTTATATGAGGTTGAAATTGAATATATGTGGATGTGTTTTGTATGTATGGTTCGACTTAAGGGATAGAAGAAAAAGGAAATTAAATCGTTTGTTATTAAGAGCAATAAGTGATAGTTATGGTCGTAAAAGAGTTATGATAGTATGATTTGAGAAATAGCCAAGGTTAAGCGAGTACGCTTTAATTGTAGATAAGGATATAAAAGCTACAAGAAAGGAATATGCTATGTGTTATGTGCTAAGTGCTATGTGCTTATGTGTATAAGCTATATTCGTATGCTCGAGTCAAAGATATAATCGAGTTATCGTATAGAGTGATCGTTCCGGGAACGAGAGTTGAGAATCTGATTAAGATTTTGGTTTTATTATAGATTCGGAGCGTGAGGGCATTCAGGCTAGGAAATGAAAGGATTTACTAGGTGGCAGTAGTACAACCTTCAAGAAAGCAAATCCAGGCAAGTAACTCTGATTACTTGTGTAAACGATTATAAAGAGAATGTTATTCATACCATGTAGAGTATTGAACTGTTAAAATATGAAACCCTTGCTTTATGAAACCCTGATATTGATTTGATGTACCCTTGTTCTTAATAACCCGTTATTAATAATCCTATTGATTTCACCCTTTGATAATCTGTCTTTCTGTTCAAGTTACCTATAATGCCATGAATCATATTGAACCTATTGATTATCTTGGATAACCCTGTTTAATGATATTCTGTTTCTCTGATCATCCTATTGATCTCTAAACCAATGTCAATCCTTCAAATTTAGTGCTTTGTTATCCTTGACACGGAATCCTTGTGAATTGTTCCTTGCGTATCTTTGATTCACTCCCTGAACCTTGTTTCTTTAAAATATGATTTAAGAATGAGTTTCGACTTGAAAGAGTCCGAATGATTTCAAATGCTTGGTAATGATAAAATGGATTTTAGAAAACCTATTTGTTTTTTTTCCAACTCAAGGTTTTCCAAATGAATTCCTGATGGATTAGATTGAGACGTAAGAGGCTAGTGGGACTAGTCCAGTCATGGTAAGAGGCTAGTGGGACTAGTCCAATTTAAGGATGAAATTATGCCGATTGGTACCTTAAAGACCAGAATGGAGGTCGATACGGGCTGATCACCCGTACATAATGAAATGGAAAGATAAAGTGATCCAATCAAGGGTTCTAATTAATTGATTAAAAGGGAACTGAAACTTTTATTCAGTAAATTGATTTTTGGAAATGAAAATGGTTTATATTGCTTTGAAAAGAGTTGATTATGTTGTTGTGGAGCTTAAAGATCGAGAACCCTGATTCTTGAAATTATTGATCATATGATTGATTCTATCTTGAAATACTGTTGCTTTCCTCTACCGAAAGATCTATTTTGATCCTATAATGATTTGTGATGAATGTCGGCTTTCGTCCTGTTTCGATCCTTGTTCCTTGAAAGCCCCTCCTATTCTTCAGATACCTTTCCTTATCTCAAAAGATGGAAATCTGCCACCTAGATTAATTAAAGTAGAATGCCCTAGTTTGTTCAAGTATATTGTGATTTGATATTGTAGAACTGCTATATAGTTACTTGCTGAGTTTTATACTCATATGTTTTATCTGAATCTAACCATGGCAGTTAAGCAAGAAGATGGCCAGGCTTAGGCGCACTGCTCGTAAAAGCGTACCTGGTGGTCCCTACCGTGTTGAGGGCTTCCGGTTGCCAGAGCAGGTAGTGGTTTTTATGAGTGAGCTCGCGCCTAGAAAGAAGTGTATAAAGATACAATGGGTTATCTGTCGGTTACCAGCCGGAATTGATATTGTTTATTTAATAATATTTTGGGTTTGTAAGTTATATTTTATGATTGGTAGTTGTGATCTTGTCTCATACTTTATCCTGTTGATCCTGTTAGTAGTAATCGGGGTTTATGCATATTTAATTAATAGATTAGAGGTGTGTGAGTCCTCACTTCCTAACCCCGAGATTGAGGGCGTCACAAGTTGGTATCAGAGCTACAGGATCTAGTCCCTGAGACAAGTTAGGATTTAAAAGGGGGTATTTTGGGAATATATCTATATCGCGAGAGAGTTCGACTCATATAGAGTTGAGTTAGACTATTAGGTATAGTCTAAGGAAAGTGTTGATTGGTAAAGTGGAAACTAGAGTTAGGGTGTGAGTTAGCTGGAAACTTTATTTAACCCTAACATTGTTTCTTGGTTGTTGTTTTGTGTTCTCTCTCAGGATCCTAGTAGTGGTAGTGACTCAGACTCAGAGATTAGCTTGACTGGTACCCCTGTGGTCCCTATTCCACCCTCTCCAGAGGAACCTGTGTATGTTAGTTCAGACCCAGAGGAGGACCCTTCTGAGAGTAGTGAGATCCCCATGCAGATTTCACCCCTGAGGCCAGATTCAGAGACCCCTGCCCCTGAGCCAGAGTCGGAGATGCCTAAGACTGTTCCTGTCAGTGTTGGTGGCAAGTTAGCCCAGGATCAAGACTTTGTGTACTCCCGCATTCCTGAGCTAGGAGCTTTGGTGGATAGACTAGCCAGAGAGTCTAAGCAGAGTACTTCTATTTTGGATGATGAGTGGCGAGTTCGGGTGAAGATGGTGGAGCAGGTTGCCAGGAGGAGATTGGATGAGGGACCATCCACTAGTGATGCTGATGCTGAGGCCCGGAGGCTGCATAAGATCATTCGCTGGATGTTGGTTGTGTTGAGAGAGATTCTAGATGATTAGATGGTTGAGCCCGTAGATTGTTGTTGTTGTTTTCAGCGTCGGTAGGCTTTGGGATACTTGGTCAGATGCCGGGATCCCTTTTTCATTTATCTTGTTGTATTTTAGACCAGTGGAGTAGCAGTAGTTGGAAGTTAGGGGTAGATAGGGGGATGTTTTCCAGTTTTTCCTCTGTTTAACCCTGCTATTTATTGTACCTTGTTTCAGAACCTTAATATCCAAAATATTCTCTATGTAACCTTTGTTTAAATAATTCCATTGTGCACCTTGATTATCCTATAAACTGTTCTCAAGGCCATATTTTAATACAACCATGTTTTCGTATAACCATGTTTAAAGATCATAAAACCCTATTCCGTGTCATGATAAAACAACACTGATATGAGAATTATGTAGTAATAGGATTACATGTGCAAATTGGGTAAGACTTAAAACCCACAAAAGAGATTTCATAGAAACTGTTATTAAATATATACATGCCATGCTATCGTATTGCTAAATAATTGCTCAACCACGTTTGTAAGAAATGGCCAACTCACCAGATCACCAAGAAGAAGAAATTCCCACCCAAGACCCAGAAATAAACCCAGAAACCACTATGATGAGTAGACTTGCTCAGCTTTTGCAACAACCTGTGGCCCCAAAAGTTGGAAATTTCAAGCACTTTCAATCTGTTCATCCTCTAGAGTTCTTAGGTTTGCCAGATCCGATTAAAGCGCAGTCATGGTTGAGAGAGATTGAAATATCCTTTGAGTTAGCAGAAGTTAAGGATGATAAGAAAGCTCAGTACGCAAGTTATTATCTGAAAGATGAAGCAAGTTTCTGGTGGGAGTCTTCTAAAGCATTGTTGGAAGGTAAAGACTTATCTTGGGAGGAGTTCACCGAGATGTTTCTGGAAAAGTATTTGCCAAGCTATATGCAAGATCAGTTGGAGATGAAATTTCTGGATCTTAGGCAGGAGGAAATGTCGGTAGCAGAATATGAGGTGAAGTTTTCGGAATTGTCAAGGTTCGTACCTGAGTACGTGAATACTGAAGCGAAGAAGGCTAAGAGGTTCCAGCAGGGACTTAAGCCGTGGATTAGGAGTCAAATAGCAATGTTGGAGATCAAGAACTATGCTGCATTGGTTCAAAAAACAATGATAGTGGAAGGTGAGCGGGAAGCCGCCAGAAGAGAAAATGAAGGAAGAAAGAGGAAGTTCGAAAGCTCTGAGCAAGAGCAAGGAAGCTCAAAGTTCAGAGGGAAGTTTAGGAAGAATGGTGGAGGTCAGAACCAAAAGTTCCAAAAGTTTAGACCCGGGAATGGAGCTCAGAAGAACCGTTTCCAGAAAGCTGGACAACCGGGGAAGGATAGCAGACCCCAGATACAAGAATGCAGGAACTGTGGAAAGAGACACCCAGGGAGGTGTAATAAGCTGGACATAACA
The DNA here is from genome assembly GCF_009905375.1 of Apium graveolens. Taxonomy (NCBI): domain Eukaryota; kingdom Viridiplantae; phylum Streptophyta; class Magnoliopsida; order Apiales; family Apiaceae; genus Apium; species Apium graveolens. The sequence goes on from NC_133657.1 coordinate 114,186,218, forward strand.
TGTTTCAAGTGCAACCAGAAGGGGCATTATTCTTCAGAATGTTCAAATAGAATAAGGAAGCCTGATTTGGCTTGTTTCAAGTGTGGCAAAGTGGGCCATATGGCCAGGAATTGCAAGGAGCCTGTGCAGAAGGCTAATGTTCTCAGAATTGCTGGATTGCCGTCTCTCCCAGCACCATCAGCTCAACCCAGAGCTGGAACCTTTAACATGACAATGAAAGATGCGGTGCAAGATGTGGACGTGGTAGCAGGTATGCTTGTTATAAACTCAGTAGAAGTAAAAGTTTTGATGGATTCTGGAACAACTAGATCTTTTATCTCTGAAAGTATTCTTGATAAAGTAAATTGTGTTGTGTACCCTCTAGAGCCTAATTTGATTATAGAGGTAGCAAATCAGGAGAAAGTTGTTGTTAATAAGATTTGTCCTGATTGTGATGTGTCTATAGAAGGTCGGCACTTTTCTGCTGACTTAATTCCATTTAAGTTAGGAGAATTTGAGGTTATACTAGGAATGGATTGGTTGTCAAACCATGAGGCGCAAATAGAATGTAAAAGTAAGCAGGTGAAGTTAAGAACCAAGGATGGTGAGGAAGTGATAATTAAATGAAAGAGGCAAGAGAAGAAATTTATGACGGCTATTAAGGCAAGAAGATTAATACGTCAAGGATGCGAAGTTTATTTGGCTCATGTCGTGGACGTGGAGAAAGAATCTGTAAAGATCGACGATATTCCGGTAGTAAGAGATTTTCCGGATGTGTTTCCTGATGAATTGCCTGGACTACCTCCAGACAGAGAGATCGAGTTTACGATTGACTTGGCTCCTGGTACAGAACCAGTGTCGAAAGCTCCCTATCGCATAGCGCCGGTCGAAATGAAGGAATTGGCAGCTCAGTTGCAAGAATTGCTGGACAAAGGAGTGATCCGATCGAGTGTATCCCCGTGGGGCGCACCGGTGTTGTTTGTAAAGAAAAAGGATGGAAGTATGCAATTGTGTATCGATTACCGTGAGCTGAATAAGTTGACGATCAAGAATAAGTACACTCTACCGCGGATCGATGACTTGTTCGACCAATTGAAAGGAGCTTCGTGCTTTTCAAAGATTGATTTAAAATCTGGGTATCATCAGTTAAAGATCAAAGCGGAAGATATACCCAAGACAGTGTTCCGAATAAGATACGGACACTATGAGTTTCTGGTGATGGCGTTTGGCTTAACGAATGCGCTAGCTGCATTTATGGATCTTATGAACAGAGTGTTCAAGCAGTATTTGGACAATTTCGTGATTGTGTTTATCGACAATATACTAATTTACTCCAAGACGGAAGAAGATCATAAGGAACATTTGAGGATTTCCTTGGAAATTCTGCGAAAAGAGAAGCTGTATGCGAAGTTTTCAAAGTGTGAATTTTGGCTAAAGGAAGTGCAATTTCTTGGTCATGTAGTTAATAAAGAAGGAATTAAAGTGGACCCAGCCAAGATAGAAGCTGTAATGAATTGGGAAAGACCCAAGACTCCGACGGAAGTCAGAAGTTTTCTGGGATTAGCCGGATATTATAGAAGATTTGTGCAAGATTTCTAAAAGATTGTCGTCCCATTGACAAAGTTGACGAGAAAGAACGAGAAGTTTGTTTGGACAAAAAAGTGTGAGGAAAGTTTTCAAGAGTTAAAGAAGAGATTGGTAACTGCCCCAGTGTTGGTATTACCTAATGATAAAGGGGAATTTGTAATATTCAGTGATGCTTCATATAAAGGACTTGGATGCGTGTTAATGCAACACGGGAAGGTCATAGCATATGTGTCAAGGCAACTCAAGCCGCATGAGAAAAAGTATCCAACACACGATTTGGAATTGGCAGCAATTGTATCTGCCCTTAAGATTTGGAGACATTATTTGTACGGGGAAAAGTGCGAGATTTATACGAACCATAAGAGCTTAAAGTATATCTTTACTCAGAAAGAACTGAATATGCGACAAAGACGGTGGTTGGAATTGATCAAAGATTATGATTGTGCGATAAACTATCATCCTGGAAAGACAAATATGGTAGCTGATGCTTTAAGTCGAAAGGAAAGGTTGAATATGTTAACGTCATCGGATGAATTAATCAAGGACTTTGACAAAATAGAAATAGAGGTGCAGACTCCAGAATGTGGAGATGAAGCTATTTATGCAATGCTGTTTCAACCTGAAATTTTGGAAAAGATTCGATACTGTCAAGAGCAAGTGCTGAATCGTGAAAAGAATAAGTTGATGGGAGAAGAAATTAAAGCTCAAAAGGATGGAAAAGGGATATACCGTGTTAACTCACATATTTGGATACCTAATGTCGTGGAACTAAAGCACGAGATTTTGCAAGAAGCGCACAACTCGAGATTTTCAATTCACCCTGGGAGTACGAAGATGTACCAGGATTTGAAAGAAAATTATTGGTGGCCAAACATGAAAAAGGAAATTGCGGAATGGATAAGTAAATGTTACATGTGCCAAAGAGTTAAAGTGGAACATCAAAGGCCAAGCGGATTGCTTCAGCCACTGGACATACCCGAATGGAAATGGGAACATATCGCGATGGATTTCGTGGTAGGATTACCTAAAACCAAGTCAAATCATGATGCGATTTGGGTGGTAATCGATCGGTTGACAAAGTCAGTACACCTCTTGCCGATAAATGAAAGGTTTTCATTGGAAAAGTTGGGCAAATTGTATCTGGATGAGATCGTGATGCGTCATGGAGTTCCTGTATCTATCGTGTCTGATAGAGATCCAAGGTTTAATTCGAGATTTTGGTGATAATTCCATGATCATTTGGGAACAAAATTGAAAATGAGTATGGCATATCATCCGCAGACAGACAGACAAAGTGAAAGGACAATTCAAACGATTGAAGACATGTTGCAAACCTGCGCAATAGATTTCAAAGGAAATTGGGACGATCATTTGCCCTTAATTGAGTTTTCCTACAACAACAGTTATCACGCGAGTATTGGCATGCCCCCTTATGAAGCGTTGTATGGAAGAAAGTGTAGATCCCCTACTTATTGGGATGAAGTTGGTGAGCGCAAGTTAATTGGCCCAGAGGTAGTTCAGCAAACGAAGGAAAAGGTTGAAATGATTCGAAAGAGATTAATTGCAGCTCAAGACCGACAGGCAAAGTACGCGAATCAAGAACGAAAAGATGAGCAATTTGAAACTGGAGACAGAGTCTTGTTGAAGATATCTCCTTGGAAAGGTGTAACTCGATTTGGAAAGAAAGGAAAGCTGAGTCCAAGGTACATTGGACCATTTGAAGTATTGCGACAAGTTGGGAAAGTGGCGTATGAATTGGCGTTACCGCCACAAATGCAATATTTGCACAATGTGTTTCATGTATCTCTCCTGAAAAAGTATAATACTGATGCGAGCCATGTTATCGAGTTGGAATCGGTGGAAATCCAACCAGATTTGTCCTATATAGAACAACCAGTACGAATTTTGGATCGAAAAGAAAGGACGCTTAGAAATAAAGTTATACCTCTAGTTAGAGTGTTGTGGAGAAATCCGTTAGTCAAAGAATCGACTTGGGAATTCGAAAGCGAAATGAAAGAAAAGTATCCCCATCTGTTTGCTAAGATTAGATTCTGGGGACAGAATCCTTTTAAGGAGGATAGATTGTGACGACTAAGAAATTTTGCATCATAATTAAGTAAATAAAGAGTGTGTTATGTGATGTGATTATAATTATGTGATTAAGTGATGATTATTTGTCTTATCTGTATACTAGAGTTTAGGAGCGTGGATAAAAATGTTCCAATTTAAAGAGTCAGCTTAAAAGATAAGCTGTGGTGTCGGGCCGTCAGGTAGAACGGAACCCGTCATAATACGGAGTTAAAGAATATAAAATATGAATTATGTGATTGAATGAATGAATGAGTAAATAAAGTATTTCGTCCTAAGTGACGTGTTGATTGGTAAAGATATTGAGAAGCGTAATCAAAATGCTGAGCGTCGGGCCGTCAGCCTGAACGTGACCCGGTACGCGTAAAAGAGGATAAAGAATGAAGAAGGATGAATTTTATGATTAAACCTGAGTCGTTATGTGACTGTATATGAATTTTAAAATCAACCGTTCGCTCAAAAATTCATTATGAGTAATGGATAAAAAGCTAATTTCGAGACCTACGTGTTAAAATTATCATTTTCAATAATTCTCACCTTTCCGAGAGAGAAATATTTTTATTTTGGATTTCATTGCATTCAAGTAAAAAGAGAAAGAATATGTGAATTGAAAAGGGAGTTATTAGATTACCATTTTGCCCTTGTGTTGGTGGAGTATAAATTACTCCTTCCTCTCCCATTTTCTTCTTCTTTTCCGTGCACTCACTCTTTTCTTTCCTCTTTTTCTCTCACTCTCTCTCTCAGCTCTCTCTTCAATCTCTCTCGGTATACCTCCCTTTTTCCTTGATCAAACTCATTAATCATCCCTAAATCTTCTTTCTAAACACTTATGTGTAGGTAGAAGTGCGTGCATGTGTGTGATTAGGCTTGCATGCCGATATGTGTGTGTGTTGTGTGTGCTCGGTGTGCGTGTTCACCCGAGAACCCCATGGTTCTTCTTGTTGTTGATTGATGTCATCTTGTTAAGCTTGATTCTTTGCAAATGAATGAAAGAAAAGATGTGCATGTTAGTCTATCTTGCGTAATTGACAAAATCGGGGGTTTCGTGGTTGGACACCCTCGAATGAGGGCACCACCGTGAAGCCACTGCCACCGGTGATGAACTCCGGTGAACCGGTGGTGAGTTGTGATGTGTAAACTGAACTCTAAACTAAGTATTCTCTAATTTTAGTGGTTGCATGTGGTCTTTATCAATATAACCGAATGGGTTTTGTTTTTAAAGTGATCAAGTTGGTTTTCGACAATGAAATCAATGGTGGATAGTTGTTAATAGAAATTTTTTGATTTATAAACTTGAAATGATGCATGCATGTTAAGATTTCTTGAAAAATTTAGAAAAGGGCTTTGCTCCTTTGATGAAATTCAAGTGGATGTTTGATTAAATGATTCCATTGATTGTGTTAGGAAGTAAATGAATGCATGCACATGATTGTTGCTTAGAAAATCAAAAATTGAGGTTGCATGTGGATTTTTGCTTCGGGTTTTGTTAAATAAAGAAGAGGAATTCTGTTTTTTTGAATTAATCTTGTTGAACACTAAAATTATGTTGCCTAAAAGTGATTGCATGATAGTTTTAAAGAAGATCAATTAATGTATGTTAATGATTAGTCTTTGAGTTGAAAACTATGTTTTTGCCAAATGAAAATAAGATAAAAAGGGGTTAAATATTGATTAAGTAAATGCATGTTGGTTGAATGAGTTAGTTGTTGTATGATTTAATGTTTAAGTGAATGGAATGATCTAGTTAAGAACTAAAATAAGTGGGAAATGTGATGTATTACTTTGCATGTTAAAATCCATTCTTGAATGTTGATTCTTAGGAATAAAAGGTGAAATTGAGTGAATTGAATTGCTAAGTGAGATTTTGATTGTATGACAAAGATTAAGAAGTGGTATGTTCGAATTTTAATAATTAAACAAAAGAGTTGATTTCAATCCTTAATGAAACTAGGATTCAGATTTTTGGTTAAAAAGGCATGAAGTTTAAGTGCTAAAGTGATCCTTGTGAATTGCATTAGTTGTGTTTGTTTATATGAGGTTGAAATTGAATATATGTGGATGTGTTTTGTATGTATGGTTCGACTTAAGGGATAGAAGAAAAAGGAAATTAAATCATTTGTTATTAAGAGCTATAAGTGATAGCTATGGTCGTAAAAGAGTTATGATAGTATGATTTGAGAAATAGCCAAGGTTAAGCGAGTACACTTTAATTGTATATAAGGATATAAAAGCTATAAGAAAGGAAAATGCTATGTGCTAAGTGATATGTGCTTATATGTATAAGCTATATTCGTATGCTCGAGTGAAAGATATAATCGAGTTATCATATAGAGTGATCGTTCCGGGAACGAGAGTTGAGAATCTGATTAAGATTTTGGTTTTATTGTAGATTTGGAGCGTGAGGGCATTCAGGCTAGGAAAGGAAAGGATTTACTAGGTGGCAGTAGTACAACCTTCAGGAAAGCAAATCCAGGCAAGTAGCTCTGATTACTTGTGTAAACGATTATAAAGAGAATGTTGTTCATACCATGTAGAGTATTGAACTGTTAAAATATGAAACCCTTGCTTTATAAAACCCTGATATTGATTTGAAGTACCCTTGTTCTTAATAACCCGTTATTGATAATCCTATTGATTTCACCCTTTGATAATCTGTCTTTCTGTTCAAGTTACCTATAATGCCATGAATTATATTGAACCTATTGATTATCTTGGATAACCCTGTTTAATGATATTCTGTTTCTCTGATCATCCTATTGATCTCTAAAGCAATGTCAATCCTTCAAATTTAGTGCTTTGTTATCCTTGACACAGAATCCTTGTGAATTGTTCCTTGCGTATCTTTGATTCACTCCCTGAACCTTGTTTCTTTAAAATCTGATTTAAGAATGAGTTTCGACTTGAAAGAGTCCGAATGATTTCAAATGCTCGGTAATGATAAAATGGATTTTAGAAAACCTATTTGTTTTTTTTCCAACTCAAGGTTTTCCAAATGAATTCCTGATGGATTGGATTGAGACGTAAGAGGCTAGTGGGACTAGTCCAGTCATGGTAAGAGGCTAGTGGGACTAGTCCAATTTAAGGCTGAAATTGTGTCGATTGGTACCTTAAAGACCGGAATGGAGGTCGATACGGGCTGATCACCCGTACATAATGAAATGGAAAGATAAAGTGATCCAATCAAGGGTTCTAATTAATTGATTAAAAGGGAACTGAAACTTTTATTCAGTAAATTGATTTTTGGAAATGAAAATGGTTTATATTGCTTTGAAAAGAGTTGATTATGTTGTTGTGGAGCTTAAAGCTCGAGAACCCTGATTCTTGAAATTATTGATCATATGATTGATTCTATCTTGAAATACTGTTGCTTTCCTCTACCGAAAGATCTATTTTGATCCTATAATGATTTGTGATGAATGTCGGCTTTCGTCCTGTTTCGAGCCTTGTTCCTTGAAAGCCCCTCATATTCTTCAGATATCTTTCCTTATCCCAAAAGATGGAAATCTGCCACCTAGATTAATTAAAGTAGAATGCCCTAGTTTGTTCAAGTATATTGTGATTTGATATTGTAGAACTGCTATATAGGTACTTGCTGAGTTTTATACTCATTTGTTTTGTCTGAATCTAACCATGGCAGTTAAGCAAGAAGATGGCCAGGCTTAGGCGCACTGCTCGTAAGAGCGTACCTGGTGGTCCCTACCGTGTTGAGGGCTTCCGGTTGCCAGAGCAGGTAGTGGTTTTTATGAGTGAGCTCGCGCCTAGAAATAAGTGTATAAAGATACAATGGGTTATCTGTCGGTTCCCAGCCGGAATCGATATTGTTTATTTAATAATATTTTGGGTTTGTAAGTTATATTTTATGATTGGTAGTTGTGATCTTGTCTCATACTTTATCCTGTTGATCCTGTTAATAGTAATCGGGGTTAATGTATATTTAATTAATAGATTAGAGGTGTGTGAGTCCTCACTTCCTAACCCCGAGATTGAGGGCGTCACAAAGAGAATACCGTAGTTGCATAAATCATGGATCAGTTTCAAAAATCCTCTCCAATCCATTGGTTCTTGAATGGATTATTGTATCTTTGCATCCTTTTGCATAGTCGTCTGTGACAGTCAATCCGGCTACTTCATTTGATGGGCCAATATGGTTAGGTCGACCAGATGCTAAAGAAGAAGCTATTAGAAACGATCTAAATTTATCAACTATATTTTGATTAATCCTTTCACGTGCCATACGAAAACCTTTGACCAAACGATTATGTTCATCCAATATTTCTAACAACGACTGTACAATATCTTCATCGACGACATCGCTTCCTATGTTAACGGCGTTTATTCTGTTATTCACTTCATCTTCAGTGTCATATATGTAACGACTGGGAAATTCACGACGTAATTAAGGGAATACAATTTGATTTATGTGCCATGATTATAAATTATGTGATTAAGTGATGATTAATTGTCTTTATTGTATATTAGTATCTGGGAGCGTAGATAGATGCATTCCAATTTAAAGAGTCGGCTTAGGAATTAAGCTGTGTTGCCGGGTCGTCAGGTAGAACGAAACCCGTCCTAAAAAGGGATTAAAGTGTTTAAAATGTGGAATATGTGTTAATATGTGAAATGAATGTTTAAGTAAGTATTGCGTTCTAATGACGTGTCGGTTGGTAAAGGTAATTGAGAAGCGTAATTGAAACGCTGAGCGTCGGGCCGTCAGGAAAAACGTGACCCGGTACGCGTAAAGAGGAATAATGATAAAAAGGGGAAATTTTATGATCAAACATGAGTTGTGATGCGTGAGTATATGTGCTTGCTTTTCTGTATGCATGATTACGTGATCTGTTAATATTTTTATGGATTTAAGGAAATTATTTGATTTAAATAAGGTTTATTTAACCTTTGCACATTTTTATAAAATTATCTGAGTAAGGTAAAGGCATGAAATTTGTTTTGGTATCTTCGAAATAGTCCTAGAGACTTTCTAAAATGATAGTGTTGTGAATATGTTGTGCACTTGATGATTACCTAAACAAAACATCTAAGTAGATTTTACTTAGTGAAATAATGTAGCACTCGACGGATAAGAATTATAGTCCCGACGGATAACTCAGTTTAAGTACCGACGGATGAGTAATTTATTATCCATCGAGTGAGTAGCTTATATAATGATAAGTTTGTAGCACAGTGTTGTATGCACCTTTGTACAGAATCTGTAGTAGCATATAAGTCATGTTGACTTTAACTAGATATGCTGAATAGGTTGATTAACTGTACATAAGCAATGTCTTGTAATTCTGTATAAGTGAAATGAAGTCAAGTGCCAAAATAGCTATCAACGGATGCTTAACAAAGCTTCGACGGATGATCAAATGACTTTCAACGGATGTTCAAAATAGCAGTCGACGGATGATCAAGTAAGTCATCGACGGATGATCTAAAAGTCGACGGATGATAATATCAAGATTCAAACATCAGTTGAACAGTGAAAGCTGACACACAGCCGTCGAGATTGGATACAAACACTGTGGAAGCCTATTAACTGGGTAATAGAGGATGAAAAGCAGCAAAGATCAAGACTGTTAGATTTTATATTTATTCAGTTCTTTTGACTTTGTAATCTTGGTAATATATATAAACCAAGAGAGTAGAAAATATAGAATAACTAAGAAAACTAAGTGAGCTTAGAAACAAACACAGAGAAATCTTTGTAAGCACTATCTTTAGCATTTCCTGTGTTCTTAGTTGTTCTATCTTGTAAAAGCAGCTGTGAGCATTTCTGCACACAGAGTTCTCTCGATATATTAATAGATATCTCTGGTGGAATTGTTTAAATCCACCAGAAAGTTTTTAAAGACTCTTGTTTTTAATTACTCTTGTTTTGATTAATTAAAGTTTATATTTCGCATTGTGCTAATCAAAACAGATATATCTATAATCGAGTTGAACATTTTTATTTCAAGAAAAAGGTAAAGAATTCCATTCAACCCCCCTTCTGTAATTCTTGCTATATTGTTAAGGGACTAACAATTGGTATCAGAGCAAGCTCTTAATCTACAAAGAGTTTAAAGATCAAAACAATTCAGCAAGATGAACAAGAAAGATGTTGGAGTCAAGATTCCTTTTCTGGATAAAGATAATTACCATCATTGGAAGGTAAAGATGCATCTTCATATGCTTTCTCAAGATGAGGCCTATGTGGACTACATAGAAAGAGGCCCTCATGTTCCAATGAGAGCTGCAACAGGAAATGAACCATCAGTTCCAAAGCCAAGGCATGAATGGTCTAATCCTGATCTTGAACAAGTCAGGAAAGATAAAAAGGCCATGAACATTCTGTTCAATGGTGTTGATGCAGATATGTTTGATAACATCATCAACTGCAAGACTGCCAAGGAAGTTTGGGACACAATACAGATAATCTGTGATGGTACTAAGCAAGTAAGAGAAAATAAAATGCAGCTCCTGATTCAGCAATATGAGCATTTTCACCATGAAGAAAGTGAGTCACTCACTAACATTTTTAGTAGATTCCAAAAGCTACTAAATGCTCTTAAATTGCATGGAAGAGTCTATCAGACTAAAGACTCCAATCTGAAATTTCTCAGATCTCTTCCAAAGGAATGGAAACCAATGACAGTCTCATTGAGAAACTCACAAGATTATAAGGAGTTTACTTTGGAGAGACTGTATGGCATTCTAAAGACCTATGAGCTTGAAATAGAGCAGGATGAAAGAATGGAGAGAGGAAAGAATAAAGGAGGATCCATTGCACTAGTTGCTGAACTGGAAAAGGAGAAGGAAGTGAAGATGGAAGCTGTGGAATCAACTTCAAAGGCCTGTGAAAGCAAGGGTAAAGGGCTAGCTGCAGAAAGTGAAGATTCTTTGAGTCAAGATGACATGGAGGACATTGATGAGCACCTAGCATTCCTTTCAAGAAGATTTGTCAAGCTCAAGTTCAAGAAGAACTTTGGAGCTGCCAAGCCAAATAGAAACATGGTGGATAAGTCAAAATTCAAGTGTTTCAAATGTGGCTTGGTAGGGCATTTTGCAAATGAGTGTAGAAAGTCAGATTCTAGTAAGAAGAGATTTGAGTCTGTGGATTATAAGCAAAAATACTTTGATCTACTCAAACAGAAGGAAAGGGCTTTTATTACACAAGAGAATGACTGGGCAGCTGATGGTTTGGATGAAGATGAGGAGATCAGCTATGTCAATCTAGCCCTTATGGCCAAGTCTGATGAAACAGAGACAAGTTCCTCAAGCAATCAGGTAATTACTACAAACCTTGCACATTTATCTAAAGCTGAGTGTAATGATGCAATAAATGACATGTCTATAGAATTGTATCATTTGCGTGTTACACTTAAGTCCCTCACTAAAGAAAATGCTAAAATCAAAGAAAATAACTTGTTTTGAGTGAGAGGAATAATGTGCTTGAGTCTCAGTTTGTTGAGTTTGAGAAACTAAAAATTGAGTGTAGAATTGCTAAGGAGGAATTAACTGAGTCCTTGAAAAAGGAAGAAATTTTAAAGAAGCAGCTCGATCGTGAACAGGAGGTGATTAAAGCATGGAAAACATCCAGAGATGTTCATGCTCAAATCACCAAGGTTCAAGGAATTGAGTCATTTTGTGATGAAGCCTGGAAAAAGAATAAGGAGAAACTAGAACCTATTTTGGTAGATGGATTGCTGAAAGATGTAGACTCGACGGATGATGAGGACTATCCGTCGGATAACAAAATGTGTTATCCGTCGAATGATAAAAATCCTCATCCGTCGGCTGTGAACAAACCCATTAGTAAAGCCAAATTAACCAAGCTAAATGAAAAGTATGGGTCTGTTTCCAAGAACTTTGTTTCAGGGGAGTCAAGTCAAGCCAAGAAAGGGAAGAAGGCTAATGTTGGTCACATGACTGTCAAACAGTTGAGTGACAGACTTGAGAAGATAGAGGTAAAAACAGAAACTAAAAGGAAAAACAATAGGAATGGTAAAGTAGGGATTAACAAACATAACAACTACACACCTGACAAATATGCTCCTAGAAAAATCTGTGTCAAATGTGGTAGTGTAAATCATTTGTCTGTTAATTGCAAATCTGCCATGCCTACTCCCATGTCTGTTCAGCCTCAATTCTCTAACATGAATGCCATGCCTCCTATGCCTGTTAATGCTATGCCTACACAGAACATGAATGCACAGTTTGCTAATATGCCATTTGCACCTAATCCATATTATGCTGCATACAATATGCCTCAAATGCCATTTAGCATGCCTTACTGGAATAACATGTTTGCACCAAGCATGCCATTTCTTGTTAGCCATAACATGCATAATAATTTTGTAGCATCTAGTGGTTTCAAAGGCCCAACCCAAATGACTAAGGAAGAATCTGAAATTCCTAAGTCAACTGAGTTAAAACCTAAGAAATAGAAGAAGAAAGCTAACAAGGCAGGACCCAAGGAAACTTGGGTACCAAAATCAACTTGATTTGATTTTGATGTGTGCAGGGAAACAGAAGGAATCTTTGGTACTTGGATAGTGGTTGTTCAAGACACATGACTGGTGATTCTACCCTGCTCACAGAGTTTGAAGAGAGAGCTGGCCCAAGTATCACTTTTGGAGATGACAGCAAAGGTTATACTGTGGGATATGGCTTGATTTCAAAGGACAATGTCATCATTGAAGAGGTTGCCTTAGTGGATGGTCTCAAACACAATCTGTTGAGTATCAGCCAGCTTTGTGATAAAGGCAACTCAGTAACCTTCAACAAAGAAACCTGTGTTGTGATTAATAATCAAAACAATAAAGTGGTTCTCACTGGTGTGAGAAGAGGAAATGTGTATCTAGCTGACTTCAAAGTCCAAAGATGAAGCTAGTGAAATCATCATCAATCACATAAGGCAAGTTAACAATCATCCTGATTTCAAAGTTAGAAGAATCAGGAGTGACAATGGAACTGAGTTCAAGAACTATGTCATGAGAGCATTCTGTGAGGAAAATGGGATCCTGCATGAGTTTTCAGCAGCAAGGACTCCATAACAGAATGGAGTAGTGGAAAGAAAGAATAGATCTCTTATTGAAGCTGCAAGGACAATGCTTGAAGAATCAAAATTACCAACATATTTCTGGGCTGAAGCTGTCAACACTACATGCTACACTCAGAACATCTCTCTGATTAATCAAGCAAAATGCAAGACACCTTATCAATTGTTCAAGAACAAGAAGCCAACTCTGAACTTTTTTCATGTCTTTGGCTGTAAATGCTATATTCTGAGAAATCAAACTTATCAAAATGGGAAGTTTGATGCTAAAGCAGATGAAGGAACTTTTGTTGGATATGCTGTTGGTAAAGCATATAGAGTCTACAATCTAAGAACCAACATTGTTGTTGAATCTATACATGTTGTGTTTGATGATAAAAAGATTGAAGGACTAAAAGATGGAGATTACCATGAGAGCCTCAAATTCGACAATGTTGAGATGGTCAGTGAAGAAAGTGATGATGAAAGTGATTAAGAAACAGTGTCTAAGGATAATGCAGACAAATTTACTATAAATGAAGCACAAAACTCAACATTCGTCGAGTTACATAATGCTTCATCCGTCGGAAGGCGATCTGTATTATCCGTCGGAAGACAACCTGCCTCATCCGTCGGTACTCAAAATTCACCATCCGTCGGGTTATCAAAAGGAGCAGGAAGTCAAGGCAGATCACCCATAGAAAGCACCCCAATTTCAAATCAAAGATCCACAAACTCAAGGGGAGTTTTTAGCAATCAAAACTCAATCACACATCAAGACAACATTGAGGTCTCTTCATCTAGGGCTAATCTACCTCAACCAAGAAAATGGACAAAAGATCACCCCTTTGAACTGATTATTGGTGATGTTTCTTCCAGAGTTCAAACCAGGAGAACAACTCAAGAAGAATGTCTATACAGCAGCTTCCTGTCTAAGGAAGAACCAAAGAAGGTAGAAGAAGCCTTATTAGATCCTGATTGGATTTTAGCTATGCAGGAGGAGCTAAACCAATTTGAAAGGAATAAAGTATGGAAGCTGGTACCCAAGCCTAAAGGAAAGAATCCAATAGACACCAAATGGGTATTCAGAAACAAGATGGATGAAAATGGCATAGTAGTAAGGAACAAAGCAAGATTGGTTGCTAAAGGCTATTGTCAGCAAGAAGGGATAGATTTTGATGAAACATTTGCTCCTGTTGCAAGACTTGAAGCCATCAGAATCTTCTTAGCCTATGCATCCCATGCCAATTTCAAGGTCTATCAAATGGATGTCAAAAGTACCTTTCTGAATGGAGATTTGGAGGAAGAAGTGTATGTAAGTCAACCTCCTGGCTTTGAAGATCCAAATTTCCCAGAGTATGTCTACTATCTATTGAAAGCACTTTATGGACTGAAGCAAGCACCTAGAGCCTGGTATGACACTTTATCAAAGTTCCTTTTGGAAAATCACTTCACAAGAGATACTGTAGATAAAACTTTATTTTTCAGAAATGTGAATGGCTCTAGCATACTTGTTCAAATTTATGTAGATGATATTATTTTTGGCTCTACAGATGAAAAACTTTGTAAAAAGTTTACCAAACTGATGCAAAGCAAGTATGAAATGAGTATGATGGGAGAACTAACTTACTTTCTTGGTTTAAAAGTTAAGCAAGTTAGTGATGGAATATTCATTAGTCAAACTAAATATATTTTTGATCTTTTAAAGAAGTTTGATATAATGGATTGCACATCTGTAAAAACTCCCATGGCCACTACAACTAAGCTTGAACTAAACACTACTGAAAAGTCTGTGGATATTTCAAGTTATAGAGGCATGGTTGGCTCACTTCTGTACTTAACAGCCAGTAGGCCAGATATAATGTTTGCTACATGTTTGTGTGCTAGATTTCAGGCTGATCCTAGAGAGTCTCATTTGATAGCTATTAAAAGAATTTTCAGATATCTCAAAGGAACACCAAACCTTGGCATTTGGTATCCTAGAGATTCTGGTTTTGATCTAACTGGTTATTCAGATGCAGATTATGCAGGTTGCAGAATTGATAGAAAAAGCACAACAGGAACCCGTCAATTTTTAGGAAACAAGCTTGTGTCCTGGTTCAGTAAAAAGCAAAATTCAGTCTCTACTTCTACAGCTGAAGCTGAATATATTGTTGTTGGCAGTTGCTGTGCACAGATTTTGTGGATGAAAAATCAATTGCTAGACTATGGTTTGCAAGTTGAAAGGATTCCTATTTTCTGTGATAACACAAGTGCAATTGCCATCACTGAAAATCCAGTGCAACATTCAAGGACAAAGCATATAGACATCAAGTACCATTTCATAAGGGAACATGTAATGAATGGTACTGTAGAGTTACATTTTGTTCCAAGTGAGAAGCAACTTGCAGATATTTTTACCAAGCCACTGGATGAATCCACCTTTTCTAGGTTGGTAAGTGAGTTAGGTATGCTTAATTACTCTTGAATTTATTTGAATTATTCTTGCAAGTTGAAAAGAAGCCAGAAATTTAGTTGATTTTTAGTCTTGGATGAAATTTTGGCTAAGTCAAAATTTGTCTCTCGACGGATGACCATTATCCATCGGGTTGAGTCATCCGTCGATATACAAATTGAAAATAAAAGTCAATTACTTTTCTGAAATATTTTAAAGCTCGACGGATAACATTTTATCCTTATCCGTCGAAGTGTCTAAATCTTAACCGTTAATTCCCTGAACATTATCCATCGAGTATACTTACAGTTTATAAGCATTACACGACGGATAATGGGTGGAATTTTTAAAGTTTATTTTAAAACGGTAATTTTAGGCAGTTTCTATTGGGTAATTTATTTCTCTTTATTATTTTAATCCGTTGAGTTTGAGCAAAGTATAAAAGCCTATTTCATTCTAATCATTTTCTTTTATCATTCTCAAATTCAACTGTCTTATTTTATTCTCTCTCAAGCAAAAATCCTCTTTCTCTTCAAGCTTTTCTTCCCTAACAATGGCACCCGTAGTAAAGATCATGTCACAGACTGGGTTCATCTATGAGAAGAACAACTTCACTGCCTTGGTCAATAAGGGGATTCAGCAATCTGAAGACTATCATAAGATGATGGACTTCGTGAAGAACTGCAAATTAAGTTTTGCTATGCTGGAATCACCCACAATTTATTGTGAAGTTGTTGAGGAGATGTGGACAACAGCAATCTACAACTCTACTGACAAAACCATTACTCTGACCATCAAATGTAACACCCCCAGATTCGGGGTCGGGGATCCGGGTCGTTACGAGTTCCATTTCCCTTAATAACACCCAATCTTAATAATTACTCAACTACTCTGTACTGTGACCCCACAATAAACACACACACCACACGTTATAGTCTCAGAGATGAACATCCAAAAATAACCACAAGTCATTTTATTCCACAATTATCTGCCAATACACCTTAAAAGGTTTTCTGAATAAATTTACATTTCTTTGCCATTATTACAATTCATAAATATAAATAAATCTGGTACATCAAAAGTTGAAAGCCTAGCCTATTGGTAGTTCCTACCTCAGCTACGGCGGCATCAATGCTTCTAGAAAACTGCGGAACGTCTCCTAATCGCTTGCGAATCGGGAGCTTGGTTCTGTTCATCTTTTCTATCTGTTGTTGTGTGATGAAAGAAGAAAGCAAGGGTGAGCAGCAAGCCCACCAAAATAATATGTATAATGATTAACAATATATGAGCCTTCTCATAGTACTCATGAAAGTCTTGGTCAAACGAAATGAACCAAGTTTGATATCTTAATGCGATGAAGTCGCAAAATATTCAGTATATATACATATATACTTTTCAAAATATTGGAAGTCCTCTTCCATGCATAATATACACAAAGTCCCAGTATATAACTGTATAAAAATATCGTTGCAAGGTGATCTCATATATCTAACCTTGTCTCAACGTTTTTCTGAAAATCTTTGTCATGCATAAGATAATCATTTACTAGATATAAGTTTAAAAGATGAAGTTACAAGATACTCCAATATACTTATATCTTTTCCAAATACTACTTGAACTACCACCGTTCAAGTTATAATTAGTTCAAAAGTTCATCACATAGATGAGACTACAAGACCAGATTTGAATAGATTAAATCTTTTAAAATATCATCAAAATAAAATGAAGTTACGAGATACTTCATTTGATGTAAACATCATTTTGAAAACTTGACCCTGCCAACACTCAACAATCGCCCAACCGTAGCCTTTCTATCGAAGTGCTCTGGGTAGTGTTGCAGAAATTATCCAATTGGATGATGAACTCATTACGGGAGTTTGCCACGCCAGGAAGACCACTTACGATGATCAGTCGTAGTAGTACAACCCCACCATTTTCTACATGTAGAGGAGAACCTGTCGGATTTACTTGTCAACCGAACACTGAACTCCTAAGGAATGGACCGCCTTAGCGGAACTTCCAGGCCATTTGGGCCAATATAATAAGGCTGGGCCGGCGCTACTCGGCCACTTACGCCACTCCTAGTTCAGATGAAATCCATGACTCTGAAACGTAAAGCTTGTCCCCACTTTCCCCAAGTAGAAACTTGTTGATACGGCTCCACCAAGAAGTCGTATCTATTTGGAAAGGAGAACTCACCGATATTTCCCAGGCGATGCCTGTTAATGGATTAACTTGTTCCAAGAATTTTACTTCCCGAGTGTTGGGTAAGTAATCAATTCATTTATCAAAACAGCAACCTTGTTGCGAATATAAAACACACCACAGAGCCGGATCCCTCAGGTTTTGAGCGAGTATTTAAATCCCCTTCGAAAGGAGGATCTTAAATATATAAAAAATGAGTTTTGGGATCCGCTCTAACTTTTAAAAATCATTTTGAAGACTCGCAAAACATTTTTAAGAATGTTTGGAGTGAAGCTGATTTAATGAAGTAAATCAGTCCCCAGAATATTTAGAAAATGTCTGAATATTATTATTTAAATAATATTCCCATAAAGAATAATCTTTATAAAATAATTGAAGTAGAAGTATTAAAACTTATACTTGAAATGAATATTAAATATCCAAAGATATACCTATACGAAAGTACAATTATTATTTGAATAATCAAAAGTGAATTTGATTATCGACACCTTATTCTTTAATAAAATAAAGAATATATCTCAGCAAATAATCGGAGTCATAGATCCTCAAATGAATATTCAAATAATATTCAATAAATAAAATAAGTTGAGTCATAATACCTCGAATGAATATTATAAATAATATTCATTAAATAAAATAAAGGAGTCATATACATCCTCAAATGAATATCCAAGTAATATTCAATAAATAATATAAAGGAGTCATAAGTACTCGAATGAATATTCAAGATAATATTCATTAATAAAATAAAGTTATCGAATAAACCTTATTCGATTAATAGTTTTGAAAACTATAACCATATATATATATAAATATATATATATAAAATCTACTCGGGATCCTCGACTCCCGGTTTTAGAAAATGTTTTCACCTTTGGGTCCCTATACTAAGGGTATATGCAAATTACCGCTATTCTCTAGCATAGGTATTATCAACTGAACCAACAGATATATATGGCAAGAATACGAAACAGGCATGCATATATATATATACCATAGCAGCATGCTTCAATATATTGCAACATTTGCTAATTAACCAACATGCATCTATCGCAAGATAATGCAAATACCTATATACATCACAACAACAGTTATAACTGGTAGAAAACTTGCCTGAGCGACTGGGGGTTACGAATGGCTCGGGACGAGTCTGGTAACCTATAAACAACAAGTAAGTTGGAATTAAACCAAAGTCACTTGTAAATCTATACTTTAACTAACTTAGACTCTAACGCTCGTTTTGCGCTTACTGATTCTCTTAAGTCACTCGAGTACCCTCGGCTCCACCATTTTTAATAATTAAACCTTTACGAGTTTTAAGGCGATTCCTTTGCGAGTGTCTTATCAACTGCCTAACACACTTACCATAAATGTTTCATACATTAATTAACCCATTTTGGTCTTTAATCTATGTTTCAAAGTAAGGCGAGGGGAAAAGTTTCGTTCGCGAAACGCCGTTACTTGAAACGGTCGTTTCTCCTAAACCGTGCATCGGAATCGAACGAACTACATATCAAAACGAAGCTCGTAACATGAGCTATCTAAACATGGCAGTGGTCATAATCTAGCAGGGGGTTCTCGGGTCCTAATGTTATGCACAAAAACAGTCCAAAGAAAATCGGACGTTACGACGGCTATGTTTACGCGATTACCAATGTTTAAACTACTCCAATTAACCACCAACCAACTCATAACCATCAATACAACAAAACTTCACCTAAACCATACCACATCAGTCCATAATCTCCAAGATTTTCAACTCAAACAACCACAATCAAGACCTATGAACTATAATCAAGCTTCAATTACCAAAACACTTCCAAATCAAACCAAACTACTAATAATCACAATCCATGCTTCTCATTTCACAACACCAACCATTAAACTTACTAACAAATAAAGTAAAGGCTAGGGTTTGAAGTTTATACCTTCCTTGGGAGGTGTTAAGTTGCTAGGAAGCCTTAGGGAGCCTCCTACAAGCTTGATCTTTCCAAAGAAATCAAGAACACAAAGTTAGGCTTTGAAGTTTCTAAAAGTCCGATTTAAAGAACTGTAAAAATGAGTGTCTTACAATGATTATTTGGACGAGACTTGTGAACAAGAGTTGTAGGCCATCTCAATACCTTTCCAATGAGCTATAGAACACAATATTTGAGTGAGAAATGAAGGAGATACAGCAGTTTTAGTGTTCTGGTTCTGTTTTGGCCGAGAGCATGAAGAACAATGCCTTGGTTTCTTTTTGATTTTGATGAAAAATGATTTGCTTGGCTTGGTTGGTTTGATTTTTGTATTTGTTTTAGTAAATTACCTAGTTGCCCTTGATTTTGTGTGGTTAAAAAGCCACCACATCTCCTTCCTTCCCATGTCATGCTTGTGTCATCCTCATGATGTCATCCTCCCCTCCTTGTCCTCTTTCTATTGGTTGGATGACATCATCCCCACTAATCCCCTTGATTAACTTCCTAATCGTTTGCCTAATGACCGCTGATCTGTTATACGGTTCGCTTAACTTTCGTTTTCGTTTATCGTTTGAGGGATCATACCCGGGATCTTATTACTTAGGTTCCCTTAACCTTTCTCAATATATTATATTCCTTTTATGATCCTCTCCTATAATCCTTTAATTTAAATCCTTTTTATCCTGTTACCTTTTTCTCAAATCTTTCCGTATCTAGTGTATTTCCGGGAAAAATCAAAGTGTTCGGATTTGGATTCTGACGATCTTTACATACACTTATATCCCATATAAAGTACTAATAAAATCTCAGAATATCCATATCAGAACCCCTACATAGTGTGGCATGAAAAGTTTTCTCATTCAGCAAAAACACTATTCATAAGGGTTTCAAAAATTTCCCAAAAATTGGGGTTATTACAGTCTCCCCTCCTTAAAAGGATTCCGTCCCGGAATCAGATAGAAAGTGAATAGGGATACTCTCTTAGCATTGCACTTTCTAACTCTCGAGTAAATTTTCCCACATTGTGGTTCTACCATCAAACTCTTACTAGTTTGATAACCCTTCCCCTAAGCACTCGTTCCTTTTTACTCTATACCCTTCCTGGTTGCTCCATATAGGTTACGTCTGGTTGCATGTCTATGCGCTCATATGCCCCTATTTGTCTGGCATCCGAATTACACTTCCTTAACATTGATACGTGGAACACGTTATGAACTTGCTACAGGTTCGGGGGTAGGGCTAGCTCCTATGCTAACTTCCCAAACGTCTTAATATATCCAAGGGTCCAATAAATTGTAGACTTAGCTTTCCTTTCTTTCCGAACCTCATCAATCCTTTTCAAGGGTTTCCAAGGGGATACCTATAACATTACTAGGCCCCCTATTTCATACTCTTTGTCCTTTTTTGAGTCAAATCAGCATACCTCTTATGTCCATCTTGGGTTACTACCAGCCGTCCTCTGATTAGATCTATTATATCCCTGGTCCTTTGGACTACTGCGGGTCCGAGCATCTTGCGCTCTACAACTTCATCCTAACATAAGGGAGATCGACATTATCTTCCCTCAAGGATCTCATAAGGTGACACCTCGATAATGACATATGATCTATTGTCGTGATATAACTAAATCCGCGTTAAGTGATCATTCCAAATTCTTTCAAGTCTATTGCACAGACTCTCATTATAGCGTTTAGCATTAGAGCTTTTGCTTCTCAATACCCATTCTTTTCGAGTTCGTAATCGCTACTACCTTCCGTTCCTAATATTATACTGGTTATACTTTTGCTCGTTAGCGTTCTATAACCTTTTAATAACCACGTCAACCTTAGTATTACGAATGTGTTTCCATTCCGCATACTACCAATACTTTACTACTCCTTTTTCAGCTGTTTCTATTTTCGAAAGCTTAATCCTTCATATAGAAGTAAAAGAATTTATTGAGAGATCACTATGATCATGAACACTTGTTATCTCGCATAGTTAGTACAGAAGGTGGCCAGCCTTTAGTACTTGACAAGCAATTAAATAATAGATGGTATCCTACTAGGCTTCTATCACACAGATAGATAGTCATTCGGCAATACCTCCCCTTCTGGAAGGGTTGTTCTTCTCAGATTACATGAAATGAAAAGAAGAGAAAAGAACGAACTGAAGAGAATTGTATATATAAAAAAATATATATATATACTGCCACAAAATATCTGTCTTGGAACCTACCTCTGAATTATAGAGGTTTGTCATAGGAGAACAAAACATAAACGTATTTATATCAGCATCAAGTATTATAGCATCGTATTTCCCATGCCTAAATATTTCTATTCCGTCCATCATTCTATGGACCCATGCTCTTCCTCGAGCTTATACACAATCACCTTTGAAACTCCCTCGATATCGAAAATCGAATCTGGGATCTCATTCTAGACCTCATCGTTACTAGAATCCATTTCTATACCGCAACCTTCTTCGTATGGGTAATACTACTCTTTATCGATAAGAAGGAATAAATATATCATAGGTAGATAATTGACTTAATTAGTCTATCAATGATAACTTATACACCACCACGACCCGATTAGTGGTACTTACTCTCAACATCCATTCCAATACAACTCTCACGGTTGTAAGTAATCAGCTCATTACTCTCAGAATCATTCCTACATTACTATGGCCCACCGTTGACCTACTGTAGTCATTCGTTTTCCATGAAGTTTTAATAGCTAACCATACGGAGTCCATTCATATCATATCGAATTCTTCTAGGGAGGTAACATGATCACCGTTCTTGATTCATGAAGAACACTCCTGATCCTGACGTACATTCATGACGTGAAGCAGATAAAATTGCAGAAGAGTTTTAATCAAAGCAACGATAGCAGGTTAATACCATTCTTAATCATATGCCTTAAATAGAAGACTTAACTCAAAGGTTCGTCTAGTCCTTTTGGAAACATGGTCCTGGCTTATCCCAAGATAGGACCTCCTAAGATAGATAGCCCGTTCATGGCGATTACACGAATTAAACTTTTACCAACTACTATTACGGTTGGGTATTGTACAGTCATCAGAAGGAATGTCAATCTTCCAAACCATAATACAATCTTCACAGTTTTAACCATCATCACTGTATTCCTCTGGCACAAGCGCCTATAATTATCCTCTTACCTTTAAAGTGTCGGCCACCTCTTTGGCCTTTCCTGATATTAAAATTTCCTTATAGTCAATGTCATTTTAACCACCTCCAAATAAATTTTCTACCTTATTTCAATCACTGCTTTTGTGAAGATGTATTCCTTAAAATCTGATGAGTAAAAAAAAATATCACCATTTTTCCATAAGTTATTGCCTCAGTCTTTAGAGGTTAATCACTGTCACGACTGACTCTCAATCATACTTAGAACATCTTTTATCTTAAGTCTTAATTGCCCTGAATAATTTCGATCTTTACTGGTTCGATCCATACTTTCTCGTGGTTTAACACGTGCCCCACTTGGCATCATTATAATTATGTCATATTTCCTTTATCAACATTTTTATTCTTGAGAATTTCGAATATTTCCTTTCTCCTTGTAAAACCTCTAAGGTTATCCTTCAATCGTTCCTCCTGTATTCCCTATATACAGGGCATATCAAAATACCATTTACTGATACTAGAACCATTGTCTATATACTTCTGAAAAATTTCTCCACTGATCCTTAAAGGTTATTATTACCTTAATCCTTTCCAATTCATACTGTCAAAACTCATACTATCCCTATTAAGGGTGAAATGCCAACCTTTATGCATTCCCCTAGGATTTGTTTTAAGTTACCGATGTTCTATCCTTAATTCCACCTTTAAAAAGGTACAAGCATCCTTCCATGGATAAATAAAGTCATATATCCCTGATAAGGGTATCTTATTCAATCATTTCCACCTCGATAGTCTATACCGAATTTCACAATAGCATCCTTATTCAAGTTAAGGTCAATCCACATGGCCTCCAAAAGATAAAAATGGTTATCCGCTTTTCTTTCCTGATTTGGTAATGATCACATGGATGATCTGGAAGATATTGGTCGTGTTCAACGTGAACTTCTTCTTAATAAATCCTTATTTACTTTTGTTGTTTATCTCAACAGTCATCTCAATGTTGGGATATCTTTCATACCTGGCGTCTCCCTTCCTGGGTATCAAGCCACCGGTCTTACACTTCACATTCTTGAAGGTCACTTCCTTCATCCAATTTTCTTAATTTCTTACTTTCTTGTCTCCTCAGTCTATCCGCGTCTCATTATTTATCCTTCGAACTATCTCAAGGTTTCTTCGAATCCTCCCAACTTACAGGGGATAATATATATGTATCTCTTATGCCCTCAACCATCAATTTTAACTCATGGTGAATCACCCTCATCCTGACGATTACTTACTTTTCTATTTCTATTACTACGAGTCTTTAGGGTTTCCTCATACCCAACTTCCTTATCATTATTTCATGAACTAACACAACATAAACATTGATTTCAAACATCCCGTCATTCTGGATTCGTGTCCTCAGAACGAATCTTGACAACTTTTATAACTTAGATTCATAATTTATCATACTCGTCTGCCTTTGTTCTGACTCTAAAGCTTTTACACAATCTCCTTATCTTTGGGAATTACTTTCCCGAAAACAATTGACTGGACTTAAATTAGTTTATTATAATCTCTTGCTCCGTGCCTTCCTTGGCCTTTCACCAGCAGGTGGTCTCTCTCTTAGGAGGGTGAGTGATAAAAACAGTCTTTTGTGATTCGTCAATCATTTAGAATCTCAAATGATTCCTATATTTCCTTTAGCCAGGCTCTTGCCTCGACTAGGTCAACCTGTTCCTTGGAACTCTGAGAGCTTAACGATTTAAAGGTCATGAAAGAATTTCCTGCCGCATTGTCCCCTCAGGGTGGTGGTTGGGGATAATAGTCTAAGTTCTGTCTAGACAGGTCCATAAATTGCCATATAGGAGTACCGTCTCGGGTCTCCTTTCCTTACTCGACTTTCTGTTTCCTTAGTATGAAATGTTTCAACCTTCTCCCATAATCGGGGTTATCTTATACATTAAAAACCTTGTTTTCCACTCTATTATGTTATGGGTTCTTTCTTTCTTGATGGCAACCTCCCTGACTATCACACTCTGGGTTTGCCCTAAATCCTATTCCTCAAACTATGGCTCTCATCTAAGTTCTCATCCTTAAGCTCTTGAACTTTCGGAACCCAAATTCTATAGGAATACCTCATTATTCCCTTATCATCTTTCTCAGTATTAATCTCATATTTATTTGTTGGCTCTCTGCCTTCATTCATCACCTTTTTCTGGCACAATATGCTCTTTTCCAATAATTCGGTCTCTATTGTAATCTCAAACAGCTTTTCGGTATCGGCTCCGGTTACCTTCACTACTATTTCCATTTTCTCAAAATCTCTTATCAACTCTCCCAAAGACATTATCATCTTGAGTCTCTCCTTTTTACTAATGGCATCAGCCACCACATTGGCTTTCCCCGAATGATAAAGAATCTCCCAATCATAATTCTTGATTAGCTCTAACCGCCTCCTCTGGCGTATGTTGAGCTCTTTCTACGTAAGAATGTACTAGAGCACTTATGGCTTAGGTAATTCTCGCACTTCTCTCCATACAAGTAGTGCCTCCAATCTTTAGGGTAAAACTATTGCCACGAGCCTAAGCTCATGGGCGGGGATATCGAATTTCATATTACCTTAATTGTCTTGACGCAGACGCGATTATCTTGCTGTGCTAAGAAGCACCCTAATTCCTTATGCGAAGCGTCACTTATAAATCACAAAATCTCCTTTTTCCATCCGGTAACGCCAACATAGGGGCCGTCACCAACCTTTGCTTCAGTTCTTAAAATCTGTTCTCGCATTTCTCTGTCTATTCGAACTTCTCAGTCTTATGAGTAAGCCACATTAAAGGGGCTACTATCTTTACAAACTTGAACGAACCTCTGGTAGTGACCGGCCAATCCTACCTCTGGTAGTCGACCCAACCAGGGTCATCAATTCATCAGTGGTCCTTTATCCAATCTCGTCAGGATCTTCCATGGGATCCTCCTCAGCAACTATCCCTTCTAGGACAACATCCTCAACCGCTACATCCTCAATATCAACATCATCCGGTCCTGCGTTAGGACGCTCTATTGGATCCACAATCTGATCTCCAATTAGTAATAAAACATCATCGCGTTGATGTTCCTCAACTTGAGGGTTCGGAGTCCCGCTACCATATACGATAACGAACTACGCTTCTATCGCTACATTTATAAGGGTTCCCATAAGGGTTTTAACTGTCAGTACTACGTTAAGTAGTCCGACTATGAACTTGGCAAGAGTTCTTATTATCTTAGTGAACTTATTATCTTAACGTCCCATCATCTCTGAGGTTTATAACGCTTAGCTCTGATACCATTTCTGTAACACCCCCAGATCCGGGGTCGGGGATCCGGGTCGTTACGAGTTCCATTTCCCTTAATAACACCCAATCTTAATAATTACTCAACTACTCTGTACTGTGACCCCACAATAAACACACACACCACACGTTATAGTCTCGGAGATGAACATCCAAAAATAACCACAAGTCATTTTATTCCACAATTATCTGCCAATACACCTTAAAAGGTTTTCTGAATAAATTTACATTTCTTTGCCATTATTACAATTCATAAATATAAATAAATCTGGTACATCAAAAGTTGAAAGCCTAGCCTATTGGTAGTTCCTACCTCAGCTACGGCGGCATCAATGCTTCTAGAAAACTGCGGAACGTCTCCTAATCGCTTGCGAATCGGGAGCTTGGTTCTGTTCATCTTTTCTATCTGTTGTTGTGTGATGAAAGAAGAAAGCAAGGGTGAGCAGCAAGCCCACCAAAATAATATGTATAATGATTAACAATATATGAGCCTTCTCATAGTACTCATGAAAGTCTTGGTCAAACGAAATGAACCAAGTTTGATATCTTAATGCGATGAAGTCGCAAAATATTCAGTATATATACATATATACTTTTCAAAATATTGGAAGTCCTCTTCCATGCATAATATACACAAAGTCCCAGTGTATAACTGTATAAAAATATCGTTGCAAGGTGATCTCATATATCTAACCTTGTCTCAACGTTTTTCTGAAAATCTTTGTCATGCATAAGATAATCATTTACTAGATATAAGTTTAAAAGATGAAGTTACAAGATACTCCAATATACTTATATCTTTTCCAAATACTACTTGAACTACCACCGTTCAAGTTATAATTAGTTCAAAAGTTCATCACATAGATGAGACTACAAGACCAGATTTGAATAGATTAAATCTTTTAAAATATCATCAAAATAAAATGAAGTTACGAGATACTTCATTTGATGTAAACATCATTTTGAAAACTTGACCCTGCCAACACTCAACAATCGCCCAACCGTAGCCTTTCTATCGAAGTGCTCTGGGTAGTGTTGCAGAAATTATCCAATTGGATGATGAACTCATTACGGGAGTTTGCCGCGCCAGGAAGACCACTTACGATGATCAGTCGTAGTAGTACAACCCCACCATTTTCTACATGTAGAGGAGAACCTGTCGGATTTACTTGTCAACCGAACACTGAACTCCTAAGGAATGGACCGCCTTAGCGGAACTTCCAGGCCATTTGGGCCAATATAATAAGGCTGGGCCGGCGCTACTCGGCCACTTACGCCACTCCTAGTTCAGATGAAATCCATGACTCTGAAACGTAAAGCTTGTCCCCACTTTCCCCAAGTAGAAACTTGTTGATACGGCTCCACCAAGAAGTCGTATCTATTTGGAAAGGAGAACTCACCGATATTTCCCAGGCGATGCCTGTTAATGGATTAACTTGTTCCAAGAATTTTACTTCCCGAGTGTTGGGTAAGTAATCAATTCATTTATCAAAACAGCAACCTTGTTGCGAATATAAAACACACCACAGAGCCGGATCCCTCAGGTTTTGAGCGAGTATTTAAATCCCCTTCGAAAGGAGGATCTTAAATATATAAAAAAATGAGTTTTGGGATCCGCTCTAACTTTTAAAAATCATTTTGAAGACTCGCAAAACATTTTTAAGAATGTTTGGAGTGAAGCTGATTTAATGAAGTAAATCAGTCCCCAGAATATTTAGAAAATGTCTGAATATTATTATTTAAATAATATTCCCATAAAGAATAATCTTTATAAAATAATTGAAGTAGAAGTATTAAAACTTATACTTGAAATGAATATTAAATATCCAAAGATATACCTATACGAAAGTACAATTATTATTTGAATAATCAAAAGTGAATTTGATTATCGACACCTTATTCTTTAATAAAATAAAGAATATATCTCAGCAAATAATCGGAGTCATAGATCCTCAAATGAATATTCAAATAATATTCAATAAATAAAATAAGCTGAGTCATAATACCTCGAATGAATATTATAAATAATATTCATTAAATAAAATAAAGGAGTCATATACATCCTCAAATGAATATCCAAGTAATATTCAATAAATAATATAAAGGAGTCATAAGTACTCGAATGAATATTCAAGATAATATTCATTAATAAAATAAAGTTATCGAATAAACCTTATTCGATTAATAGTTTTGAAAACTATAACCATATATATATAAATATATATATATAAAATCTACTCGGGATCCTCGACTCCCGGTTTTAGAAAATGTTTTCACCTTTGGGTCCCTATACTAAGGGTATATGCAAATTACCGCTATTCTCTAGCATAGGTATTATCAACTGAACCAACAGATATATATGGCAAGAATACGAAACAGGCATGCATATATATATATATACCATAGCAGCATGCTTCAATATATTGCAACATTTGCTAATTAACCAACATGCATCTATCGCAAGATAATGCAAATACCTATATACATCACAACAACAGTTATAACTGGTAGAAAACTTGCCTGAGCGACTGGGGGTTACGAATGGCTCGGGACGAGTCTGGTAACCTATAAACAACAAGTAAGTTGGAATTAAACCAAAGTCACTTGTAAATCTATACTTTAACTAACTTAGACTCTAACGCTCGTTTTGCGCTTACTGATTCTCTTAAGTCACTCGAGTACCCTCGGCTCCACCATTTTTAATAATTAAACCTTTACGAGTTTTAAGGCGATTCCTTCGCGAGTGTCTTATCAACTGCCTAACACACTTACCATAAATGTTTCATACATTAATTAACCCATTTTGGTCTTTAACCTATGTTTCAAAGTAAGGCGAGGGGAAAAGTTTCGTTCGCGAAACGCCGTTACTTGAAACGGTCGTTTCTCCTAAACCGTGCATCGGAATCGAACGAACTACATATCAAAACGAAGCTCGTAACATGAGCTATCTAAACATGGCAGTGGTCATAATCTAGCAGGGGGTTCTCGGGTCCTAATGTTATGCACAAAAACAGTCCAAAGAAAATCGGACGTTACGACGGCTATGTTTACGCGATTACCAATATTTAAACTACTCCAATTAACCACCAACCAACTCATAACCATCAATACAACAAAACTTCACCTAAACCATACCACATCAGTCCATAATCTCCAAGATTTTCAACTCAAACAACCACAATCAAGACCTATGAACTATAATCAAGCTTCAATTACCAAAACACTTCCAAATCAAACCAAACTACTAATAATCACAATCCATGCTTCTCATTTCACAACATCAACCATTAAACTTACTAACAAATAAAGTAAAGGCTAGGGTTTGAAGTTTATAACTTCCTTGGGAGGTGTTAAGTTGCTAGGAAGCCTTAGGGAGCCTCCTACAAGCTTGATCTTTCCAAAGAAATCAAGAACACAAAGTTAGGCTTTGAAGTTTCTAAAAGTCCGATTTAAAGAACTGTAAAAATGAGTGTCTTACCATGATTATTTGGACGAGACTTGTGAACAAGAGTTGTAGACCATCTCAATACCTTTCCAATGAGCTATAGAACACAATATTTGAGTGAGAAATGAAGGAGATACAGCAGTTTTAGTGTTCTGGTTCTGTTTTGGCCGAGAGCATGAAGAACAATGCCTTGGTTTCTTTTTGATTTTGATGAAAAATGATTTGCTTGGCTTGGTTGGTTTGATTTTTGTGTTTGTTTTAGTAAATTACCTAGTTGCCCTTGATTTTGTGTGGTTAAAAAGCCACCACATCTCCTGCCTTCCCATGTCATGCTTGTGTCATCCTCATGATGTCATCCTCCCCTCCTTGTCCTCTTTCTATTTGTTGGATGACATCATCCCCACTAATCCCCTTTATTAACTTCCTAATCGTTTGCCTAATGACCGCTGATCTGTTATACGGTTCGCTTAACTTTCGTTTTCGTTTATCGTTTGAGGGATCATACCCGGGATCTTATTACTTAGGTTCCCTTAACCTTTCTCAATATATTATATTCCTTTTATGATCCTCTCCTATAATCCTTTAATTTAAATCCTTTTTATCCTGTTACCTTTTTCTCAAATCTTTCCGTATCTAGTGTATTTCCGGGAAAAATCAAAGTGTTCGGATTTGGATTCTGACGATCTTTACATACACTTATATCCCATATAAAGTACTAATAAAATCTCAGAATATCCATATCAGAACCCCTACATAGTGTGGCATGAAAAGTTTTCTCATTCAGCAAAAACACTATTCATAAGGGTTTCAAAAATTTCCCAAAAATTGGGGTTATTACATCAAAGGTAATGTTTTATGTATCAATAGTGATGTTATAAAAGCATGTTTCAAGATTCCTGATGACAATGTTACTGCACCACACACTGACACTGATATTGTCAATATGCTAAATTCCATGCATTATGCACTTCCTACTGCAAAACTAAGTGAAATTAGAAGACTAGGTCTTAGGAAGGAATGGAGTTACTTGTGTGATGTAGTAACTAAGGTCTTTTCTGGAAAAATCAGTAATTTTGATTCTGTGAACATTTTCATGCTTAACATGCTATACATGCTAGTTACAGACAAATATTACAACTTAAATGATCTGGTTGTGTATGAGTTAGGTTACAAACTAGGTGACTTAGCCAAAAGAGGAAAGAATATTTACTATGCTAGATTTTTTATGCTTTTGGCTAACCATCTTTGTGAAGAGATTGTACTTGAGAACCCAACCAACAAATTAGCGTGTTGGGTTCAAGAGAGAAGAATCATTGCAGATTTGAACAGAGCCAACCATCACAAGGATGTGCCAATGTTCTATTTTCCTGTAATGCTGGCACCTCAGGTAAGTGAGGTAAGTTCATCTACACTCTCAACTATTCCAATCCCTTCTATTTCTTTGACTTCAGGCATAGCTATGGCAACTGTGACAATGACCAAACAGTTGCCTACCAAAGCTGCCAAAACAACTGCAATTCTTAAATCCAAATCAAAGAAAACCCCCTCTGGTATCTCTCAAAAGGTACCAGTTGAAAATTCTACCAAACACAAAGAGGGGAGTGTGAAGGAGGGTAAGATAGGTGAGGGAAGGTGTTAGATATATTTGATAATGTCATGGCTAATATGTTTTATGTTTAGCTTTCAGATCTTACTTGAACAGGATAAATCAGTACTTAACTATTGATCAGTACTTATACTGGAAGTTAGGACTTAAGGATATCAGTACATATATTATCAGGAGATAATCGTCAGAAGATAGATATCAGAACTTAAGTGCTGAAGCACAATCAGATAAGGACAGTAGCTGATTAAAGGAAAGAAGATCAAGATAAACATAAGAAGAGATATGCATGAAGAAGGAATTCCGTAAAGAATGGAATACTTGGAAGAAAAATATCTGATTGATATATTTTAGGAAGCAGAATTATATTCCATATCAATTAGCGATTATCTTGTAACTGTGTAGTATATAAACACAGAAATAGGGTTTACACTAGAAGTGTTATCATTATTAGAGAAGATTATTCATTGTAACCCTAGCAGCTCTCGTGATATTTGTTCATCACTGAGAGGTAACAGTTCCATACTGTAACAGAGTTTATTGTTTCAATAAAGTTTGTTTTTCCAGTTACTTAAGTTCTTAAAGTTCGATTTGAGTGTACTATACACTGTATTCACCCCCTCTACAGTGTGTGTGTGACCTAACAATTGGTATCAGAGCCTATCTGTTAACATACATACAGTTAAAGATCCAAACACAATCATGTCGGACACAAAAACTCCAACTAAGCCTACCAAAACTGAGGAACCACCAAAGACACAAATTCAGAGTCGGTATGAGACCATCAAAGTTCCCATACTGAGACCATCTGAATATCCCATATGGAAGGTAAGGATGACCATGTTCCTGGAAGCAACAGATCCAGAATACCTTGATAGAATCAAGGAAGGCCCTCACAAACCAACCAAACTCGCTGTTGCAGTTGCAGGTGAAGCAGCAAAGACCGTACCAAAGGAGAAGAGTGATTATACTGCTGAAGACATAGCATCAATTGCTAAGGATGCTAAGGTACGACACTTACTGCATAGTGCCATTGATAATGTAATGTCAAACAGGGTAATCAACTGCAAGACTGCTAAGGAGATATGGGATGCTCTGGAAACAAGGTGTCAGGGAACTGACACAATTAAGAAGAACAGGAAGACAATACTCACTCAAGAGTATGAACACTTTGACTCAAAGACTAATGAGTCATTGAATGATTTATATGATAGATTTGTCAAACTTTTGAATGATTTGTCATTGGTTGATAAAGAGTATGATCTTGAAGATTCAAACCTTAAGTTCCTGTTAGCACTTCCTGAATGCTGGGATTTGAAGGCAACGGCAATAAGAGATAACTACAATCTTGATGAAACAACTCTTGACGAAATCTATGGAATGCTCAAGACTCATGAGCTGGAGATGGAACAAAGAAGCAAGAGGAAAGGAGGAAAGTCAAGGACAGTTGCTCTTAAGGCTGAAGAAGAATTCCCCAAAGCAGCTTCCTCAAAGAAAGACAAGGGAAAAGCTCTTTTCATAAAGTCTGATACCGAGTCATCAAGTTCTGAGAGTGATGATAACTCAGATTCTGAAAGCTTGCCTGAGACTGATGCTGATGAGGAGATGAAGAAGCTGTGTGCTCTTATGGTGAAAGGAATCACAAAGATTGCATACAGGAAGTTCAGGAAGGGAAAGAAGTTTTCCAGGAAAGGCATAAGTTCTGATAAGAAGAATTTCAGAAGATCTGAAGGCAGAGGAGGAAAGTCTGACAGAGGAGATTACACCAATGTTAAATGCTATAACTGTGGTGAGAAAGGCCACATATCTCCTGACTGCAAGAAGGTAAAGGGTGACAAAGGCAAGGCTCTTGTCACAAAGCAGAAAAGCTGGACAGACACCTCAGACTCTGAAAGTGAGGAAAACTATGCAGTGATGGCAAATGCTGATAAAGAAAGTGCTGAGAGCAGTTCTGAAGCTGCTGAAACAAAGGTACCTCAGACTACTTATGCTTTTCATACTGATGATATTAATGAGTTGAGAAGATATCTTAAAACCATGTTTGTTAGCTATAGAGATCAAACTTTAACATGTGAAAGATTAACTTCTGAAAATCTTGCATTTAAGAAAAGAAATGATTTCTTAGAAAAAGAGTTAGTCATGTTCCATCAAACTCAAAAGGATAGAGATGATGCTTTTTATGTTAGGAATGAAGTGCTAAAATTAAATGAATCTCTAAAAACTGATTTAGAAAAGGAAAGAGAGATTATCAGGACTTGGACTAACTCTGGCAAAACAACTCAAAATTTGCTAAGTAGTGGAAACTGGAAAGAGGGCTTAGGTTATGGAGAAGATAAGAAAGATAAAGGAACTGAAGAAATTAAGTCTGTTGATAAACAAAAGCCAAAGTTAAAACCTGTTAAGTTTGTAACTGTAAAGTCTGAAAATGAAAAATCAGAAGTTACAAAGAAATTAACTTCTGATAAACTAAAACTAGAAAAGACAGCTGAAGTGAACATAGGCTTAATGACAAAGAAGCAGCTTAAGCATAAGCTGAAAGATGTCAAGAATGCAAACAAGGTAAAATCACCTAGGAAAAATAGGAATGGAAAGGAAGGTGTGAATAAAAGCAATGATTATAAACCTGTTCCTGATGGTCCTAGGAAAACATGTCATAACTGTGGAAGTTCTAACCATCTGGCTTCTTTTTGCAGGAAGAATAAGAATATTAACTCCTTACCTTCAAAATCAGGAGTTAAGAGTCAGTCTGTTAGATACAAACCACAAAATCCTTGTTTTCATTGTGGTAGTTTATGGCATTCCATTTATACTTGTAAGGAATATCATAGTTTGTACTATGCTTATTATCAAATAAAACCTTCTTTGAAGAAAGTTTTCATTGTTCCTTCTAGTGTAAATTCTGATTCAAAGTCTGATAGTGTAAGTTCTGATAAGAAAAATGTTAACATAAACTCTGATGCTAAATCCGCTGCAAATGTTAACAAACTTAATAAGGCCAAAGGATCCAAGCAAGTCTGGGTCCTTAAAATTAATAATTAGTGGTCTTTGTGATTGCAGGGCAACAGGAAAAATATTCTAGTTCTGGACAGTGGATGTTTAGGACATATGACTGGAAATAAGGCCCTGCTATCAGACTTTGTGGAGAAAGCTGGCCCAAGTGTTTCTTATGGAGATGGCAACATTGGAAAAACATTGGGATATGGCAATATCAATCTTGGAAATGTCATAATTAAACAAGTAGCTCTAGTCTCAGGACTTAAACACAACCTACTGAGTATAAGTCAAATCTGTGACAGAGGTTATCATGTTGATTTCTTTGAAGAACACTGTGAAATTGTGAGTAAATCTAAAGGCAAAGTTGTTCTGAAAGGATACAGGCGTGGTAACATTTATGAAGCTAAGCTTTCAACAAGTACTGATGGTTCTGCAATCTGTCTAATGAGTAGAGCATCAATTGAAGAAAGCTGGAATTGGCATAAGAAACTCTCTCATTTAAATTTCAACAATATAAATGAACTGGTCAAGAAAGATCTTGTGAGAGGATTGCCAAACACAGTATTTGCTCCTGATGGTCTTTGTGATTCATGTCAGAAAGCCAAACAAAGAAAATCTTCATTCAAGAGCAAGACTGAATCATCAATTCTTGAGCCTTATCATCTAATACATGTTAATCTATTTGGTCTAGTAAATGTCATGTCTATTGCAAAGAAGAAGTATGCGTTGGTCATAGTGGATGAGTTCACCAGATACACATGGGTGTATTTCTTGCATACAAAAAGTGAAACTGCATCAACCTTGATTGATCATATCAAACATCTGGATAAAATGGTCAAAGATTCTGTGAAAGTTTTAAAAAGTGATAATGGCACTGAGTTCAAGAATTTGATAATGGAAGAGTTCTGCAAAAGCCATGGAATAAAGCAGGAATTTTCTGCTCCTGGAACTCCACAGCAAAATGGAGTTGTTGAAAGGAAGAATAGAACTCTCATTGAAGCTGCACGTACAATGCTTGAAGAAGCAAAGCTTCCAACCTATTTCTGGGCTGAAGCTGTGCAGACTGCTTGTTTTACTCAAAATGCAACACTCATTAACAAGCATGGAAAAACACCATATGAGATGGTGAAGAAAAAGAAGCCAAATCTGAAATATTTTCATGTATTTGGATGCAAGTGTTTTGTTCTCAAGACTCATCCTGAACAGCTATCAAAGTTTGATCTAAAAGCTGATGAAGGAATCTTTTTTGGATATCCACTTTCCACAAAAGCCTTCAGAGTCTATAATTTGAGAACAAAAGTGGTCATGGAATCTATCAATGTCTCTTTTGATGACAAAAAGATTACTGGTCTTGAAGATTTCATTGACCATGATCAGCTGAGATTTGAAAATAAAGACTCAAATTCTGATACAGAAAATCCTGATAGTCTAAGTCCTGATACTGTAAACTCTGATGGATTAAACTCTGATGTTATTGAAACTGTGGAGACTACATTAAAGGAAGATGCACCTATGCAGGGGGAGCATACTCAAGATCCTACCACATCTCAAGAAACATCAGAACATACATCTGGCTCTTCAAGTTCTGATAAGCCAAGTTCTGATAGTGCTGAAAATCTAAATACTGAAGAATCCAACTCAGAGAGCATAGTTTCAGGGGGAGCATCAGAAAATGAAAATGAAAATAGCATGGATCTTGGGGGAGCATCCAGTTCTAGAGAAAATCTTCCATCTGCAAGGAAGTGGACAAAATCACATACACCTGATTTGATAATTGGAAATCCTGATGCAGGTGTCAGAACTAGAACAGGTACTACAAATGAATGTCTTTACAATTCTTTTCTCTCTCAGACTGAGCCAAAGAAAGTGGAAGAAGCTCTTCAAGATGCTGATTGGGTGCAAGCAATGCAGGAAGAGTTGAATGAATTTGAAAGAAACAAAGTCTGGACCCTAGTGCCAAGACCAAAGAATAGATCTGTTGTTGGTACAAAGTGGGTATTCAGAAACAAAACTGACAGTGATGGCATAATTACAAGGAATAAGGCAAGGCTGGTTGCAAAAGGATATTCTCAACAGGAGGGAATTGATTATGATGAAACATTTGCACCAGTTGCTAGGTTAGAAGCCATAAGGATATTCTTGGCTTATGCTGCTCACAAAAAGTTTACTTTCTTTCAAATGGATGTGAAAAGTGATTTTCTCAATGGAGAATTGGAGGAGGAGGTATATGTTGAACAACCTCCAGGTTTTATAGATACCAAACATCCAGATTATGTCTACAGGCTTGACAAAGCACTTTATGGACTTAAGCAAGCTCCTAGAGCATGGTATGAGACTTTAGCTCAGTTTCTTCTGGAAAGTGGATTCAACCGAGGGACAATAGACAACACACTGTTCTACCTCAACCATGGAAAGGACTTACTTCTGGTCCAGATTTATGTTGATGATATCATTTTTGGATCTACAAATGACAAACTTTGCAAAAAGTTTGCCAAACTAATGCAGTCAAGATATCAGATGAGTATGATGAGGGAACTTAGCTATTTTCTGGGCCTTCAAGTCAAGCAGAATGAGGAAGGCACTTTTATTTGTCAAACCAAGTACACCAGAAACTTGCTGAAGAAATTTGGAATGCAAGATTGTTCAAGTGCATCCACTCCAATGGCCACTGCGACAAAACTGGATAAGGATACCGGTAAATCAGTAGATATTACTGACTACAGATGTATGATTGGCTCTATACTCTATCTAACTGCTAGACCTGATATCATGTATGCTACCTGTCTTTGTGCAAGATTTCAAGCAAATCCAAGAGAACCTCACTTAATAGCTGTAAAAGAATCTTTAAGTATCTTAAAGGAACAGCTGCTCTGGGATTATGGTATCCTAGAGAATCAGATTTTAAACTAATAGGTTACTCAGATGCAGATTTTGCAGGTTGCAAAATTGACAGGAAAAGCACAAATGGAAGCTGCCAATTTCTTGGAGGCAGATTGGTTTCTTGGTACAGAAAGAAACAAAAGTCAATTTCCACATCAACTACAGAAGCAGAGTATATTGCTGCAGGAAGCTGTTGTGCACAGATTCTTTGGATGAAGAATCAGTTACTGGATTATGGGTTAACATATTTCAAAATCCCTATTTACTGTGATAATCAAAGTGCTATTGCTATGACAGGTAATCCAGTTCAACACTAAATGACAAAGCACATCAGCATCAGGTACCACTTCATCAGGGAACATGTGGATGAAGGTACAGTGGAATTGCATTTTGTTCCCACAGATCAACAACTAGCAGATATCTTCACAAAACCACTGTGTGAAGCTACTTTTACAAGATTGGTAAATGAACTTGGAATGGTTTCAGGTTCTTTCTCTAAATCTGCTTAGTCTTATTCTGTGTTATCAGACTTTATGCTCAGTATTTACAGAATTAATCTCATTGTGTATTCTGTGCTTAATTGATAAATGTCTTTAAGTACTGACTGTTGTCTGATATATGTTTCTAAACTCTGATAAGTGATATGTCTGTTCAAGTACCTATTCAATCCTATGAGGATAACTGTGCTAGATACTGACCTAGTAGTCTTCAATAAACAAATGATTCTATGTAAGAAGTAATTATTTCAGTGGAAACCCTATGACACTATCAAATTCTGATAATTGAGCTTAGTTAAGTTTGCTTTGTATATCTTATTACTAAGTCACAAATTAGAATAATGCTACTCATCTGTTAAGTTCTGATACTAGTAAAACTGCTGAATGTACTAAGTGCTGATAAACCTCACTTATCAAAAGAAAAAGCAAAAAGATCAAAGAATAAAATCAGGTACTCCTTTGAGATCTAGAGTAAAAATATGGAAGGGACGACCCAAGTGCATTGTTGGTATTAAGTAGATATGCATTAGAAAAGCAAAATATTTTCTTGGTGACTTTTCACACTCTATGATTACTAGAGAAATACTCTGATAATAGCATAAATTCTGATACACAGTCGTGACTCACTTACACTGAGAAGCCACTGTACAATAGAATTTCAAAAGATGCATAAAATTAGCACAAAACAGTTGAGGTGGACTCAAGCATGAACTCATTCATCAGTAGGTTTTAGGACAATGACAGCTCTTTAGCAAAATTTTAGTTATGCCTTATTTCTAAGATGTACTGAAGTGAATCAGACTTTACACTTTGTCTGTTATTTAGCTTAATGCACACACTAATCACTCCATCTGAATGATGAAAATTTCTGTGATGGTCTATGTTATTTTAGATAAACAGTCATTGTGTCATTATTGCACAAATTCTGAGGACAAGTTCTATTTACACGTTCTGATGATTAAGTTCTGAAGTCTATAACTCAGAACTTGTATGAGGATTTACTAAGATGGGCATTCCTTTTTCGAGTTAATAAATTATGTTCTGATGATTGTTAAGTTCTGGTATAGGTCTAAGTTCTGATTTCTCAGTCTAATCCTTTACTTGGCTTATCTGTGAATAAAATTTGATAACAGTCTCAGTTCAAACTAGAATATGTTGAAGTGGAAGATTAATAGTCACTATGATTAGGATTAATGGTATTCGTACTTGAACAGTCCACTGTTTCTTGTTTCTTGTGCGTTTTAAACCATGATTCCTCTTTCCAATGAATGTTATTCTTTTTCAAAGTCTAGGGAGACGAGGTAGAATTAATTCTACCTGTTAGCATTCAATTTCTTTGCGTCTTCTGGCATTCTCTTGCCTATATAAGCAACCACTTCACATCAACCTTCCCATCACACTTTTATTACAAACTCACTCTCATTTTTCACTTATCATCACAAATGGCTGAATTTGGCTGGTTCTACAATTATGGTGATGAGACTGTTCATGTCTTTTTGAATGGAATTCCAACTCCATACCCAATCACCAACATTCCTCACAATCTCTAGATTCAATTTCCAGAGGTTATCAAACGTG
Organism: Apium graveolens; assembly: GCF_009905375.1. Classification (NCBI taxonomy): domain Eukaryota; kingdom Viridiplantae; phylum Streptophyta; class Magnoliopsida; order Apiales; family Apiaceae; genus Apium; species Apium graveolens. The sequence continues at coordinate 114,224,929 of NC_133657.1, forward strand.
ATCTGGTGGTCGTTCGAAGAGAACTTCATCTTCATCGCCTCCGCCAGCAAGAGCGAATCATCCGACTCGCCATTCTGTTTGTCGAGAGTAGGAAGAAGAAGATGACTTAATCTCGTCTTCTTCCTATTTTTCTTCATCATCAGCTTTGTCAGGCTTCTTAGCTAGGACTAAGGCTGTTGATGTTAGGATTAGAAGCTTAGGGAAAATCTTGTATAAGTATTGATGTAATTTCCATTTCATAAATGTATTGTCTTGATATATTAATGAAAGTTGTTTTTACTTCAAGATTTTGTCTCTGAGTTATTTTATCTTGTGTTGATAAATCCTGATTGATATTCTGATGACCGTATAAATTTTGTTTTATATTAAGTTCTGATTCATTTTCAGCACTTACTTATCTAATTTATCTTGGTCATTTTCATGTGATGTATTTTCAGAATATCAATGATGCAGTGAAAAATAATTCAATCAGTGCTAACGGTTTAAATTTTGAATTAAAACTGTTTCTCTTGAAAAATGGAACGGTTTTTCCTTGAAACTAGGCAACTGGGTAAGTAATGATTCCTGTTTTCTCGAGCCCAGTAACTGTCCGTTATTACTGCATGTCTGACAGGTGTCCAACGGTAACATTTTTGTTCAGAGTATAAGTACTACAGAGAGAAGATTTCTTTAATCTTTTATTTTCTTTATATTTTATCTCTCTCCTTACTTTTAGTCTCTTTCTCTTTCTTTCTCACGTTGGTTTTTCATACAGACATTATCTCAAACACCTAACAGGCATACTTGAATCTCAATTTTTTTTCACATGGCACCAAAGGATTTAATCATTGATGGAGCTAAGTTTGTCCCCAACAACTATGATGCAGTTCTTGATCACACTGAAGCTCTATCTGAATTGCACTTTGTGTAAGATCTTCTTGCACATAGTGAGGTTGGGTATGCATTAACACAGCCTGAATTCTTTTCAAGCCAACAAGTTCTGAGGTTTTGGAGGACTGGACTTTTTGATGATGGTGGTCAACGTGGAACTCCCAGTATTATCTTCCAAGTGGGTGATTCATCATTTGTAGTCACTCCTGGTACAGTACGCAGGGCTTTACATCTTCCAGAAGATTGTACTTTCTCAATTCCAGAGGACTCATTCCTTCGGGAGTTAATGGCTGAATTGGGATATGAAAAGAGTCTGACGAAACTTGGACAGTTGAAACGGGTTAATATCAGAAGAGAATGGAGTTTCTTCTTTGATTGCATCACCAAAGCTTTTGGGAACAAATGTTCAAATTTTGATGCTATCCCAATTCTGAGTCAGCACATAGGGTATGCTATTATTCATCAAACTCATTTTGATTTTGCAACTGGAATAATTGGTTTTATTGGGGATAGGATGACAGAGGATCGAGATGTTGTTTATTTTGCTAGATTCTGTCAACTTATTTACACTTACTGTACTGATGAACCTCATTTAGTCAGCACTCAAACCCCACCTTTTAAGGTTGCAAAATGATACTTTAATGACCTGGTAAATGCTGATACTAAGAAAAAAGTGGTTAGACCATTACAGATTCTTAAGTCTGTAAAACAGATCCTGGTAAATGCTGATCCTGATACTTATAGATCTATTTTCTCTGATGTCCAACCAACTCCAAACACCCAAAATCCATCAACCTCAGTACCTACCTCTCATTCTACTCAACCTACCCTCAGAACATATCTCAAATCCTATCTCTCCACTTCACAGACTACTCAATCTTCATCTTCAGCACCTACTGTGAAGCCTGCATCTTCCAAGCCAAAGAGGACAAAGAATGTTCCTCAAACATCTCAAAAGAGAAGGAGGATTGTATTGAGAGATGAATCTGATTCTGAGGAACAGGTTTCTTCTACAGAACCTGTTGTTTCTGAAGCTGAGAAAGAGGTTTCTCAGAAGGATTCTGAAATTGGGGGTTCTAGGCTTCTCAAGAGGCTTAGACGAATGACAGTTCTTGAAACTCCCAAGGAATCCAAATCAACAACGAGATACAAGAAACAGAGAGCAAAAAGGCCAGTTTCAGATGATGAAGAGGAAGCAGCTAAGGAAGGGGATCAGGAATCTCTGATCTCACAAGACAAGGAATTTGCTCCAGTCACTTCTTCTCCATCAACTCCATCTCAGGAAGCTGTATCTGACAAGGCTAACTCACCATCTGTGTCTCTTGTTGATCCAGGCACAAGTGCTGATATTGATGTTCAACACTTGGTTGTGTCTGAAGTATTTCTATTAGAAGCTCCAACAGCAAATAATCTTTCCACAACACCTGTTACTGATGCTGTTCAAACTCCAGAGTTATCAACAACACCTTCTCTGCATCAAGATGCTGATGATCAGACTTTAGGTGAGCATCAGGATATGGCTGTTGATCAGAACTTAGTATCAGATCAGCAATTAGAGGATGTTGAAGCCTCCATTGCTACTCACACTGTTGTCTTATCAGAAGATACTGATTCTTTAAGTTCTGATGCTGCAAATGCTGGAGATACTGGTGAAGCTGCTCCAACTGTAGATGCTGATGAAGCAGGTCCTTCAGGACATACTCCTCAACAGACTCTTCCTAAGTCTGAACTGGTAAAGGAGTTTGTCATCGGGGATGCACCAGTACCTTGCAGTGAAACTCCTGCAGGTCAGGAGTGGACTAAGGAATGGAACTCAGTTTCATGTGTTCCAACTGCAATACATCTTGCTGAGCACTTGACTAAAGCTGATGAAATGTTAAATTCTGATGATTTAAAAACCCAGCTTAGAGTCACTGCATTGAGTATTAAACATCTAAAAGGTCTTCATTCAACTACTCATGCAGAGCTACACAAGATTCAGGAGAACTTTATCAAACAAGAACAAGTTTGGAAAATTGATAAGAAAAAGTTCTTTCAACCTACCATTGACAGGATTGCTTATATTGAGAAAACTCAAGAGAAACAACAAGCTCAGATTGATGACATTCTGACAAATCAAGCTTCTCAGCAATCGTAACTTACTGAAATCCAATCCTCAGTGGAATTACTTATCTCTCTTTTACTACCTGCTGATGCCAAAAAGGGGGAGAAGGTAATTAAGTCCAAATGCAACACTAACAAGAAACTGCAAGGAAAGGATGATGGAAATGATGATCAAGGATACTCTGGAATGGGTAGTGGTCATAGTCAAGGTAGAAGGTTTACATCAAGACAAGCTAGTCACGGGACAAGTTCTGATACTGGGAAAAGAATAAGTTCTGCTGCTGGTAAAAGGATAAGTTCTGATGAACTTCTAGATCTTGATGAGGAAATGTCAAGACAGTTATTTCTTCAAGAAAATCCAGGAATGGACTTGGAAAGTTTAAAGGAAGAAGAAGCCAGACTTAAATCAGAGAAAGTCACATCTAAATCTGAAGCTTCTGGTAAAAAGTCACTTCCAAAACTCAAAGGCATTGTGATCAAAGAAAGGACACATACTGAAGCAACGTTGGCTAGATCACAACCACAGATAGATCCAAGATCCAAGGGTAAAGAAAAGGTTGGTGAACCTATCAAGGTTTATGTACCTCCTGAGGAAGAAGAAATTACTGATGAAAAAGATGATCTTGCTCTGACTTTAAGAAAAGTTCTTAAAACAACCTCTGACATGGCTCAAGTTGTTCAGAGTCAAGAAATTGTAAGTTCTGATATTCAGAAGAAGCAAGTAACCTCTGACAGAGCTCAAGTTAACTTGATATCAGAAAATAGATCAAAGACACTCCTACCAGGATTCACTAAAGCAAAACAGACTCAATCTTTGAAGACTACTGCAAGTGGTTTTGAAACAAGAGTAGTTACTGGAAAGGAAGCTAGAGATAAAACTGGATTGGGAAGTGCTGAAGAAAGAAGAGTACACAACACTACCAATGATCCAACTTCCTTGAGTGAACCAGGTATTGGAGCAACTCCTAAGAGATTGAATCAACTGGAATCTGTACAGATGGTTTACCATACCTACTTGAAAGAATACATCATGTTGTATTTCATGACAGATGGTAGGGTTTATCATATAAGACAAAATGCCATTCCATTGAAGTATTTTGAAGAATTGGAGCATGTACTTTTCTTACTTCAAGTGGATGACAGAATAACAGAGACTGTTGCAAACTACTTAAAAGAACAGATTCAGAGACAGAAAAGGCTTTATTCTGTTAAGTCTGACAGCATATATGTTCCAAAGTACAGAGATCACAATGGTGATATTGTTGATATGAAGCCTAATACTGCACAGATCAGAACATATCTTGGTATTAAGGGACTTGAATTCAATCTAGAGTCTGACAAAGCTTATGTCATAAGACTAGATCAGGAGTTGAGAAAAGCAAAGATCAATGATCTCAGAGCTGCAATCTTTCAAACTGGTGAAGATACTGCAGAGCTTAAAGATGTTAAAAGGAGAATGATTGATGAACTCACATATGCTGAGAAATGTTTGTTGAAGAACTATCTCAGAACAACTCCTGACATCAGAGAGATCAGAAAATGATGAAGCCAAGTCGAAGATCTACAACTGCTTAAATTCTGATATTTATACAGACTGAAGTTGTTATCAGAAGTTGAAATTGGTAAAAGCTTTATGGACTGTAAGTTGTAGTTATCTAGTCTAATTCTCATGCATTTATACTTAATGTTTTTGACATCATCAAATATCTGTTAAACTTGTATATTATGTTAATTTACAAGTTGGGGGAGATTGTTAGATATATTTGATAATGTTATGGCTAATATGTTTTATGTTTAGCTTTCAGATCTTACTTGAACAGGATAAATTAGTACTTAACTATTGATCAGTACTTATACTGGAAGTCAGGACTTAAGGATATCAGTACATATGTTATCAGGAGATAATCGTCAGAAGATAGATATCAGAACTTAAGTGCTGAAGGACAATCAGATAAGGACAGTAGTTGATTAAAGGAAAGAAGATCAAGATAAACATAAGAAGAGATATGCATGAAGAAGGAATTCCGTAAAGAATGGAATACTTGGAAGAAAAGATATTTGATTGATATATTTTAGGAAGCAGAATTATATTCTATATCAATTAGCGATTATCTTGTAATTGTGTAGTATATAAACACAGATATAGGGTTTACACTAGAAGTGTTATCATTATTAGAGAAGATTATTCATTGTAACCCTAGCAGCTCTCGTGATATTTGTTCATCACTGAGAGGTAACAGTTCCATACTGTAACAGAGTTTATTATTTCAATAAAGTTTGTTTTCTGTTACTTAAGTTCTTAAAGTTCGATTTGAGTGTACTATACACTGTATTCACCCCCTCTACAGTGTGTGTGTGACCTAACAGAAGGGGTGAACATCAAAGAAACCCCAAGGATAAGGTTGGAGAGATAAGTGAATCCCAGCCTAGCCACACTGCAGTTTCCCAACAAACTGCAGTGCTTAAAAGGGACAGAAGCTCACTTCTAGCTGCATCCTCCCAAAAGGATGTGGCTATTGAACAAAGCTCTCATCCAAGAGCACATGCCAAGAGGGTTAGGGACACAAGCCTACACCAAACTTACACTAGAAAGAAGAAATCCAAAACAACTGGGGATGCACAGGACACACACTTAGTGCAAACTGGTGCTAAAGACACAGTCCCTGCACCTTCTCAAATTCAGATTGATGTGGCTCCAATAAATGTGGAGTCACAGCCAAAATCTCTCTTGATAGAAGCCACTGAAACACAACACTCACCAACCAACTCACTGGAAGTGGACATGATAAACACTTCAATTCCTGATTCCCCTTCTTTAACTCTGTTGGGGAAGCCAAAATCTAGTGCAAGTGAGCATCATCTATTAGATGATTTGTTGGCTCACTTGCCAATTCTTTCTGATTCTATTGTGACATCTGTGCCTCAAATAACTTCAATCAACACAGAGTCAACAATAGTTTCTCTTCCCACCTCATTCATTTCTACTCTCTCGATGGATATTGCTCATCCGTCGAGTAGTGATTGTATCCCGACGGATAAGCTTAACAGCAGTTATCCGTCGGATAGCTTTACCACTCACCCGACGGATATCATTTATCCGTCGAGTGTCTCTGCACAACTTCAAACTTCAATAATTTCAAGTGCAGAAGATTTGGTGGTAATACAATCACTCTTAGGACTGAGAGAGGAGAATGTATTGAGTGAGAGGCTGGGTTGCTCCCAGGCAAAAGGAGAGGAAAAGAGTGAATCTCAGCAATCCATTCATTCAGGATTGGCAAAAGTGAGTGAGAGGAGTCCCACCTTAGTAGGTGAAGGTGAGGGTGTGAGGGTGGGGAGCCAGGGTGAGACCCTGATGCAACAAAAGAGAGAACATGAGAGAAAAGCAGGTACTGGAGCAATAAGGATGGAGCCAGCCATTGCTAGTGAGTCAATGATTGTGGATGATGCTGAAAAGGAAAGACAATTTCAGCAACATTACAAAGCTGTAATTGATAACATTTCCCTGGATGCTGACACTTTTACTCACCCTGTTTCAGCCTATCAACTGTTGGCTGCTCAGGGCAAAGTGGAGGCAGAGCAGACTTTACACTTAGTGCACACCACCGAATCTCTTCAAAGAGATAAAGCTGCTATCAACAGGATGCCTCCTCAAGCTGGGGAGCCATCTGAAGAATTTGGAGTAAATTCTAATGATGATGACTCTAGTTCTTTGAATAGAAGCATGAACTTAGGGGGAGCTGAAGACCAAAGTTTTGCTTTAAGTTTACCTGAATGGGCATGGGCAAAGGACTTTACACCAAGACAATTTGAGGTGTCTTTGGTAAGACAAGTAACAGCCATTCAGCAAGCCCTTCAGGAAGTTTCAGATGTTGGTACCAAGGCTGTTCTTAAAGCTCATCTAGACTCCTTGCACTTAATAAAGATCCAACACTCCAGACAGAATATCAGTGTGGATGAATTGAAAAAGGAGATAGCTGACTTAAAGACATACAACTCTGAGAAACTGGATTCAATAATGCCATATGGTACCATGCATGATTTATTACAAAGGTTGAGAAGAGAATCAGATTCTGAAAAGAAGATAGCCAAGCTGGAGACCAGAGTTCAAGTTATTGAGAATTTAGTGGCCCTACTTCTTCAAAATCAACAGACTCAGATAAATCTTCTCATGCAACTGGCTAAAGCACAAGGCCTAACTCCTTCACTTGATGATAACAAAAAGGGGGAGAGAGAATCAAGTAAGGGGGAGAAAGGACCAACTAAGGGGGAGAACATTGTAGTTCAAATCAGCAAAGTAATTGTACCTTCAATTACTATCTCCAAGCCACCAGTTGCAGATGGTATAGATCTTATAAATGCAGCAGCAGCAAGTTTGAAAGATGCTGATAAAGAAGAGTTGACTCTGATCAACTGGAAAACGATTGATGAGGAAATACAGAGAAAGTTTCAATTAGTCAAGGAACCAGATCAGTTAGCAATCCATCACTCTCATGTCAAGCCAATCAATGTGAATGAGATGAGCATGAACTATCTGGAGAAAGGACAATCTTCCTGCATCAAGACTACAAAGGCTGAGATGATTCTTAAACCAAGGGCAAACTATCCAAAGTCATCTTTGAAGAACCCTATGGATACTGTGTATGAGACACCCAAGCCTGATGAAAAGAAGCTTCTGTCAAGATCTATTCTTCTCTACAAAGATCCAGCTGATTCAGCCTCAAGAGAGAGAATTGCAAAGATATTCAGAAATGGGAAGGAAATTTGTGTGGTAGCTGGACATCCACAATTTGCTCAAGCAAAGGAAGAAGAAAAAGCCAGATTGAAGCAGGAAAAGAGGCAAGCTGCTCTAGATGCAAAGAAGTCTAAACAAAAGAAAGAACAGTTTGTTATCTTGACCAAGCTACAGGCTGTGAACTCTTCTCAACAAATTCCCTCTCAACCAACTCAAGCTACTGGATCAAAGAAGAAGATTGAAGAACAGAAGAAATCTCCAAGAAAGAAAGAATTGGCTAAAAGAACAAAAAGAAAGTTGGATATTGTTAACAAGGAATTGGAAGATCAATTTCCAATGGAATCCACTAAAGCTAAAATTCAAGCATCAAAGCCCTCTGTGGTATTTGAAGACATAAGGGTGGTAGACCCCTACAGGAACATACATGGAGAGCCTATTGTGCCAAAGGATGAGCCAATAGAGTGGGATAAATTACCAATTCCTGACTTCAACTTGCCAATTCTCACCAAGCCAAGAAGGACAAAATCAAGGGCAGTCAAGAAAGTGAAGCTGTCACTTCTCAAATCCAAGGCAGTAGTCAAAGCTCAACCCAAGATCAACAAGGAAGACTACTTGTACTTGTGTGACATCAAGGAATTTTCAGACCTAAACCTTTATCTGGAGGAGCTGGATGAGGTAAGGGCAATTGATGCATACAGAAACCTACCTGAAAGGTTGGTATTCAAGTACAAAGGAGGAAGGGAGATTCAGTGGCCTCTTCACAGGATACTTCAAGAAAGCCAAGCTGTGTTGATCAAAGTCTATTCATCCTTCAAGAAAAATTTTGGGTTTAATGTAACTGCAAGAAGATTAGTATTGAAGAAGATTGAAGAGCTAAGGAGTGTTAGAGCCAAAGATGCACTACCCAAAACTCTTATCATCCCATACACAGGGAGAAAAGTGCATCTAAGGCCCTACTGGCTGATGGAATTCATGGATGACAAGGGTGTGAGAAGATTCTTCAGACTAGAAGACCAATTGAGTATCTCTAGCAATGAGACTCTTTTGGAAATGCAAGAAATGTTAGATCTCTCAGAATCTGATGAATTAGAATTCCACAGACAGCTCCAGAATCAAATTGAAGAAAACAACAGAAAGCTTGGAAGAAGATCCAGACCTTCAAGAAACTAGAAAAATCTGCTCAGGCTAGAGGAGCATCTTGAATTGACTGTGAGCCAAACCTTGTATACCTTGTTTAAATTGAAGCACTTTCAGTTTTATCTACTTATCTTTAAAGATATATGTTTAGGATGTTTTGTTATCATCAAGTGTCTCTTAATTTATGGCTACAATTCCAATAGACATAAATTGGGGGAGATTGTTGTGAATATGTTGTGCACTTGATGATTACCTAAACAAAACATCTAAGTTGATTTTACTTAGTGAAATAATGTAGCACTCGACGGATAAGAATTATAGTCCCGACGGATAACTCAGTTTAAGTACCGACGGATGAGTAATTTATTATCCATCGAGTGAGTAGCTTATATAATGATAAGTTTGTAGCACAATGTTGTATGTACCTTTGTATAGAATCTGTAGTAGCATATAAGTCATGTTGACTTTAACTAGATATGCAGAATAGGTTGATTAACTATACATAAGCAATGTCTTGTAATTCTGTATAAGTGAAATGAAGTCAAGTGCCAAAATAGCTATCAACGGATGCTTAACAAAGCTTCGACGGATGATCAAATGACTTTCAACGGATGTTCAAAATAGCAGTCGACGGATGATCAAGTAAGTCATCGACGGATGATCTGAAAGTCGACGGATGATAATATCAAGATTCAAACATCAGTTGAACAGTGAAAGTGTTATAAATCTCACTAATAAATATAGCAACATAGAAGCAAGTGTATAAAGAATTTAGCAAGTTTAGGCCAAGACCACAGTTAACAAAACAAAACATGCAGGTAAACAAAATCAGTAACTGAAATAACGAAGAGAGAAAGAAAGATGTACCCGAAACCATAGCTTTTAACAGTGACTGAAATAAAGGTTCACAGATACAAAATGCCAAGAAAAATGATCATAGCTGAGTCACCAGGCCTTGCTCGAAGTCCTGGCTGCTCTTGAAGAGAATATTGCCCCTACCTGCTGCGTTTGGGATGCGCACAATATCTCCACCAGGATAAAACAGCTCAGAGTTTATGTTAACAGCAGCAACAAAAGCTCCACTTCGACCAGCACCTCAGTCGCCGGAAAATATCAGCACTTCAGGACTTTTGGGAGAGAAATGCAGAGAGGTTGAAGAGAAGAGAAGAGAATGTAGTGTGTATAATACATTCACTTTAACCTCTATTTATAGGAGAGGAAAAAATGAAACTGTCCACACACTTAATGTCTGAATTAAACTGCTTCATTAATAAAAAATCAAAACTGATCAGATTTTGAATTTAAATTACTTGTAACAGCTTTTCACATTAACACCCATTAAAACCCACATTATTATCAGAACTTAAGTTAATTTCTGTTCTGATATCAGAACTTAAGTTAAGTTCTGATATCAGAACTTAAGTTAAGTTCTGAGATATCATATCAGAACTTAAGTTTTGATTTTATTCATCAGTTACAGATCAGATTATATTATTTCTCCAGGTTCAAGGTATTTAGACTAAGCCCAATAATTTATAATAATCCAATCACTGATAAATAAATTTGAATTAAAATTAATTCTCAAATAAATAAAATCCTCACCCAGGTCGCCTCGCGTACGCGAGACGCCGAGACATTCGCCCAAATCGCCCTTCGACCCGGTCCGGTCCGGTGCGTGGTGTGGCGGGGCACGCGTGTGTGTGTGTGTGTGCGCGTGAAGCACACAACAACACAATGGACCATCACACACCTTAGTAGTTGTATACTACTCATGTGGGTAATACTATATAAAGCACACAACCTCCTTTATTTATTTCAATGTGGGACAAACATTCTCAAATTTTTCCAAGCTTTTCCAAGCTACTTTCAACTCTCATTTCATATGGATTTCATTAAGAAAATTCTTAAAACCATACATGAAAATTTAAGTTCAAATATCATTGAACAATTTCCAATCATTAGATTTTAGGATTAACATCAAGAACATAATTAAATTAAGCTCTAAAATCCTAATTTTCTAACAGAAAGCTGACACACAGCCGTCGAGATTGGATACAAACACTGTGGAAGCCTATTAACTGGGTCATAGAGGACGAAAAGCAACAAAGATCAAGACTGTTAGATTTTATATTTATTCAGTTCTTTTGACTTTGTAATCTTGGTAATATATATAAACCAAAAGAGTAGCAAATATAAAATAACTAAGAAAACTAAGTGAGCTTAGAAACAAACATAGAGAAATCTTTGTAAGCACTATCTTTAGCATTTCCTGTGTTCTTAGTTGTTCTATCTTGTAAAAGCAGCTGTGAGCATTTCTGCACACAGAGTTCTCTCGATATATTAATATATATCTCTGGTGGAATTGTTTAAATCCACCAGAAAGTTTTTAAAGACTCTTGTTTTTAATTACTCTTGTTTTGATTCATTAAAGTTTATATTCCGCATTGTGCTAATCAAAACAGATATATCTATAATCGAGTTGGACATTTTTATTTCAAGAAAAAGGTAAAGAATTCCATTCAACCCCCCTTCTGTAATTCTTGCTATATTGTTAAGGGACTAACAGATAGACGGATTTATTTCATGATCGTTGCATTTTTTTAAATGATTTTATGTAATTAAAATGCTATTATTAGCATAAACTTGTAAAAATCATATAAAATCAACCGTACGCTCAAAAGTTTATTATGAGTAATGGTTGGAAAGCTAATTTCAAGATCTACGTCTTAAAATTGTCATTCGTAATATTTTTCAAATTTCTGAGAGAGATATATTTAATATTTAATTCTGATTTTATTGGAGTAAAAAGAGAAAGGAAATCAAACTAAAAAGGGGGATTAGTAATTTACTAAACTACCTATGTCCTCTATTACAAATATTAGCTCATTTTCTCCCTCTTCTTTCTTTTTCTTTCCCGTGGCACTCTTCTCTCTTTCTCTCTCTCTCTCTCTCTCTCTCTCTCTCTCTCTCTCTCTCGATCACTCTCATCTCTCTCGGCTCTCTCTCCATCTCTCTTCTCTCTCTTACATGCAACAACAAAAACTCATCCAAATTCAAAGATTTTATCATCCATAGTCTTCATTTTCGATATTCTACTCAAACACCACTTGCATGTAAGTGTTTATGTAAGTTTCATAGTTCCATCTCCATGGTTGTGTTCAAGGAAATATGATTTCTTGATATATGATCATAAGAGAGTTTAAAGTGATTTTGTGGTTTAAAACTCAAGAGGAGACCCGTTATGGGCACTCTTAAGTTCGACCACCACCGACCATGATCCAAGGAGAGCCGGTGGGATTTTAGGAAATTGATGTGCTAGTTGAAATGATGTGGTTTTTTAGCTCTATGAAATTTAAAACTTTTATGTAGCCTTTGCATGTCTTGATTTCTTGAAAAGTTCAAAAGGGTTTTGTATTTCTTTCAAAAATTTAAGTGTGTTGATTGATAAAAGGATTTTGATGATTGTTTTAAAAGTATTTGGACTTGTGTAGTTGATTGGGTGCTTGAGAAATTAAAATTTGTGGTTGCATGTTGAGGTTGTAGTTCAGTTTTTGTACTAATAAAAAAAAGGGAATTGGATTTTGTGACTTGATCTTGGTGTAAACTAAGTTTAATTAGTAAGAAATGAGATTGCATGTTGATTTAAAAGAGGAATTAGTGATGCATGTCATTGTTTGGTTCTTGAATTGTGATTTGTGGTTTAGCCCAATGAAAAATGGGTCTAAAAGGGGTTTGGTTTGATGCTAAGTGAATGCATGTATGTTTAATTGGAAAATTCGATTAGGATTTGAGTCACTAAGTGATATTTTGATGTGTAATTCGAAAATTATGATTAAAATGAGTGTTTGATTTAATTAACAGATGAATTTGAATTGCATGTAAGCATATATGTATGATTTGGTTCGAATTTTGTTGGTAAAGAAAAGGGTGTTAGTTTAAATGTTGGATTATGCTAGAACTAAAGTTGCATGGTGTAATTTTTGAGAAATTTGATTGTATAAATAGGGTTATGGTTCGAATTTTGATGTTAAAAGAAAGGAAAATGATTCTTTTAAAGGTTTTGATTGAGCTATGTGTTTATGTGAGCTAAAGTGAGTATTTGATTGATTTTGTGCTTAGTAAGTACAATAAGGCCGAATAGGCCATATGAATTAAAAGTCAAAACTTGGTTTTGATAATCGAAAGAATGATTGGGTGTGTATATATGAATATCTATGAATTTGTTTGTTTGATTGTAGTATGTGGTTCGAATTAAGGAATAAAAGAAAAGGGAACTAAGTTGTTTGATTTTAAAAGAGCTATAAGTGATAGTTATGGTCGTAAAGATTTAGTTGTGAATGAATCGTGTACTCGTATGAGTTATAATAGTTTGATTTGAAGAATAGTCGATATTAAAGCGAGTATAAGTTGATTATTGAGTATATAAGGATATAAAGGCTATGAGAAAAGAATGTGTTATGTGCTATGTGCATGTATGTATAAGTTATACTCGTATAGTTCGAATCGAGTTATCGTATTGAGTGAACGTTCCGGGAACGTAAGTTGAGAAACTAATTAAGGTTTTTGTTAGGTCCCAATTTGTTTGTAGAAGGGGGGGGGTTGAATGCAAACAATACCGTTTAGTCGAATAAAATGCGGAATAAAATTGTGAAACAAAATTCAAGTTAAATAAAACTTTTATTAAACTTGAAAGGTGTTACAACTACGGTATCGGTTACAAGGGATTAATCTCAAATCAATTATTACAAATCTAGAATAAATTCGACATGAACTTTTTCTATTTTTGTAATTAAAAGATCAAATGCTAAATGCGATTTGAGATTAAGTTCTAGGGATTTTAATCCGCTAGATTGATACACAAGAACAAGATAAGTATTTCTAGTTGATTGGATTTAACTTTACAATCTAGAAATTGATCTTGAAGTTGCAGATGAGATGAAATATTTTTCTGCTCCTTTTTCTTTTGTTCTTGAGTTTGTGTTCTGTTTTTATCGATAGTGAAATAATAGACTTCTGCTCCTTTTTATCAAACAGCCGAATGTAAACATGTACTGGCATGACAATCTCTTTGGCCAGCAAGACTTTCGGTATGACAAAATTTACAACTAGCAAGACAATTAAAATGAGCTAGCAAGACTTTCGGTATGACTATTGATTGTCATACCGATTGTCATATTAGTTCAAATAAATTGTCTTGCTGAATTAATAACAGATTTTAATCTAAACAGAAATTCTAATAAGACAATTAAATGTATTGGCATGACTTTCGGTATGACTATCAATTGTCATACCGATTGTCATACTAGTTCAAATGAATTGTCTTGCTGAATTTAAGCAGATTTTAAACCAATTAAAATCTTGTAAATCCTTAATATTAATTCTAAATTAATTAATCAATTTAATTCAATTAATCAATAAATTAATCTTTGCAGATATAATTTATTCTCTTAATTAAATTATATGACTTAATTAATTAATAGAGAATTAATACTAACCCTGAGCAGCATCCATTCTTCTGACAATCTTCTGAAAGTCACTGAGACTTATGAATCAATTCCGCCACTTCAATGCTGACACTCGATGTACTGTCTGGTTCATGAGTGACTAACTTCCGTGACGTTTCTTCATGTCTTGACTTTGATATTCTGATTGAATCCTTGTAATAAATGATACCCTGACGAGATCTCTGTCACTTGATTAAATCCACGATCTTGATTTATATCACTGAGGCATGATCAAATTCTTGAACTTCTTCCAGTGAATCTTCAAGTCTGCAGATGAACAATGTTTCTTTATTCTTTGACAGATGTTACTTTGTGAGATCTCTCTGATGATAGATCCACTATTTACTTATTACATTCTTATTTGAGTTGAGTTAAATACTCGAATAAACGAGTAGGCTATGACATATGCCTTTCAATCTCCCCCTATTTGCTTGTTAGACAATAACAACAAATACCTAGAGGATAACTCAACTAACAAATAAGAAAAAGATATAAACAGTAATGTAAAGTAAATAGCAGAAAAGTTCTGGATTATATTCAACATTTTCCAGATTCCAAATGAAATTTACAAGTGAATACAAGATAGATGTTCCTCTAGCCTGAACATATAACTACATTAGACTATCTTGATTCATAAAGCTCTAATCATATTACATTGAGTTTTGAGCTAATTGACTTCAGTTGTCTTCTCTTCTGACTTCACCTTCTTCTAAATCTTGAAGCAATTCCTTGTCAAAGACACGATCCTTTTCTGAAGTGAAGCTTGCTGGTCTGACTGGTTGAACTCCAACTGACTTCAGCTTATTCTTGAGTTGATTGTACCTTTTAACATTCTTTTCACAATAAGCTTGAATCAAGTCAGCAGCTTGAGTCTTCAACATGGATGAATATCCAGCAGTTCTCAAATGATGTTCCATCCAGACCAGATGCTTAGCTGAGTAGTCTTTAAGAGATTGTACATCTAGCTGACAGATTTGAAGACAATCAGACTTAAAGAATCTCACCTGATGAGGATTGTTGACCACTTGAGGACTAGCCCTGCTGGCAAACTCTTTAAGCCTTTCTCGAAGAACTTCATTCAATTCCGAGCTTCTTTTGACTTTGTTTAAAAGAACCCAAATCTCTGACAAAGAACGATTCTCAAATAGATGAAGTGACACCTTGAATGATCCTTCACTCTGACAATATACAAAAATGCTCATCTCATTTAGGGATCTATCAAAAGCAGCTGTGATCCTTGAGACTTCAGTCTTGATAGCATTCATGTACATGTCATTGTTAGGATTTGAGATTTCCAGCTTGTCAAGAAGATGTAAGAACTGCCTATCATTGTTAGTGCTCAGCTGAGGCATATCAAGTACTCTCCTAGCTTCATCCCATTTTTCACCAATCTTTAGTCTGACATCTCTTCTCCTTTCTTGAGCCTTAATGTCATGAAGTCGTTGCTTTTGAAGAGTTTCTGTTCTTTGAATGTCTTTTCTCATGTCAATGATCTGAGAGACCTTCTTGAGTTCAGCTTCTTTTCTTTTCATCTCTGACTGCTCCTTCTGAAATTCTTTCTCAAATATAGGATCCACTTGAGCTTCTTCTTCCCATTCTCCAAAATCACTTTCCTCTTCAGCTTCAAATAACCCATCTTTATCTTCCTGAACTGGTTCAGTGGGAATGTCAAAAATATCAAAGTCATCCTGTTCTCCACTGTAG
The DNA here is from genome assembly GCF_009905375.1 of Apium graveolens. NCBI lineage: Eukaryota > Viridiplantae > Streptophyta > Magnoliopsida > Apiales > Apiaceae > Apium > Apium graveolens. The sequence goes on from NC_133657.1 coordinate 114,240,979, forward strand.
TAGACATCATCAGCCTTTCCTTTGTTTCCAGCAGAGGTATCTTTTTCTTTCCCTTTGGCACTACTCCCTTTCTTCTCCCCCTTAGTTGAGGGATCCTCTACTGACTTTCCTTTGGAACCTCCATCACCTCCAGAGCCTGATCCTCCACCAGACGGTCCTTCAAAATAAGTTCTTTGTTCTTCATTAGGGCAATAAGAATTCTTGATCATGAAATATAGGTGCTTCATCCCTTCATTGAGATGTTCCATGCCCGTCTCTATCTTTAGAAATCTTGAGGAGTCCAGTGAATGATTCATCTCAACGAGGTCTTCAAGAGAAGTCATTCTTGTGTGTAGAGAGCAGAAGTTGGATATGTCATCAGCTGATAAAGTTGGAGTGTCCTGAATAGAATTGAGCTTTGGTATTACAGTGGTCTTTAGATCTGAGATGTCATTCCTTATGATTGCAAGCTGATTGTTGACAGAGGTGGAAGAAGAAGACCGTTCAACCACTTGTGCTTTGAATGCTTGAGCTTCAGCTTGGCTTTTAGCAAGTTCTTCTTTTAGGGCAGCAATCTGAGCTAACAGGTTTACAGTATCAGTGTCTGTGTGTGCTCTCACCTGAATTTCACTCGTGTTTGGTTCACTCACCTCACGTGCATGTGTTTCTCTCAATATAATTGCTCGTGAGGAGTCTTCCTGTTGCTGTTCTTCTGTACCTGCATTAAAAATCACCCTAGCCTCTTCAAGAGAGGTCAGTGGTGGTGCAATGGGAATTCGCGAGTCCCGATCCTCAGTCAATACTATCAAATCTTTTGGAATAGATGTCTGAATTGCTTCAGGGATAGATTGACCGAGTTGCCCTCCACTTTCTCCAGATAAATCTGCGAGTGGAGAATCCCATAAGGGAGCCAGAGGTGTTGGATCTGGGAGGGGAGAAAATGACTCTATTAAAGATGGCGGAGAGTCAGATTTTCCCTCTGAAGCATGTGACTGCTCTTCTGCCGTAACTATGGCAGGCACTGTAACCGACTCTACGTGCACTCCTCGCTGTGTGTCCTGAGTATGATCTGGGGAAGTGTATGGTTCCATTGTGAGTAATGGAATTGTGCTTGACTCAGTACAAGATGCCATGGCCCTATGGTGAATTTCAATAGATGCATCCTGTTGAGAGAATGCCTCTAGTAACTGTTCATTGGCCATTTCAAAGTCCATGTCCTGTTGGGAGGACAAGGATGGGCTTTCTAGTAATCTTCTGGGTAACATTTTAGACAGTGGGGGAGAGGTTGAGATAGAATGTGACTCTGTGTTTGGCTCTATGACCTGGGATTGAAGCTGTGGTTCTACAACTTCATGGTCAGCCCTATCAACCACTGGGGGTCTTTCAACAGAAGTAGGAAGGGAGTGAGAGTGAGGAATTACTACCTGTAATGGAAGAGCATCTGATGTTTGAGGAGCCTGGGTGGCTTGAACCACTGGAGGTTGAGGTTGCTGTTCATGGCCGGGAAGATTGAAAATAGGTAAAGGAATATAAGTGGCCATGAAAGCAGATACAAGTACTGGAACTTGCATGAATTTGAAGGTTGTGTCTTGGCGAGTGTAAATCTTTTTGCTAACTGGAGGGGGTTCGGTTATTGCAGAGTTAGCAAAAAGGGCTTTGTGTTCAGGTGTGAGAAGATGATCTGCTATAAGCATGAGAAAACGAGCATAGTAACATGATACCCTACGATTTGTAGAATGATCACGTAAAGCAGAAGTTAGACGTCTCAAGAGAATGGGAAAAAGTAGTTTGCCAAAATTGATCCTTTGATTGAAAACAACCGCCAGACCAATATACTGCAGAGTGGAAGTGATGTTATGAAAATTGGATTTTGTGCAGTTGGCAAACACTTTGGAAAGTGTATCGAAGAAAATATCCCATTCAGACACCAAATTTGATTTAGAAAGTTTGGTTAAATTGATCACCCCCTGATAGTGAATAGCATTGAAAAAATTTGTGATATCATTTTCAGAGGGTAAATTACAGAAATTGTCTAGTGGAAAATTTAACGCACGATTGACGACTGTTTCATCAACTACATACTGTGTGTTTGCGACGGTGAATGAAAAAGATTTTGAATCATCGGCCACAGTAGAGGTTGTGCAAATCAGTCTAAGTAGATCGACGTTTAAAATCACATTTGATTTAATAGCAGAGCTAACAATCGAATGGTCATTTAAAAATCTAATCCATGGCTTAAATTTTTCAACATCACATTTTTCCGGATTAAAATAACCAACCTGATTATGCGCGACAATTTGGAAATTGAGAGCCATTTAAAATAATAATAAGACACACGCTTTTCAGAATTTTAAGAATAATATTAAGAAAATTTGAATTAATTAAATTAATTTAATAATTCGAATTAAATTAATTATAATCGAAAAATTTAGACAGAAATGTATCTCGTTAAAATTCTTAACTCACAAACGCAGTTTTGAAAAACCAAAAGACACAAATCAGAAATTAAAATAAAAATAAAAAGTTCAAAATCAACAAGCACAAATTGAATTTGAAGGGGCAAACTGATATATATAAAAAAAAATTTGAAAATTTTGACAGCACTCCTGTATGTATATATATGTAAGTATATATCACAGGAGTGAAGATTCAGTTTGCTGAGTAAAAACTCGAGCAAGGAAGGAAGCAGTTCGAAGAGAGAGAAGAGAGAAACTGAAGACAAAAACTGTTCGAATTTTTGAGAAGAAATGAACTGTTGAAAATGGTTTAAAACAAAACAAACAAACTCCTTTATATGACAGCTGGTATGACAATCCTGGATTGTCATACCGATTGTCATACCAGGCAAAAGAAGGAAAAGAAAAAATCAACAGAAATAAAGGAAATAACAAAATAAACACTGAGTATATATAACTGGTATGACAATCTGATAGTCATACCGATTGTCATACCAGTATAAAATAAAAGAAAATATATATATATATTGTTTATAACTGGCAAGACAATTGATAGTCATACCGATTGTCTTGCCAGTATAAACTATACTGAAAAACACTAATATGACAATTATATAGCGAAATGACTTTCAGCAAGACAATTTCAATTGTCTTGCCGATTGTCATTTTAGTAGAAATACAATCAAATATGTACAGACTCTATAAATGTACTGAAATTATATTACAAAATGGTAAAACTGAAATACAGACCTATAATATTTACAGAAACAAAGACAATATATCAGAATTTATTATTTTTTATTCCAAAAATAGATTTCTATTGAATTTTAGCAAATAAAATTCATAGTAAAATATTTTTAGAGGAAATAAAATATTCTGAGATATTTTAAATTAACAAGTAGGGAAAATAAAAATAGATAAGATAATATATATTACATAGAAATAAGCAAGAAATATGATAAAATGATAAAATAAATTTGCAAATGAATTTTTCATTTATGAAAAATTCATTTGTAAATTCATTCAAGAACAGATCACAGATATTAACTAAATTAATCACTAAAACTATTCAACATGCCCAATTTACCAACTAATCTGGTAAATATGGATTCGTCAAGTGGTTTAGTGAAAATATCTGCTATTTGTTCTTCTGTTGGAACAAAAAATAGTTCAACAGTACCATTCATGACGTGCTCTCTAATAAAATGATACCTGATGTCAATGTGCTTTATCCTCGAGTGCTGCACAGGGTTGTTGGTGATGGCTATTGCACTTGTATTGTCACATAAAATAGGAATCTTGTTCAATACAGAGCCATAGTCTCGTAGTTGGTTCCTAATCCACAAGATCTGAGCACAGCAGCTTCCAGCAGCAATATATTCAGCCTCGGCCGTTGAGTTGGAAACTGTTTGATGTTTCTTGCTGTACCATGAGACTAGCCTGCTTCCCAGGAATTGACAACTTCCTGAGGTGCTTTTCCTATCAACAACACTTCCTGCGTAATCTGAATCTGTATATCCAACAAGGTTAAAACCAGATTCTTTAGGGTACCAAATACCTAGATTTGGTGTTCCCTTAAGATATCTTAAGATTCGTTTAACAGCAACGAGATGAATATCTCTAGGATCCGCTTGGAACCTTGCACATAAACATGTAGCATACATAATATCTGGTCTACTTGCAGTAAGATAGAGTAACGAGCCAATCATACCTCTGTAGCTTGTGACATCTACCTTAATGGAGTTTTCACATGGTCCAAGCTTGACAGCTGTAGTTGATGGAGTCCTTGCTGATGCAGAATCCTCTAGATTGTACTTTTTGAGGAGTTCCTTGAGATACTTGGATTGACAAATAAATGTTCCATCTAACCTTTGATTTACTTGTAATCCAAGAAAGAACTTCAGCTCTCCCATCATGCTCATTTCAAACTTGCTGTGCATTAACTTAGCAAATCTCTTACAGAGATTATCATTAGTAGACCCAAATATTATATCATCCACATAGACTTGGACTAATATAGTATCCTTCTTATGTGTTTTAGAAAAGAGAGTTTTGTCTATGACACCTCTAATAAAGCTATTTTCAATAAGAAATTCAGAGAGAGTGTCATACCATTTTCTTAAAGACTGTTTTAGCCCATAGATAGCCTTGAAAAGAAAGAAGACAAAATCCAAATGATCTGGATCTTCAAAACCAGGAGGTTGCTCTACATATACCTCTTCATCCAGCTTTCCATTCAGAAAGGCGCTCTTGACATCCATTTGATAAACTTTAAAGTTTGAAAATGCTGCGAATGCCAGAAATATCCTGATGGCCTCAAGTCTAGCCACTGGAGCATAGGTTTCATCATAATCAATGCCTTCAGCTTGAGAATACCCTTTAGCTACCAGTCTTGCCTTGTTTCTTGTAACCACACCATCTTCATCTAGTTTATTCCTGAATACCCACCTAGTACCAACAGCTTTCTTGTGTACAGGCCTAGGTACCAGTTTCCAGACTTGTTGACTTTCAAACTGATTGAGTTCATCTTGCATAGCAATCACCCAATCTGGATCAGTCAGTACTTCTTCAATTTTCTTAGGTTCCATCTCAGAAAGAAATCCTGAGAACAGACACTCATTTTGAGTAGCACGTCTAGTTCTGACTCCAACATCTGGATCACCAATAATCAACTCAAAAGGGTGAGCTTTATTCCAGACAGTTTGTCTTGGAAGATTTGATCTTGATGATTCGCCTTGAAATTCATTGTGATGTTGTGTCCTACTAGATGATCCTTCAGCATCTCCCCCTGAGTTGTTGCCATGTTGACTTGAAGATTCTCCGTCAGTAGCAGTGGTATCTCCATTGTTGCCAAAGTTTCCATCACTATTACCTTGAGTATCATCAGGATTAACAGGTTCTTCACCAGCAACAACCTCAGGTACTTGACCATGTTCTGATTCTGAATCTGACGTATCATCAAACTTCAGTTTCTCAGAAGGATCTTCAGTTTGGATACTAGGGAGTTTAGTGTCAGCAAATGTAACATTAACACTTTCAGTTACTTTGTGTTGATCAATGATATACACTCTATATGATCTTCTTCCATATCCAACAAAAATACCCTCATATGCCTTTGCCTCGAACTTACCACGACGATCATCTCCATCCTTGAGCACGAAACATCTGGCACCAAATACATGAAAGTATTTGATAGAAGGTTTCTGTTCATTCAAAATCTCATAAGGAGTTTTAATGAAGTCTTTGTTGATTAGAGTTCGATTCTGAGTATAACATGCAGTATTGACAGCTTCAGCCCAAAAGTACATTGGAAGACCTGATTCACTTAACATCGTTCTTGCAGCTTCAATCAATGTACGATTCTTCCTTTCTACCACTCCATTTTGCTGAGGGGTTCTAGGAGCTGAAAATTGTCTGGTAATCCCTTTGTCTGTACAGAATCCATTGAGAAGTGCATTCTTGAATTTTGTCCCATTATCTGACCTTATTGCTCTAACAGGGACGTTAGAATCTAACTCAATCATCTTGATATGATCAATCACAACTTGTGGTGTTTCATCCTTAGAGTGAAGAAATAAAACCCACGTATACTTGGAATAGTCATCAACTATCACAAGACAGTAACACTTCTTTGACATAGAAAGGATATTAACTGGACCAAATAAATCCATGTGCAATAATTGCAGAACACCAGTTATGGAAGATGTGTCAGTGCCTTTGTGACTTGCTTTCTTTGACTTTCCTTTCTGGCAAGCCTCACATAGTCCTTCTGGAGAGAATTCCAGCTGAGGCAGACCTCTTACCAATTCTCTTTTGACAAGAGAATTCATTATTTTGAAATTGAGATGAGAAAGTCTCTTGTGCCATAGCCAACTCTCATCTGACGATGCCTTTGCATAGAAACAATTGACTTCAAGATTGCTTCCAGAGTTCATGTCAGCTACGAACAGATTTCCTTTCCAGATTCCCATTAAGGAGGGTTTTTCACTTTTCTTGTGCAGAATCTGACACTTCAGCTTGTCGAATAAAACATTGTAGCCGTTGTCACAGAACTGACTAATGCTAAGCAGATTGTGTTCAAGTCCTTGCACAACATATACATTTTCAATGATAATATTTCCAGCTAGCAAACAGCCATATCCCTCCGTTAAACCTTTGCTGTTATCTCCAAAGGTAACCACTGGGCCAGCTTTCTCAACCACATTTGATAGCAGGGCTCTATCTCCGGTCATATGTCTTGACGATCCGCTGTCAAGAATCCACACTACCGGTTGTACCTGTTTAATGCCCTCTTTTCTTGACGATGAGGTGCTTGCATTACTAGCCATGAGAGCAAGATTCCCAACTTCTTCATCTTCACTGTCAGTATCATCCCAGCTTTTTCCCTTTGCCAGGTACGCCCTTTCAGATTTACTCTTCTGATTAGAATCGTAAGAGTTCTTCCTAGCTTGTTTTGGCTTCCTGCATTCTGTGGCAAAGTGTCCCAACTCATTACAGTTGAAGCATCGAATGGTGCTTCGATCAACCATCCCTGTTTTATACCCACCACTGCTGGTGTTAGAGGATGAAGATCCACCTTTCAGGAATCTGTTGTAGTTGGACTTGTACTTGAACTTGGGATTCCTTTTGAATCTGACATTTGAGAATCTCTTGACAATCAGGGCCATTGACTCATCCTCCAATTGCTCCAGTTCTTCCAATGAATAATAATCATCTCCTGATTGATTTGTAGTAGGAGAATCAAATTCTGCTACTATCACATTATCTTCAACCTTGGAAGACTGTACCATTCTTTCTGACTGTTGAGATTGTTGTTGATATTATGGTTGTTGTTGTTGTTCATCAGCTACTAGAGCAGTAGACGTGCTGACCACTCTTCCTTTCCCGTAAACTTCCTTCTGCTGAATCTGCTCCAACTCATAAGTCTTTAACACACCATAGAGCCTTTCCAAAGAAATCTCACTCAGATCTCTTGCTTCTCTTATGGCAGTGATTCTATGTTCGAGATGAGTTGGCAGTGTTAAAAGGAACTTTTTGTTGACCTCCCTGATGGAATAGTATTTACCATTAATGTTCAGGTTGTTGATCAATGCATTGTACCTCTCAAACACTTCAGTGATTCCTTCTCCTGGATTGGATTTAAAGTATTCATACTCAGAGGTTAGGATTTCTAGTTTGTTCTCCCTAACTTCCTCTGTGCCTTCATTAATAATCTCAATAGTTTCCCAGATATGTTTGGAATCTTTACAATTCATCACATGTCTATTCATCAGGGGATTAAGGGAATCTACTAAGATTAATTAAAGGCTAGCATCCAGGGAAGCTTCTTCTATTTCAGCAGGAGAGAAGTCCTCAGGATCCTTCACATAAGTTCTCGCTTTGGTGATCACCACATCATTTTCTATTACCTCTGGTTCCATAACCATAGGAATTTTTGGACCCTTCTTCAACACTTGCAAATATTTGGGATTAGCAACCTGTAAAAAAAGTAGCATCTTCTTCTTCCACATAACATAATTTTCTTTATCGAAAAGTGGAATTTTAACGGTTCCAACTTTTTGTGTAGTCATTATGAATTTTTTTTTGAGTGAATAAAAAATTCAAGAAGTGAAAGAAACACAAAAGTCTAGGATCTAGATTTGTACGTTAATCAGAAGGCTCTGATACCAATTGTTAGGTCCCAATTTGTTTGTAGAAGGGGGGGTTGAATGCAAACAATACCGTTTAGTCGAATAAAATGCGGAATAAAATTGTGAAACAAAATTCAAGTTAAATAAAACTTTTATTAAACTTGAAAGGTGTTACAACTACGGTATCGGTTACAAGGGATTAATCTCAAATCAATTATTACAAATCTAGAATAAATTCGACATGAACTTTTTCTATTTTTGTAATTAAAAGATCAAATGCTAAATGCGATTTGAGATTAAGTTCTAGGGATTTTTATCCGCTAGATTGATACACAAGAACAAGATAAGTATTTCTAGTTGATTGGATTTAACTTTACAATCTAGAAATTGATCTTGAAGTTGCAGATGAGATAAAATATTTTTCTACTCCTTTTTCTTTTGTTCTTGAGTTTGTGTTCTGTTTTTATCGATAGTGAAATAATAGACTTCTGCTCCTTTTTATCAAACAGCCGAATGTAAACATGTACTGGCATGACAATCTCTTTGGCCAGCAAGACTTTCGGTATGACAAAATTTACAACTAGCAAGACAATTAAAATGAGCTAGCAAGACTTTCGGTATGACTATTGATTGTCATACCGATTGTCATATTAGTTCAAATAAATTGTCTTGCTGAATTAATAACAGATTTTAATCTAAACAGAAATTCTAATAAGACAATTAAATGTATTGGCATGACTTTCGGTATGACTATCAATTGTCATACTGATTGTCATACTAGTTCAAATGAATTGTCTTGCTGAATTTAAGCAGATTTTAAACCAATTAAAATCTTGTAAATCCTTAATATTAATTCTAAATTAATTAATCAATTTAATTCAATTAATCAATAAATTAATCTTTGCAGATATAATTTATTCTCTTAATTAAATTATATGACTTAATTAATTAATAGAGAATTAATACTAACCCTGAGCAGCATCCATTCTTCTGACAATCTTCTGAAAGTCACTGAGACTTATGAATCAATTCCGCCACTTCAATGCTGACACTCGATGTACTGTCTGGTTCATGAGTGACTAACTTCCGTGACGTTTCTTCATGTCTTGACTTTGATATTCTGATTGAATCCTTGTAATAAATGATACCCTGACGAGATCTCTGTCACTTGATTAAATCCACGATCTTGATTTATATCACTGAGGCATGATCAAATTCTTGAACTTCTTCCAGTGAATCTTCAAGTCTGCAGATGAACAATGTTTCTTTATTCTTTGACAGATGTTACTTTGTGAGATCTCTCTGATGATAGATCCACTATTTACTTATTACATTCTTATTTGAGTTGAGTTAAATACTCGAATAAACGAGTAGGCTATGACATATGCCTTTCAGTTTTGGTTTTGGATTGTAGATTCGGAGCTTGAGGGCATCAGGCTAGGAAAGGGAAAGGTATACTAGGTGGCGTAGTTCAACCTTCAGGAAAGCGAATTCAGGCAAGTAACTCTATTTACCTGTGTAAATGGTTATAAAGAGGATATTGTTCATGCCATGTAGAGTATTGAACTGTTAAAGTAATGAACCCCTTTTATTGACTTTGAGATACCCTGTCATTGATCTTGTGAACTTGTTATTGATAAGCTTATTAATCCAACCTTTTGGTAAACCCTTTTTCCTATTCTAATTACTTGTTATACCATGAACTTTTATAAACCCTATAAGTACCTTTACGAACCCCTTGTAATGATGCTTCATTCCTTGTTTACCTTATCCTCTATTGATCCTTGAAACAGTTTTGATTTCCCTAACTTGAGAACCATGTTATCATTGATCAAGATCCCTAGAAATGAACTTTGCTTATCCCTGATTCATTTCCTTAACTTTGAATTCTTGAAATTGAACTTAAGAATGAGTTTCGACTTGAAAGAGTCTGAATGATTTCATATTTTTGGTAATGATAAAATGAATTTAGTAAACTACCTTTTTCCAACTCAAGGTTTTCCAAACGAATTCCTGATGCATTGGATTGGGACGTAAGAGGCTAGTGGGACTAATCCAGTCATAGTAAGAGGCTAGCGGGGCTAGTCCAATTTAAGGCTGAAATTATGCCATTGGTACCTTAACGACCGGATGGAGGTCTGTACAGGCTGATCACCCGTATTATTATTATGAACTAAAAGATAAAGTGGTCCAATCAAGGGTTCCATAATTATTTAAAAAGGAATTGAAATTTCCTACTCAGTAATTGATTCTTTGAAAATGAAAATGGTTTATATTGCTTTGAAAAGAGTTGTAATAACCCCAAAATTTTGGACTTTTTGTATCCCTTATGAATAGTGATTTTGCTGATTATGCTGAATAAGAAAAATTTTCATGCCACACTTTGTAGAGGTTCTTTTATTATTATTCTGAGATCTTATTAGTACTCTATATGGTATATAAGTGTATGTAAAGATCGTCAGAATCCAAATTCGAACACTTTGATTTTTCCCGAAAATCCACCAGATACCGAAAGAATTGAGTATAAGGTAACATGATATAGAGGATTTAAATTCAAGGATTATAAGAGAGGATCATAAAAGTAATATAATATATTGAGGTTAAGGGAACCCAAGTAATAAGATCCCGGGTATGATCCCTCAAACGATAAACGAAAATGAAAGTTAAGCGAACCGTATAACAGATCAGCGATCATTAGCCAAGTAATTAGGAGTTAATCAAAGAGGTTAGTGATGATGATGTCATCACACCAACAAGAAGAGGACAAGTGTGGGAAGATGACATAAGAGGATGACATAAGCATGACATAATGGGAAGGAATTGTTGGTTGATTATAAGCCACATAAATTTTACCATGGTAAAAGGTTAATTAACAACAAAAACAAAGCAACCAAGCCAAAACTAATCAAAAACACAAAACACAAGTTGAATTTCACTTTCAAGAACATCAAGCTCTCGGCCTTCCTTCCATTTCAAGGAGAAAAAAATCCAAAACCAAGATCCAAGCATTGTTAAATTATGAGGCAATTATCCAAGGTTCCTTATACATAGATATAGATATCCTATGAATCTAAGCTTCCAATTCCTTCACAATCTCTTCAAATAATTCATGGAAGAAGAGAGTGAATAGTGTTTTTCAAGAACTTGAAATTTTGATCTTGTGTTTTTGTTTAGATAAAGCTTTAGTAAGGATTTTCCAAGGTTGTTTCAAGCTCATTACTTACTCCTACTCACAAGAAAGGTATAACCTCTTAACCTAGCATTATTATTGAATGTTAAGAGCTTATTATGAGTAGTATAGTTCATGAGATGCATGATTATTGAATATTTAGAGACTGGTTGGTTTTGTAATGTTTTTGGAGTTGTAAATCTTGATGATTAGTTAATGAACTTAAGTAAGCTCTTTGTTCATGATTGAGAAGTAGTATAAATTGGAAATATTGAGTTGTTAGGGCTGTTGTAGTAAAGAATGGATGAATTTTGGTTGTAGTGGTGATTGTGGGTTGAATTGTGAATTGATTGGAATGGTTTAAATTTGGTAATCTCATAAACATAGTCGTCGTAATGCCCGATTACCTTTAGACTATTTTTGTTCTTAACATCAGGACCCGTGAACTCACTGTTAGGTTTTTACCATTGCCATGATTAAATAGTTCATGTTACGAGCTTCGTTTTGATATGTGGTTCGATTGAATCCGATGTACGGTTTAGGAGAAACAACCGTTTTAAGTAACGACGTTTCGCGACCGAACCCTTACCCCTCGCCTTACTTTGAAACCTTTTATGTAAAGTGGACTAGGAAGTTGGTAGGGTATTCGCGAAAGCGTCGCCTTAAAATTCGTAACGGTTAATTTATTAAAAATGGTGGAGCCGAGGGTACTCGAACGACTTATGTGATTTGTTAAGCGTCGAAATGACCATAAGCGAATGTTAGGGTTCAATTGGTTAAATTCTAGTTTCTTAAGCGACCGGGGTTTAATTCCGACTTATGTTGTTGTTCATAGGTTATCGGACCTACTCTAAGCTTAAGTCTATCCGGGAACACTCAGGCAAGTTTTCTACCCGTTATACTGTTGTTGTGATGTATATATGTATATGCATTATCTTGTGATAAGTGCATGAATGTTATTAGCAAATCTTGCGATATATTGGAGCATGCTGATATGGTATATATGCATGTCTGTTTCGTAATCTTGATATCTAATGGTTGATTCAATTGCTTATAAGTTTCATAATACCTATGCTAGAGATAAGCAGTAGTTGCGTATACCCTTAATATAGCGGACCCAAAGGTGAACATATTTCTAAACCGGTAGTCGATGTTCCCGAGTATAATATATATATATATATATATTTATATATATATAGATATAGATTTCAAAACTATTAATCGAATAAGGTTTATTCGATAGCTTTATTTTATTTAATGAATATTATTTTGAATATTCATTCGAGGACTTATGACTCCGTTTAGTTTATTTAATGAATATTATTTTCAATATTCATTCGAGGACTTAAGACTCCGGTTATTTTATTTAATGAATATTATTTTGAATATTCATTTGAGGACTTATGACTCCGCTTATTTATTAAATAATATTCTTTATTTTATTAAAGAATAATTTTTCGATAATCAAACTTATTTTCGATTATTCAAATAAAGATCGTACTTTCGTATAAGTATATCTTTTGTTATTTATTATTCATTCCAAGTATGAGTTTTAAAACTTCTACTTCGATTATTTTTATAAGGATCATCCTTATGGGAATATTATTTAAATAATAATATTCAGATATTTTCTAATATATCGGGACTGATTTATTTTATTAAATCATCATTACTCCAAACATTCTTAAAAATGTTTTCGAGTCTTCAAAATGATTTTAAAATTTAGAACGGATCTTAATACTCGTTTTCAGATTTAAGATCTTCCTTTCGAAGGGGACTTGAATATTCGCTCAAAAATCTAAGGGATCCGGCTCTGTGGTGTATTTTATATTCGCAACAAGGTTGCTATTTTGATAAAAGAGTTTTTGATTACTTACCCAACACTCGGGAAGTAAAATTCTTGGAACAAGTTAATCCATTAACAGGCATCGCCTGGGAAATATCGATGATTTTTCCTTTCCAACTAGATACGACTTCTTGGTGGAGCCGTATCAACAAGTTTCTACTTGGGGAAAGGGGGGACGAGCTTTACGTTTCAGAGTCATGGATTTCATCTGAACTAGGAGTGGCGTAAGTGGTCGAGTGGCGCCGGCCCAGCCTTATAATATTGGCCCAAATGGCCCGGAAGTTCCGCTAAGACGGTCCATTCCTTAGGAGTCCAGTGTTCGGTTGACAAGTAAATCCGACTGTTCTCCTCTACATGTAGAAAATGGTGGGGTTGCACTACTGCGACTGATCATCGTGAGTGGTCTTCCTAGCGCGGCAAACTCCTGTAATGAGTTCATCATCCAGTTTGGATATTTCTGCAACACTAACCGGAGCATTCGATCGAAAAGCTACGGATAGGTGATTGCTGAAGCATTGACAGGGTCAAACAGTTATAATGATGTTTCCCTCAAATGAAGTATCTCGTAACTTCATTTCTTTTAAACAACATTTCAAAGATTGAATCTATTCAAGTCTTATCTTGTAGTCTCATCTATGTGATGAACTTTCGAAACTGTTTATACCTTGAATGGTGGTGGTTCAAGTAGTATTCGGAAAAGATATAAGTATATTGGAGTATCTTGTAACTTCATCTTTTCAACTTATATCTAGTTAATGATTATCTTATGCATGACAAAGATTTTCAGAAAAACGTTGACACAAGGTTAGATATATGAGATCACCTTGCAACGATATTTTTATACAATTATAAACTGGAACTCTGTGTATATTATGCATGGCAGAGGATTTTAAAGATTTTGAAAAGTATATATATATATATACTAAATATTTTGCGACTCGGTCGCATTAAGAGGTCAAACTTGGTTTAATTCTTCTTGACCAAAACTTTCATGAATACTATGAGAATGCTCATATATTGTTAATCATTATACATATTATTTTGGTGGGCTTGTTGCTCACCCTTGCTTTCTTCTTTCATCACACAACAACAGATAGACAAGATGAACAGGATCAAGCTCCCAATTTGCGAGCGGATAGGAAACGTTCCGCAGTTTCCTGTAGGCGTTGATACCGCTGTAGCTGAGGTAGAAATTACCAATATGCTAGGCTTTCAACTTCTGATGTACCAGACTTATGTATCTATATAAATTGTAATAATGGCAAAGAAATGTAAATTTATTCAGAAACCCTTTTAAGGTGTAACGATTTATAATTGTGGAATAAAATGACTTGTGTTATTTTTGGTATTCATCTCTGAGACTATAACTTGTGGTGTGTGTGTGTGTATTGTGGGGTCACAGTACGCAGTAGTTGGTTGTTTATTAAGATTAAGTGTTATTAAGGAAAATGGAACTCGTGACAACCCGGATCCTCGACCCCGAATTTGGGGGTGTTACAAGAGTTGATTGTGATATTGTGAAGCTTACAGCTTGTGAACCCTGATTTTGATTATATTGATCATATAATTGATTCCTTATAATGAAAAGATTGTCGCTTTCTATTTGAAAGATCATTTGTGATCCTGTTAATGATTTGTGATGAATGTCGGCTTTCACCCTGTCTTGAGTCTTGTTCCTTGAAAGCCCAAAATTTTCTTCATAACCCCTTTCATAGCCTAAAAGATAGAAATCTGCCACCTAGAATTGATAAAGTAGAATGCCCTGAGATCAGTAAAGTATATTGTGGATTTCATATCGTAGAACTGCTTTTTAGTTATTTGCTGAGTTTTATACTCATATGTTTTGTTTTAATCTAACCATGGCAGTTAAGCAAGAAGATGGCCAGGCTTAGGCGCACTGCTCGTAAGAGCGTACCTGGTGGTCCCTATCGTGTTGAGGGCTTCCGGTTGTCAGAGCAAGTAGTACAGTTTTTGAGTGAGTAAGCGCTTAACCAAAGAGTTGTAAAGATACAATGAGTTATCTGTCGGTTCCAAGCCGGGATCGACTATGTATATTTGGTTTTATTTTGGGTTGTAAGTTATATTCTATGGTTGGTAGTTGTAATCTTGTCTCATACTTTATCCTGTTTGATCCTGTTAGTAGCTAATCGGGGTTTATGTTTATTTAATTAGTAGATTAAAGGTGTGTGGGTCCTCATTTCCTAACCCCGAGATTGAGGGCGTCACAATATATGTAAAGTTGACAAAATTTGGGGATCTCACCATCAGGTGGTACAGAGCTTCCTATACTATGATAATTTATACATTTGACCTTGAAATAATGAGGAGCACCACCCCGATTGATACTATGATCAATTTTTTCTCCAGTGGAAGACATCGCAAACATATAGTTGTACATTCTAATATTTTGCTTGAAATGTCTAAAACGAGATCCAAAATTTTTAATAATTTTATTTTGAAATGAATAAATATTTGTATGTTTTTAGTTAAGTAATACAAAAATAAAACGACCTGTTTGTTTATTTGTTTTTCGATCTAGGCCTGTCAAACTGACATATCCGTATCCGCATCCGCATCCGCAATCATCGGATTCGAATACAGGTAATGTTCACTTTATTTCGGATATAGATAATATCCGCATTTTCTCGGATACGATTGCGGATATTTCGGACAAATATCATATTTTTTGAATTTTTTTGTTACCCTACCGTTTTGACGATGATTATTCAACATTTTATACGATTAAATACAAATAATATATTTATATATGTATAAAGTATGTGTACAATTATATAAAATTTGTATAAACATATTATTTAATACATTTACACACACTATAAACTAAAAAAATAAATTTTAAATTATATATAATTATATATTTATATAATTTAAATATCATATATATTTAGTTTCAGATTCGAATATTCCGAATTCGAATACGGATAATATGTGCTTTTTCTCGAATACGGATAATATCCATTTTTTTCCGGACACGAATGCGGATTTTTCGAACGAATATCGGATTTTTCAAACTTTTTTGACAACCCTACTTCGATGGGCCGAAAGTTTGTGCGGATCGAGGGCTTTCAAATTAATTATTAATATTAATAAATCTGCTGTAAATTTTGGAAAAAAAGTCAATTCGGGGGCTTGTAATTGTCGTGGACGACGACACTTGAAATATATATCGCCAGGCCCGATCGATCGATCCAGATCTCTCTCTCCGTCTCTCTCTCTCTCTCCAGGTAATTTAAGTCTCTCTTCTGGATATCTCATCTTCCACACCTCAAGATTATTACATACACACATATACATATGTTTCTATTTACACTTGAGTTTTTAATTGTTGAATTTTCGTAAATTCACTTTATTCAGATCCATCTCTCTCTCGGCAGTATTATCTTTAATCTCAATTGCTGTTTCTCATTTTCTTTTGTAAGATTTGTTTTATTGCTATCGTTTAGATCATTTTAAAATTTTGCCATATTTCCCATAATCCCTATGTTTATTTGGTGGATCATCAGATCATGTGCTTATATTTTGGTGTTATATATGTGTAATTCTGTAATTCTATTAAAAGATTGAGATGTGTTAATATATTGCGGTGTTTACTAACAATTTGATAGCCTACATATGCTACTATGGTTTAGTAATTTATTTATAAGGATGATGTTGATGTTCTGAAGTCAGTTTTATGGAATATCGATAATTAATATGCATTAAAATTATATGTATACATACAATTGAAATTACGAGCAATTTTGTGTTTAGGCTGTGCATAACTAATGTTTTAAGATTTTTGTGGTTTGTAACTTTGTATCAAGATCATAGGTATTTATTATGTTTTGCTTTTTTGGTAAGTACGGTTAAGTAGCATTAGATTTTTGATTTTAGCTAGTTTATTTGTTAGTCTTCTGATTGTGCATTGAATATTTCATATAGGATTTGCAAGGATGGGACTTTCTTTCACTAAGCTTTTCAGTCGGTTGTTTGCTAAGAAAGAGATGCGCATACTCATGGTGGGTCTCGATGCAGCTGGTAAAACTACAATTCTTTATAAGCTCAAGCTCGGAGAGATAGTTACCACAATTCCTACCATTGGTAAGAGAGCAATGACTGAAAAACTTTTTTTGATTACAAGGGCTTGTTCCTGGGCTAAGTTTATATAGTAGTGTTGCTGAGTTAAGTAAGAAGAATTTGTGATGGATTTCTTTATGCGTGACATTCTAGCCGACTACTATGTACTTCATTTTACTTTTGTAATATTAAGTATCATTTCCACGAAATTGCATTATTGACATGGTGTTACCATTAATGTTAACTTTAGAATCAAAACATTAATCATTAATGTTATTTTTCTTTTTAGTTTAGGTAATTATTTATCATTGGAAAAGTAAATTTGTTATTTCTTTAAGTGTTCTGGACATACCATCTGTACAGTCTGAGTCTGAAGTGTGGTAAGCTTGTTAGGTCAGTTGGCACTTCAAAATTCTGGCTAATGTATATTGGAAAGCAAGGAAATTAGTATATTTCCCTTGAGCACTTCCAAAATGCTTGCTTATTTGTTTTTGTGTGCGTACTTACTGAAGCCTTTTGAAAAGTTTTATATTTTGTAGAGCATTTGAAAGTTGTGTGACCATGCCATATTCAGATCTGTTGAAACTGTACTGTGCATTTATTCATCATTTATCTTCTTTAAATGAATGATTTTATATGAAATTAGTTACATATCTACATTTGTGCCTGATGACCTTTCACTGTGAGTATTAACGTAATTTGGTATCATATGAGTTCAAATTTCCACATTAGTTAAATCAGATCCTTTAGTTCAATGTCCTCCAGTTAAATTCTCCTGGCTCCATCATCAGAATCTCCAATTTGATTATCTTATACTGGGTTATCCACTTATCATTCGTTCCACTTCAAATTTGCTTCAGAAAAAAGAGGAAAAAACCGCACATTTTTTTGGTTACAAGTATATGTACTGGGAAGAACTATCTTGTTCTTGTTATTGTTGATGGCTGATACATGTACACTTTTCAGGATTTAATGTGGAGACAGTGGAATACAAGAACATCAGTTTTACTGTTTGGGATGTTGGTGGTCAGGACAAGGTATGCATACTCATTGTATACAATTTCTGATGTTCCTCAGTGAGCATTGTTCACGGATCATCCTTATCATTAACTGGTGGTTTGTTACTCGTATATTTTAAATTAACTTGGTGGTACATATTCTTCCATCTATTATGTTGTAGGATTTTTCGTTTTGTCCCTTTATTTTTTGCGCCCAGTGCTTTCTTTTGAAATCATCCATGTAAGAACTGAAAATTCTAGTTAATTGTTTGTTTAGACCACCAACTATTATCACATTGTTAAATTTTTCTATCTCTTCTAGTTCTTCTTCTTCAACAATTTCATTTAGTTTTCTCCTGTTTGGTTTATTTGCATCTGATACTCCCGAGGTTATACATTATTATATCAACATGTTTGTAGAACATCTGTTACATAAATTATGAAAACATGTTTGTAGAACATTAAACATCTGTTACATAAATTGTGAATTAAGGAGCGCTTTATGTCAGAATTGGTTATGATATATTTTGTTTTGTGTGTATTTGAACATGATACTACTGGAGTTTATTGGGAGTTATTCAGAGCTGTTCTTCTGTTTCTGAACAGTTATACTTTATATATATATATATAATTTAAATGTACTAGCTTGCATCATGTATCTGTTCCAGTATCTCTTATAATTTATTATGAATAGATATGTGATCCTAATCTTTTAGTAACTCTAGATCATATATATATGTTAATGCATTGAAGTGTAGTGTGTTTTTTGTTAATAGTTAATTGTAGCTATTTAAACCCTCACGCACCCTGCCTTCACCGAGGTTCAAACCCTCAACCTCTTGCTAAGAGGGGTATTGCAACATTGATTAGTTCAGATGACAGATTGAGTAGATGACATTCCTCTATGTTTTTTCTGCAGATCCGTCCTCTCTGGAGACATTACTTCCAGAATACTCAGGGCCTCATCTTTGTTGTTGATAGTAATGATCGTGATCGTGTGGTTGAAGCAAGGGATGAACTTCACAGAATGCTGAATGAGGTAATAAAAAGTTTCATCTTTTCTTGTGACTGGCCTTAGTTACATTTACTGAACCCCGCTTGACATCAACAGATAATTCAAAAGTTTCCTTACACAGATTAATCACACATAAGAATGCTGTTGGAAATTTGATATGATGAATTTTGGTATGAATTGCAGGATGAGTTAAGGGATGCTGTGCTCCTTGTATTTGCAAACAAACAAGATCTGCCTAATGCAATGAATGCTGCTGAGATTACTGATAAGCTTGGTCTTCACTCTCTCCGTCAGCGTCACTGGTAAATTTTTAGTCTCTCCTCGCTCTCTGTTTATTTCACAGCCACTCTCCCTAATAATAATATTAATTTGCTGTTGCAGGTATATTCAAAGCACTTGTGCCACTTCAGGTGAAGGTTTGTATGAGGGGCTAGACTGGCTCTCGAACAACATTGCTAACAAGGTATGCCACTGCCTGTCTTGGTAATGGGCATGCCATAAATGTCGCCTTTTCCTAATGTATGTTGGCTAAACTGCGAATACAGTGCGTGTATCTTAATGTTCTTGTAATTTTACTTGCAGGCATAGTCGCCTTCTTTTGAGCTTGCATAGTCCTGAAGGTCAGCTTAGAAGTTTCCTTACAGCTTTGTTCAGAGATATGTACCATGTTATTGTTGACCTCTTTTTATACTGTGCTCGAGGTCTCTTTTCAGGATATTGTGATTTGTTTTTCTGTAGCTTCAGATCAATTCATATATTCTATTACCTTAATTTGCATTATTGTCATTTGTCTTCTTATATGTAATATAAGTGAGTAAATTTTTTGTTGGTGAATGTGTAGCTTTAGATTGTTTCCTACACATAAATTTTTAAGTGATAGTGACAAGGTTGGAGCATGAATGAGGTATTGAGTTCTGTGTTCTGCGAGTTTGATTCATTGCATATATAGCTTTGATAACCAGAGAAACACTTTTACTAGATACAAAGATTTAATTGCTACAAGTTTAAATTGTACTTGAAATCTTGAATTGATTGTATTTATTACAGGAAAGATAATACAAAACGTGTCTTTGTGAACATTAATATATCAAGTGCTTGCAAGACGAACTGTTTCTTCCAAATCGGTTGTAATGCTACATACGTGTACGAAACTGAAATAGGAAAATAGCATCAGTAATCTACTAAATGTTGGAAACGAGAAGAGTGTGTTGTCCCTTGAAGTACAACATTAACAGATATGATATAGATTTACATAGCATGGTTGAGAATATTGCAACTTCTTTCGTGTGCATGATGCAATGAAGGGCTGATCTAGGAATAGAAATGGTAGGAATTTGGAGTATCATTCTAAAAAAAAGTTGTAAATTTCGAATAACTTGATAAAAAAAGGAACATTTTCGGAAGTATTGGGTGCCAGATTTGTCTTTGACAAAATTCTGTTGAGCATAATAGGTGACTTGAAATTGCAAGATTTTTGTTACCTCTAATCCGTACACGCTGGATTTCTAAATAAGATGCATATTCGATAGAGCGTCGATCAAATTCTGGGGTTCCCCACATGGGCTGTGCGCCATTATACTTGACAATACGTGCTGCAGCACTGCTGTGCGTGGGGTTGTATAAGATGACTTGCTCTGTTTGATAGCTAGCACTTAGCAGCAGCACTCTCTGCCAATCCAATATGTGTATATATTGGGGAGTATGCGTTACAGCTAAGGTTGTGCATTCTATCTCTTTGTGTCCATTGCACTACAACTACATATGTAGGTTCTGTACCACTTACATGGTTGACACTCTATAAACAGACGACTATAAACAAGTTAAACCGTTTTTCGAATTTTGAAAGCTCTGCTTCTAAATATTCTGAAGCTTGATAATAATCGAGTCAAGATCGAATTGGACTCCAATTACTCCATTACTTCATCTAAGTTGGAACTTTGAATTATTGGGCTCGCAAGACTTGGCTTAATATTTCCAAGTTAGAAACAAAATGTGGTTTTCAAATACTAAGAAATAAGCACTACTTCATGAATGCAGTAATATGATTCAATAAAGGCAGTATTCAAGTATTTTGGGACAGAAAACCAAATTCTCACTGCGTTGGACATCTCACGTTCATTTATTTTTATTTAGTCCACAAACTAAGAAAATAAGACAATCAATTCGTCATACTCCAATCCTATAACTGAAGTACTATTGTTATTATCATGATCATTATTGTTATTATTCAATTGCCCCTTGGGTAGGTATAGTGTAGTGGAGTAGGAACAGTAGTATTTCCATAAGCATAACCTCTGGAATATCATATATTAACATGCAAACCTTACATATAGCTCCATTCCACCTTAAGTCCACTATTTCTACTTATTTAAAGGCATCCTATATGTTGCATGATACTATATTTATAATGTAACAGCAATTTCCTTGTTTTCTCCATGGCTTCGATTATTAAAAATTTTAGTGTTGTCTTTTTTCTGGTTTCATTACTTCATCTTTGTTCATCTAGCTCACAGAAACAAGTGGATTATGAAAAATGGATCTCATGGAACAAACATAATTACCTCATGAAGAAGAAGATTACAGCTTCAGAATCCGTGAGGGGAATGAAAGTTGTCGATGCCAAATTGCGAAATGCTGAGGTAAATAGAGTCAGAGTAAGTGTCAGTCAGAATGGGACTGGCGATTTCATGACTATTAGAGAAGCTCTGTCCTCCGTTCACTTGCATAACATTAAACGAATCGTTCTTGATATCGGTCCAGGAGTTTATAGGTACGTTAATATATTCCAGGCTTTGGTTCGAATGAAAACCAGAATACATTAAGAAACTGAGGTTCTGCAGATGACTTTTTTTGTTATTGCAGTATAAAATGACAAACTTCTTTAACTTGTACCTACTTTATTTTGTAGGGAAAAGATCAATGTGCCGAAAACTATGGATTTTATAACATTTTTAGGTAATGCAAGTGATCCCCCAACAATCACCTGGAATGACACGGCGTCATCTATCAATGGAAGAGATGGTAGGCCTTTGAAGACATTCCAAAGCGCCACTGTCGCTGTTGATGCTAGTTATTTTGTTGCTATCAATATTAAGTTTGAGGTAATTAGTATAATCATCAACTACTCCACAGTACGAAATAGAGCAGTTTTTTTATAATTCAACTACTCCATTCTACGAAAATAGTATGTTTATAAATCGATTACAGATACATTTAATTAAGGTACATGTGGCCAAATTGAAACATATAATTGGCTTTCATGGTCAAGTTGCTATCGATTGTGATTTGTGTGTCTGCCTTTAGCAGCTTATCTTTCTTAAATACAATTATTTTCCAAACACGACAAGGCACATAAAGATTCCATTTGGCTCATGCTCTGATAATTCCAGTAGCACAATCACTAGCACAGTTGCACATCTCTTTGTTATAGGATCAAACTGTACCTTAGGCCTCACGGGATTCAAATCAAGTGTTATGGTTTCATCTGACAGCAGCAAAAATTGGAGTAAAATACAAATATATAGGCCCTAACCGGGCTGATAGCCGCCAAATGATGAAAATGTTCTCTGTTTTTGTTAAATAATATATATTCTCGTGTTGATATGCTTGTACTATATATGAGTGTGGAATCTGGAACGGTAATTTATTCACAACATTAGTAAAAAAATGTGATAATTTATGCAGAACACCGCACCACATAAGATTGGATCAGAAGGAGAACAAGCGGTGGCACTTCGAATATCAGGAAATAAAGCTGCATTTTATAACTGTAGTTTCTATGGAAGTCAAGACACCCTCTATGACCACAAGGGTCTCCATTATTTCTCTAACTGCTTCATCCAAGGCTCTGTTGACTTCATCTTTGGCTATGGAAGATCCCTTTATGAGGTCATCTGGAATTTTGAAATACATATCTAGTTTTTTTCGTTACTTACCATTTCCAACCAACAAATTCTACGGATGAAGTACAGATTATGCATTAGCTTTACTTGGACAATGTTACTAATTTCTAAAATGGAAGTATACCATGTGCAGAATTGTCATCTAAACTCTGTAGCAAAGAAAGTGGCATCTCTCACAGCTCAAAAGCGGAATAATGCATCAATGCAAAGTGGATTTTCATTCAAAGATAGCAAGATAACAGGAAGTGGACAAGTTTATTTGGGAAGAGCATGGGGTGATTACTCTAGGGTTGTCTTTTCTTACACGTTCATGGACAGTCTCGTTCTTCCTCAAGGTTGGAGCGACTGGGGTAAACTAAGCCGTGATGTGTAAGTATGGTCAATTCTGCATAAAAAGAACCACATAGAAATTCAACTTCTCACATCACATATAAAATATGAAAATCTATCAACAAAATAAAACAAACTTTCAATATTTAACATGCATCAACAGATTATACCTGCCCTGGTATTATGCGAAAAACTACAAAGAAATCTATTAGATTAATTTATGTTTAGATTATTTTAGTACAAGCTTCTTTAAAATCCTGGTTCCGCCACTGACAGGCGATAACCTGTATTAAATGATATATTGCAGAAGGGTGTACTATGGGGAATATGAGTGCAGTGGACCAGGAGCCAACTTGAGTGGAAGAGTGAGCTGGGCACGAATTCTTTCTGCTGAAGAGGCTAAGCCATTTATCGGAACCTATTATATAGATGGGGATACATGGCTCACTTCCCCCTTGACAGCTGCCAATTCTTGATTTCATTAAAATATGAAGTTATAAATATGTATACATTAAGGAAATCATTATTTCTAATTTGTATGGAAATAAATTAGAAGAAAATACTATTGTTGTTGGTGATGAATCAGTCAGATGGATGCTTTTCTACAGTTTTTCTGCAAAAACTAAATTTCTATTATTTGCATTTAGAAAAGATAATCAAGACAATGCTGGAGCTAAAATTAACTAGCTAGTGTACTATGTGCCTTCACAAGGTTGAGGGTGGACTAGGCTTTTAAAAACCTAGAAGTAGAACATGGCTCAGATTCTTACTGTTATGTGTTCAGTTACATAAAGATATTAGATCAAATTCTGACCTTATGTGTTCAGTGAATGGGATGTGTGAATCAGAAAAAACGTACTTTGTGGAAATTTAAATTTGGTTATTTTTGTTTTCTGGGACTGCTCTGGGGGATATGGAGGAAAGTGTTAGAACATTGAGATGTTGCTAGAAGAAATTTTACTATAACTCTTGGTAATTGCTTGGATACTTCGATAGTGTTATCAATCCTGGGTATAATAATACGAGCATTTTCGCATACCTTACTGATGATCATGATTTCTGTAAAGTTGGAAGGATTATCTCTAATAACTCATGGATTATTCCTAAAATTAGCAAAATATGAACAGTATGCTATTCAATGGCTTCTCAGGATTAACACAGGCATCAGCTTTAATCAAATTTCCAATTGAGTCTTTGAGGGGATACTACACGTTTTTTTTTTGCTAATAGGGGATACTGCACGTTGAGGGAATACCATTAGAGATTTCAAAGCTGCAAAAACGATGTCATCAGCATGGTTTTTGTAAAGGAAGCCTCTATTGGACTCGTTCTAGTAAGATCTTTCTGAAGGTGAAAAGAGACTTTTGGAATCTGCTGCTAGAGGTGATTTAGGAGATTTATCCCATGATGTTGCTGAGAAAATTACTTCTAAGAGATATGCAAATGAACTTCAATATGGGGTGGGGGGTCATGCATAACTCAAGGAGCTGGATCATATCAAAGGCTTGCAAGTATTGAGCATAGCATTGAGGAATGCATTAATATTGATCGGATCTGGGGGAGGCATGACAACATCCTCTTCTGTAAAAGGAGGGGGGCTATGCTCTTGGATGGTGACATACATGAAATAAGTACATTTGAAGTATTAAAAGAAAGACAATGTGAGGCAGGAATCTCTTACCAGGATTGTAATTATAGGATCTGGGAGCCCTGGGGACATCATAAACATAAAATTGTGTATTCCGGCAAGTATCCCATATGGTCCTTGCATCCATTTTTCGGACTTCCCTCGTGATATATAAAGTATAAGGCTATCATGGCTTTTTAAGAATTGGGATTAATCTTAATTGGGGCTAGTTGATAGGATTTGCGAGCCTCTTCGATTAAGGGATGGTGAGGCAATGCGACCCCTACCTTTACTAAATGAGTGGTCAACACCATCCTTCGGATTCTTCCTCCGTCGTCCGATACCGAAAATCAAAACATCACAGAATCTAGTATAGTTACTAAAAATCCTGTTTTTGTCTTCATAGATTCTACATGTTGGAGCCAACTTTTTGTTTATTCTATGCTTGATCAGTTTATTGGTGGCCAAGAAAAAGCTTAATTGTTGTTCCTTATTGAATCTAAATGAGATTTTATCCTAAATTCTATGTTTGTGTAATCTTATTCTTCAAATATGAAGGCTCTTTCTAAAATAATGACCCATATATGTATATAATTACTTGCACAAATCAATGCACATGTATAATGTACTTATACAATGCATATAACACATCACAAAAAAGGCACGTGCAACAAACTACTAATGCCTCAGCCACTTTGATCAAACTCATTCCTAACTTTGTCTTCCCTATTCATATGAATATCATAAAGATCAGAATGTTCAATCATACTATGACCTATTAGCCCAAGGATGTTTAGTAGATTTCCTTAAATTTTGTATTTCCATAGCTACTTCTATCATCGTTGGTCTTTCCTCGCCATTAAGGTTTAGACACCTCTTCACAAGTTGAGCTACTTTCTCGAGTTGATCAAACGTCCCTTCTTTCACTATTCGAGGCTCTAGAATTTGAAATAATTGGTTTTTATTTAGGGAGGTAATAAAATATATGCCAAGATTTCTTTCTTCCTCAGGATTAGTCATGCAAATTGGTTTTCTTCCTGTTAAAAGCTCTGCAAGGACAATTCCAAAACTGTAGACATCGCTCTTATTAGTCAGTTGACCTGTATGGAAGTATTCAGGATCCAAGTATCCTAAAGTACCCTGGACTAATGTAGTCACTTTCGTTTGATCCATGGGTACCAACCTTGACGCTCCAAAATCTGAAATTTTAGCAACATCATTATCATCCAGTAATATGTTAGCTAATTTAACATCTCTATGAATAATAGGTGTCGAAGCTGCAGAGTGAAGATATGCAAGGGCACCGGAAGATTCAGCAGCTATTCTCAACCGATTATCCAACGATAACCAGGACGCGCCTCCATCAATATTGTGGACATGATCTAGTAAGGTACCATTGGATATAAATTCATAAACCAACAAGGGTACCTCACATTCTAAACAACATCCTAAAAGTTTGACCACATTTTAGTGGTTAACTTGTGTAAGGATCACCACCTCATTAATAAATTGCTCTACTTGACTCTCATCCATTACTTTCGATTTTTTGGTAGCAACTACATGATTGTCAGGTAAAATTCCTCTGTAAACTATACCATAACCACCTTGTCCGAGAATCCTATCAGCAGCATAGTTGTTTGTGGCTCTCTTTAGTTCTTCATTGCTGAAAACTTTTGTTTTTCTGTCTTTACTTTGTTGACTTAACAAGAGACCCCCATTTTGCTGGAAGAATTTTTCTCTTTGTTGAGCATGTTTTCTTTTCTTCAGTATAAAATATAACCAGTTTATTCCAAGTATTAGGAAGAGGAAACCGAATCCAATACCTGTACTCAGTAAACAGATTGCTTCTCATTTATAACAAGCATTGCTAAAATGGTGAAAGATAAATTAGTTAAGGTACCACGAAGGAACGTGGCTACTGAGAAGTAATTTACCTGATACAAACTTGATCACTTGGGACTTGGTGCTTTTCAAAATGCATTTACTATCATTCCAGTCATATCCACTTCGACAAGAACAAGTATAACTCCCCACACTATTGGTGCAAATCTGATCGCAAATATTTTTTCTTTCATCTGCACATTCATCGATATCTTGCAAAAGAAAAAATATCAAATTAAATGTAGATAATTCACTAGAAGGCATACAGCCACTCACCATTGGAAATAGGAATGGAAAATTGGAATTAATTAGTTACCATAGCATCCTGGACTGAGATAAGGATTTCCCTCGAAGCCTTTTGTGCAGCTGCAAAGATATCCACTAGACGAAGTTCCATTGATGCAGTAACTATTATTGAATTTGCAGGCATAGGAACTTTGGTTCAAAACTGCTTCAGCGCAATTTTTGTCCCCAATAGCCCAGTCTAATACTATGGGAATATCCGCGATCCAGTCCCTGAAGGTTGTATCATTAAGATCTGATATACCTCGAAACTTGAATCTGCTTTTCTCACCGATAAATGCAAAGCCGCATTTGTTAAACGAGGAGACATATCTATGGTTGTTGTAGGTTCCAACATGAATATTGAAATATTTTTGAAAATTGATGGGTACTTGACAACAACCACTACCAGAACACTCGCCTTCAGGAATTTTCTCACCTGGTAGGCATGTGGTACTGCATCCTTTAGGCATAAACCGGTCTGAAAATCTCAGCTCTGGAATGAAACTATTCGGATCATTGTAGACGTTGGCATAGTCATCACAACCAACAGTAGTTAGCACGTTTGCAGTGGAATACGTAAATGGAGTCCCATCCAATCCATTTTGTACAATAAAGCCTTGAGTTAAGCCGCCAGACTGATTATAGCACATATAAGCCACAACACAAGAAATTCGTACCTCAGTGTCGGATATATCATGAACATGTTGGAAATGAACAAGATCTGTAGTCAATGAGAAGGCTAAAGGAGGATCGTAAGAATCATCACACTTAAGTTCAAAGGAGGGGTGGACGGCACAATCCAGACCTTCTGTTTTGATGCCAAAAGGATATGGTATTAGCAGGTTTCCGCATTGCTTTTGACATCCAGGCTTTGTAATGACTTGAGCCTTCATGATGGTGTGGTTGGCAGTACTGGGGGAGAGCACTTCATACCCCCAAGAAAATCCCAGTAAAACAACAAGAACAATTAGAAACAAATGCATTTTCTTTTTCAGCTTTTCGATATTAGAAATTTTTAAGTCAGTTGTGTACATTGTTGATGCATTGCTCTCTTTTTTTATAGCACACTAAGACTTGTCTCACCCGACTTCATTACGTTGTTGCTAGTTCATACAGCAAAGGTTTGACGATCTTGTCATCTTGTTCCAACTTACCCACTCATTTCTTATTTAAAACTGTTGAAATAGATAGCCCAACTGCTTCAAATCAGTTCGTCGGAAAAGTCATCATCCATTCATCCTATCAATAGCAGCAGGCCAGCATCGATGCGACCTTTTATTAGTTTTAATTGAAGTCCAATGCAGTCAAATCGAAAAGGTGCTAACAACTTCCTAGTCAATACCTTGATTGTTTAAATATTTACAAACGTATCAGCACCAAAGGGAAAAATCTATCTTTTCCATAAAAACCATTTTAGATAGTTGACTGCAATACCGGTTCTTGTAGTTTAAGCTCTCGGGCGGCTTGATGTGCTGCTGTTAATTTTTTTTACACTATTTCCCTGATTTTCCAGAATTTTTGTTTTATTTGGTGCCATATCTTGGAAAATTCACGCCACCAGCCGTACAAATTTATTCATAAATTGAAGACTCAATAATTCACTTTGATGTATTAAACTAAGAGAGAGTTGCATTTGAGCACGGTTGGATAGCTCAAGTGGTAAAGGGCTTATCCTCTGTCGTCCCAGATCCTGGGTTCGATCCTGGCTCACCCCGAGAATTGTTGAGAACAGATACTCATTTGTAAGGTTATAAGCCAAAATTAGTCAAAAAAAAAAAGAGAGAGTTGCATTTTACACCCCTTAAATTTGGTCAAAACTCAATTTTGTATACCTATTTTTATAAATTGCAGTTTGCATCCCTAGTTTAAAATCCGTTTCAAGTTGCACTCTTTTTACCAAATTTTGTTATATTTTTTGCCCAAATTATTGTCTTCAATAACATATATTATCTATTATTGAAGAGAAAAGATGAGATATATTGTTGAATACAACAATTAGAGCTAAAAAAATTAGGCAAAAAGAGGGTATGTTGAAACATATTTCAAAGTAGAGGGGTACAAACTGCAATTTATGAAAATAAGTATACAAGATTGAGTTTTGGCCAAATTTAAGGGATGCAAAATATAATTCTCTCTTAAATAATTAAATAAGACATTAATCTCGAAACACTTTGTCGGTCACTCTTAAATAATTAAATAAGACATTAATCTCGAAACACTTTGTCGGTCAAGAGCAACATCATCGATCTGTTCAATCTCCACAATGAGAGAGGACATATTTGGACAGATAGAGAAACTCTGGAACTACAAGGACTGTAAGAACCCTGATTTTTGTAATATTTTAAAACTTCTGTGAATAGTAACTTGAGCTGATTAAGTAATACGTATGGGGATCATCATAAAATGTATAGTGGAATTTTGAGAATCCGAGATCATATTCTTGTTTATCGAGGAAAATAAGTGAATGTAAAAGCCGACGGAATTTGAAGATTTACTATTATACTACGTGTTTTCGTATCCGTAAAGAATGGCGTAGAACCGGGAATACTACGTGAAATAAATAATATATCAAGGTGTTTCTATGATCAAGAGAAGGAATGGAATTGGTTATAGGATTATAAGCGATAAAAGAAATCGCTACGAAACAAGTCGTTATACGTGGAAACTATCGAAATGGAACGACGATTGCGTTTACGATAAATAAACGAATGAGAAATTAAATCCCATGCAAGTTGGCCATACATAACCAAGTCCTAACTAGTAGTTAGGAGTGTAACTAGATGATTAGAAGTTAACTAGAATAGTTAGTGGAATAGTGTTGAATAGTGATGTGAGACAAACAAGTACACAAGCCATACTTCTCCCTTTTTTCACTTCACCACACAATCAAACCAACCCATACCTTTACCAAATTATTGTCAAATCTACTGCATACATCCCATATATTCATTATACACTCCCACACTTTAGCCACAAAAGAAAACAATCCCTTTTCCCTCACTTAAAAGCTCTCCCATTTTTCATTCCAGCAGTTCGGGTTTTCTGAGCAAGGGAGAAAGAAAAATTCATAACTCAAAATATACTCATTCAAATATCATAAATGTTTTACCATAGCTTCTCTATATCATGGGTAAGCTTCGTACCAAATTTCAGCCTCAAATTATGTTTTTTTAATTTTATAAAAATGTTTGAATGAGGTGCTGAAAGGTAACTCCGAAATTCTAACTTGTTTCTTGGTTTTGTTTCTTAAGGATCTATCCCTTCTAGGTGTTTTCTAAGCAAACCAAGCCTTAATAATCCTAGAACTAACCTTCCTAGTGTCCAAGAAGGTATAATTTTCAACCCTTTAAGGTTTTATGGTTGGATTTAAGAGTTATGTTTGTTGTAGTGTTAAGATCCAAAGGATTGTGTTTGTTTGAGTTTGTATTGATTATGTTCTTACTAAAGGCTTGAGATGTTGAGTTGTAATCCATATATGTGGTACTAGATAGAGCATATAAGGTGTATATGGGTGGATCTTGAGAAGTACTTGTGTTTATGATGGTTATAGGTAGTGATTGTGTTAAGATCAAGTAGAAATTGAGTTTGGGCATTCTTGCACTTGATCTGTTTTCTGCAGGATATTCGGTCATGGAAATGGTTAAAATTTGAAAATCACTGGCCATGAATAGATAGATCTTGTTTTGTAGTTCCTATACATGTGTAGATCATCATGAGGAGATTTACGGTTTAGGAGTTATGGTCATTTTAGTGTAAAATGGTTTAGGCGATTAGACAACTGCACTTAAGTCCACTTGCATGGTGATTTTGAAGGACTTAAAATAATTTCGAGATTCTGAAAAAATTATTAAAAATGGATATGACAGTAGAGAAGACTGTCCAAAAAGAATTTTGAGAAAGTATTAATTTTTCGATTTTATAAAAATGTTTTGGTAAAGCGAGCGCAAGCGAGTTACGCATAAAAACCTAGTTTTGACGCTCGTTTTCTCACGTTCGAGCTTTAAACTCGAAATGGACTTTCTAAAGCGAACGATCGATTTCAAAACTCGATCATGTTATAAAGTGAGAATATAAGTGTTGAGAATGTGACGATCGGAGATTCGTTATACTTGAGTAGTTGCGAAAGTTGCTTAATAAAAGCGAGACGTTAATCGCGTACTAACTTAGACCGGTTCTTGTTTATAGATCGCCAACCAAACACTAGAGACCATACCACTTCGATTACTCGAGGCAAGTTTTCGAAACCCTATCTCATACTATCCATGCTATATATATACTGTTGTGATATTGATGCCATGATTTACAGTTCAAATATATATGCTTGTATATGATATCAATGCATACGAATTATGCGATTGTTTACGAAAAACAAATTTCGTTTTACACGAGTATGAGAAATTGAAACTTATTTCAAATATAATATATGATAATGGGAGTCGGAGATATTTTAATAACGATTTAATTCCGGAGAGAGCCGGACGCGAAAGATTTCTATTTCGATAAACAAAGTACGTTCGCGTAATATATATATCAAGCGAATGATTGAGATTTTGATTTAAACTTCGAGAAATATTGGTTTATTCATTTAAGGGACACCCTTACTTGATTGATTATTTTACAAAGCGATACTTAAGGGATTATTAAATATCCAGAAAGTATTTAAAAATATACTGAATAGTTTATAAATCTGTTATGGATAAAAAACTAAGGTTATTATTTGCTGTATTTATTGCTAAGGTTCGGGAGCTCAAGGCCTTTAATGGCTGCTCTCGTGTTTCGTAGCTTAACTCTGCCTTTACGAGATGCCTACGTATCTCTGTGAATTAGAGAATCAAGCCAAAAAATGTAGTTCTGATTTGTGGAGTGAGGCCCCTTATATAGATGCTGGTGGTCCTTGAATTGGACTTGATATAGGAGACTTGGTGGGTAAGTCTCATAATTAGAATGGACTTTGGAGTCCTAAATAGTAGGAAACTGATTCTTTATCCTTTTAGGTCCCTTTGAGGCTAATCTGCAAGGATTTATATCCTTATCGGGACTCTTCTCAATGGTTGTTTTTTTCCTTATTAATTAATTACGAAATTAATTAATATTCAGGGTTTTTGGGCCTTCTTTGTTCCATCAGGCCTGATCTGGTCCATCAGGCCTGATCAATGTGTTGACCTTTTTGGTCTGAATGTCATACATCTTCTTATTGGGCCTAGCAGCCCAAATCATTTATAATTAATGTAATATTTAATTACACAATCAGGATTTATTTATCCCTATCAAAATCATTTCACGTTATTTAATAAAGATTTAACTATTCAAAGAGCAATTATAGGATACCAAATCCTGTTTCGATTATTTGATTAAGGTGTCTCCATTCGTTGGACCTTATTCAGAAATATTTTGTATTTAATGTTTTTTTATTAATTCATTGAACCTTAATTAGAAATACTTTGTACTTAAGATTTTATCAATTCATTGAACCATATTCAGAGATATTTTATATATAAGATTTTTATCAATTCATTGAACCTTATACAGAGATGTTTTATTTATAAGATTTTATCAATTCATTAAATCCCTCTTAAATTATTATGAGACCTTAGATATTTAATATCTTCGGACTTCTAAAAACTTATTTAAAAATAGACATAGTTCCCAAAGGCACTTTCTAAATTATTTAAAACTCTTGAAAGAGATTAATCATTTGAAACGTATCAAAACCTTAGGGAACTTAGTCTAGAAGCATAAGAGTTTTGCTTCCTCGTTCGATAAAGAACAAGTGAGTATTATATGTGTCACCCTACTACAGATAGGGATTTGAAAATGATTTTAAATTCAAAACTCCGACAACTCCCAAAGGTCAATTGAGTTAAAGTGATGAATAAATCATCTTATTTAAAGGTCAACTTTTAACGACCTATTCCTTCGAAAAAGGATTTTGAGCAAAAGATATAATTGTCTTGGGACTGGAATGTGGCCTTCCCGGCACGGAGTGGTATCGAGCAGTGACCAGGCGCGGAGTGGCGCATTATGCAAGCGCGGAGTGGCGCATTGTACGGTTATATGGTCTATGTGACCATTGACTTTCGGACTTGCACGACAATGGGCAACCACCGTGTAGTGTCTTGATGAGCCCAAAGGCGGCTAGGTTTGTATTCCTTCTACTAGTAGAGAAAATTTCGTATTCGGCTGATCACCGATACGTGGTTTATTCCAGTATAGTCCCTTTCTTCCATTTTGGAAAAACTGTTGTGAAATAACAACAGAGAGCCGATAAGGCTGAGTTTTAAACAAGGATATTGATGACTATATATCAAATCCATTTGAGAAATCTGCCGATAAGGCTGAGTTTAAATAAGGATGTTGATGATTATATATCAAATCCATTTGAGAAATCTGCCAATAAGGCTGAGTTTTAAATTGGGATGTTGATGAATATATATCACACCCATTTGAAAATCTTGGTTCGAGTAACATCTTGAGATTTTGAAATAAAATGAGTATGAGTATAAAATGATTTTGAGAAAGAGATGAATACAAGTATCTAGTGGATATACTATTGTAGTTGATTTTGAGAATATTATAAATTTGACAAGCATATAAACTTTCAGAACGCTTTGGAGATACAAAGTATAATTATTGGTTTTATTTATCCTTACATACTTAATTATGGGGATATATACCTTGCTGAGCTATAATGCTCACCCTTGCTTTTATATATCATATCACAACAGACTACCAGCATGGATCAAACCAGGACTACTATCCGTAGGCGGATAAGGAATGCTCGTGAGTTCTGTAGGCTTTTTGTGCACCAGCCCCGTCAGGTAGATAAGTGGAGATGATTTATTTGATACTGTTTCCAAGCATATAACCTGTGTGTGTGAGTTTGAATAAAAGGTCGAGTAATATTGTGAAAAGAGAATTATTTAATTAATAAGTGATCGTAACGACCCGAATTCACGATCTTGGATTTGGGGGTGTTACAAGGACTGCTAGATCAATATCTTTGAATTGGAATTTTGGCAAGTAAAAGGAGAAGGTAGCACTTAGCCTCTCCAGCTTTTGTCATTCTCTGTGTTCGATGTTTGATGAATTACATCAGAGTCCAAAAATTTCACATTCTGGGGAAAATTGTGACTTTCAATTATTTATTTTATGAGAAACTAATTAAATTATCTTGAATACATTACATCGAGAATTATGTATTGCATTGTGATAAGAAAAGAAAAAAGCATATTAAATATATTGTTGACGCAAGGAGAATACATTACATCCAGAATTATATTGTGTAGTGGACTTGTGAATTACCCGAGTTGTGCCGGTAAACCTACATTTATTGCAATTCAAAATCGGGACCTTACCTGATTTTAAAAAAATGACTCAAATTTGATCCAGATTGTCACACTATCCTCCATTCTTAAATATTTCATTAATATTGAATCTTATCAGGGTTGCACAAAGAATATATATATAGTTGGTAGTGAATATTATTATAGATATACGGTCTTCTCACACACCGGTTATCATATTTTCCACTTATCACATCACCACTCCACTTATTATAACAGAATTTAGTTACACTTATGTGATATACAAGCTGGAAACAGAGATCTAAATGATAAATTCTGCATTCATGTAATCTTCTCATTATTCACCTCTATCTCCCTGTAAAATCTCTCTCTATAAGATCTCTATGAGCAAGCTTATTATGTAGTTAAACAAGAATAATGCAAATACAGTTTATCAGCTTAATGTGTAGTCAGTTTTGTTTCCATACACGAACTTAAGATGGTATCAGAGTAATTTCTTTTGTAAAATTATCGATGCTCTTCATCTTCTTCATTCTCGTTTGATCTGTAAACGATCTGTAAGTAATTTCTTCATATCTCCATCATTGAAGGATCGCTATTGTTTTTTCTCATTTTCGTTACAGATTGACTTGAAGTTGTACGAAATCTATTATTTTTTTCTATTTTTCAGTGTTATTTTGTTGATTGCTATTAGGATTTCATGATCGATTAGCCTTTGTGTTAGTCAATTGGTTTATAAACCTCATCGTTTTCACTAGATCTTCGTTGTTAATTGATCGACATATTTTATTCTTGAATGTCGTATGTAAACGCTGTGTTAAACAACAAAAATATGACTCACAATTCTACAAACACCTCATCTCCATACAACTCTAAACCTCTTAACACAAATTCTACTCAAGACACTAATACATAGTCATATCCGCAAATCATTGACAACAATTCACATTCTCTTTACTTGCACAACAATGATCAACCATGAATGGTCTTGATCTCAAAGAAGTTGTTAGGTTCTGAGAACTGTGCTTCATGGAAGTGCTCTATGAAGATCGCTTTATCTGGTATAAATAAGTTTATAATTGTCAATGGAGATTTTACTGCTCTAACAAGTGATTCACCTCTGTTTGTGAACTGGAAGAGAGTGAACTGGAGATATCGAAAAATCAAAAGTTAATGTAAAAAACTGAAGTTATCGACAAGTCAAAAGTTTATGTAGAGAACTGGAGATATCGACAAGTTAATTCCTCATGTAGAGAACTGGAGATATCGACAAGTCAAAAAGCTTATGTAGAGAACTGGAGATATCGACAAGTAATTCTACTTGTAAAGAAATGGAGACCTCGACAAGTCAAAAGTCATGTAATGAACTTGAAATATCGATAAGTCATTTTACTTATCGATATTGGACATCTCTACACAATAAAAGAGATCTCGACAAACAACTTCATATTCAGAATGCAGACAACTTGAAGATCCAAAATTATCAGTCAACAAACAATTCTATCACTGAATTGGAAAGCCTACAAATACAACTTGAAGAATACAAGATCAATGGTCAAGATGAACTGGATAAAGGAGGGTCACATACCTGGTAGATTCAGCACATATATGCTAACACTATAAGTGAAAATGGACAAAGTAGCTTTAGAAAACGTGTTAGTTTATTTTAGTACAAGTTATGTAAACCGTGGATGTTGATCTATAAAGCATGTCACAGGTCCTTTGTTTAGTTGTAACAAACAGATCTGGAAAATCTTATAATTCTCTCAAGAGAAGAAGTTGAGTTCTTATTTTCAAGAACACCGATTTGTAGCAAGATAAATTTAATTTAATATAAATCAAGTGAGTTTTTGATAATCTGCTTGTGTGTTTGCATTTAGTATTTTATCTCTATAAATTCATACAACTGTTTTTTTCATAAGCCAAAAGTTAAGTCAAAATCAAGAAAATACATTCATCCTCCTCTGCGTTGCATTTCATACCTAATAAGGGATCATGAAAATATTGAAACGAATTCAAATGTTTTGGGACGTAGTGAGTATTAAAAATATTTTAAATATAAAACTAGTACCTTGCCCATGCTAAGGTATAAAATTCATGCATTTGCATTATTAAAGTTAGAATATAAATTCATGGTTAAAAAATATAGGGTAATTTTGGGATGAGAAAGTAACCTATTCCACGTAATCCTGGCCAAGTATGAAAGTCAGTTTTAAATTTGCATTCTTGAACTTTCTTCCAAAATACAATTTAATATAGGGTAATTTTCTGGTAAGAAAGTGAAGTTTGAATCATCCATTTGTGAAAGGTGATATTGTGATGTTTTCAAATGTAATGACAAGTAGTTCAAAATTTTCCAGAGTAAAATCTTTGACATGTCTATTTATAATTTATTTTTTTAGTTTGAATTTTTTTTGCTACAAAAATTATTGAAAATCAATAAAAATTGAAATAGTTTCAGAGTGGTTCTGAAGTAGAATCACAGAATTATTCTGAAGTAGAATCAAATTTAAAGTTATTTTTTCAAAAAAATTTTAAGTACATAATCTTTTGTAATATTCAAATATTGTTACTATTATGTATTAGCATCAATTTTTTTAAATGAAATTTTACAAAATATGAAGAATCTACCGTTCTCCAACGTATTCGGCGCATATGTAGGCAATCATGCTTAAAGAATTAATTTTTATATTTTACAGTTATTACTCATTTTTATTTTATAAGTCTATATTAAAATTTATATAATGAAATATTTTTTAATAATATTCTCTTATATCATTGGTAATCTATTTAGGAAGGAAAGAAATTTATCTACTTTTAGCACTTATTATTTTCTATAACAGTTAATACTAATTATTGTAGGTTATAGATAACATTATTCACGTAACTACTTAACTTTTTGCAATATTAGAATATAATTATTATTACATAGTAACATCAAATTTAATATTATGAGATTTTATAATAGAATTAACGGTTCTCCTATGACAATTGTGCTTACAGAATTATATTTTATATTTTAAATTTACTACTAATTTTTATTTTGTAAGTCTATTTTGTTAAAAAATATATTGTGAAATATTTTTCATAATTTTCTCTAATATCATTAGTTGAAACTGTCTACTAATATATTTAGAAAAAAATTATATATATATATATTTTAATACTAATGATTGTCGATATCAATTAATACTATTTATTGTAACTACTTAGATTACTTATCTTCATTTTTTTCATTTAAATTTACATATAATACTATTTTCTTGTTAAAAAATATATTATAAAATAATTACATAGAACTTATTTAAAATTGTCGGTAATTATTTAAACAACCCGTATTATATATTATTTCAAAATATTGACCTTCATCAATTAGAATCATCAAATAAATATATATAATACACATAAATGATGTACTTTTTTAATATTCAAATATTTTTTTGTTATATATATCATGTAAGTATATCTTAATTATACATACTTTTTTATTTTTCATGATATGTAGTTACGAATTTTAATTATTAACTTCAAAACACAATCCTTTTTTTGCAAAATTATTTAAAATTAATGAAATAGTTCAAAGTATTTCTTTAGCAGAATCACACTTATTCAAAATTATTTTATAGTATAATCAAATTTAAAATTATTTTTTTTCCAATTTTAAGTGCTGAACTTTTTGTAATATTCAAATATAATTATTATTATTATATATTAACATCAAATTTATATTTTATGAAATAAAATTCTACAAAATATGATGTAATTCTATAATTGAATAAAAGTTCTACTATTTTTTATTTTATAAATCTACTGTATTATTAGTTATTTGTGAAACACTTTTTAAATTATTTTTCTTATATCATCGGTTGAAATTGCCTACTATTTTATTTTGAAAAATAAATTGTCTACATTTTAGAACTAATTATTATCTATATCAATTAATATTATTATTGTATATCATAGATAACATTATCCAAGTAACTATTTGATTACTTATCTTCAGTTTTTTTAACTTGAATTTTGAAATCATACTATTTTTAATAAAAAGTATAATAAAAAATGATTATATATAATTTATTGGAAATTGTCTAGTTTTTTATTTCCTGATCTTATTAACATGTACTAGACAACATGATAACCTAACTATTTGCTTCTGATCGAATGATGGCTTTTATTGGCTTCCGATTGATTACAAAAACTCGATCTTTATAATATGATAAGCTTTAAGGGTGGTAAAATTATATTCTGTTAGGTCACACACACTGTAGAAGGGGGTTGAATACAGTGTATACTGTAGGATTTTAAACGCAGCGGGGGTATGGCAAAACACTTTTACACATACAAAATCCAAATAAAATCATATAAATCATGAATAAAAATTCGAGGGATCGAATCTAACCTTTTAAAAATAATTCGGAGACAACGATCAGAGATCCTTAGCAGTTGCTCCTCAAGTGTGAAGCACTCCACCGGTATCCACCAGGAAAACGACTTTTAGGAGGAGGAGGTGGAGAGAATTTGGTTTTCTAAAACTTTTGGGTTTCTGGGGTTAGAATAAAATAGGGTCTATAATAGTGTATTTATAGGCAAAATTTTCAGCTGAAATTTTCCCATAAATATTATTATTATTATCCCATTTATTATTCTCATTAATAATTAAAATA
This sequence comes from Apium graveolens, assembly GCF_009905375.1. Lineage (NCBI taxonomy): Eukaryota > Viridiplantae > Streptophyta > Magnoliopsida > Apiales > Apiaceae > Apium > Apium graveolens. The sequence goes on from NC_133657.1 coordinate 114,280,142, forward strand.
CCTTTTAATCATTAATCCTTTTTCTAAACACTTTAGAAATAATTCTCTCTCTTGATTTAATTTCCAAAAATTAAATCCTTAATTAATAATATTAAGAACTTTTCTTAATTAATTTATAATCAATTAAATCTCATTTAATCAATTATTAAATTTGCCAATTAATTATTTATTTCACAAATAAATAATTATTAGCCATTATTAATTAATTCTTCCACCATAAAATCATTCTCTTTTTATGGTGTGACCCTGTAGGTTCAATATTAAGCCGGTAGTAGAAATAAATAATAATAAAACTATTTTATCATTATTTATATAAATTCTCTAATTTATTAAATATGATTAATTAATTAATCACATTTATTCTACATCGTGAGTGATGCTTCTCAACATATCGCGACTATCCGGATAATATGAATTCACTGCTTAGAATACCAAGAACCTGTCAGTGAATAGTTACCGTACAATAATCTCCTTCTACCCTACTATGTCCCGATTAAATACAAGGCATTGATCTCGTGTCAAGCCTATCTAATTCAATCACTTTGCTTACCATTTACTATGCGTAGTTCTATGCAAATTAGAAACTCCTTTCTAATTTCATTTACTCTGGCCAGAGATTCCTGAACTAGCATAAGTGGATTAGCCTTGAACATTCGCTTCCTTCACTGGAAGGGGTAGATCCTTTATTGATCATACACTATCTTCGTGTACAAATTCCTATACCCAGAAGAGCCCTAATAATTGTCCCAGGAGACTAAGAACTAAACCAAAGCATAGTTCAGTGTACACAAGATGACTATGATGACCTCAAGTCTAAGGATACTTGTACAACTATTACTAGGTGAACAACTGCTGACACGTGAGTGAACTCCATCAGTTGTTCAGCTATGCGAGTCATGTTCAGTGAACTTATTCTATAATAAGCACCTACATACTAGCTATAGTATCACCACACAAATGTCTATGAGAACAGACATCCTTCATAATGAAGCAAGCATAGTATGTACCGATCTTTGTGGATTATTAATTACCAGTTAGTAATCCTATGACCAGGAACTATTTAAGTTTAGAGTTATCATCTTTTTAGGTCTCACTATTATGATCTCATCATAATCCATAAAAAGCTTTACTCTAAACTATGGTATATCTTATTTAAACACTTAAATAGATAAAGCCCGTAATAAAAACAAAACAAGTCTTTTATTAATATCAATGAAATCAAAACAGATTATATAAAAGTTATTCCTAAATCCTCATACATGATTGGACTTAGGACATATTCCTTTCAATCTCCCACTTGTACTAAAGCCAATCACTCTGGTATCTAATACCCATCCTGTCATTATGACGATCAAAGTGACTTTCATAAAGTAGCTTTGTGAGTGGGTCTGCTATGTTGTTATGTATGTCAACTCTATTTCAATACAATACAAGAAATGTTACCGCGCTCCCACTAACCCTTTTGTAGATGCATGGTTCATCTGCGTTTTTGATAAAATCAAACTCTATGATTGTCTCATCAAAACGAATGTTCCATCTTTCGAGAAGCTTGCTTTAAACCACATATGGTTCGCAGCAGCTTACACACTAGGTTTTCATTTCTCTTGGAAAGAAAACCATCTGGCTAATTGCCAGATCTCATAGTCGTAGTAAGCAGCATTCGCAAGCAAAATCCGAACTGATTTTAACAGGGCTACAGGTAAAAGGTTTCATCAAAGTCAATCCATTGCCTTTGTTTGAATCCTTTTACCACAAGTCTGGCCTTAAAGGTCTCCACCTGGCCATCTGCTATAATCTATCTTTTATATACCGTATACATAGATTCCATTCTGGATTTCATGGCACTATGCCATTTCTCTGAGTCAACACTACTCATAGCCTCATTATAGGTCACAGGGTCGTCATCATCAAATGATTGACAACTCATTGTCATTCTCAATGACAAGGCCATATTACCTCTCAGGTTGGCGAGACACTCTCTCTGATCTATGAATGGGCTGTTCCACAAAAGGTTGTTCAGTCAGAACAGGTGTTTTCACTTGATCTGTAGTAGTTTGTGCTTCTTGAACTTCATCAAGTTCAATTTTGCTCCCACTGTTTCCTTCAAGGATAAACTCCTTTTCCAAGAAGGTAGCATGTCTGGAGACAAACACCCGATGATCGGTGTAAAAGTAATACCCTAAAGTCTCTTTAGGATATCCCACAAAACTACATTTTACGGATCGATATTCCAGCTTATCTGGGTCAACTTACTTGACATAAGCTGGACATCCCCAAATCTTAACGTGTTTAAGACTCGGTTTCCTTTCTTTCCATATCTCATACGAAGTTTGAGGAACAGATTTTGGAAGGCACCGTATTCAGTAAATATGCTGAGGTTTCCAATGCATAACCCCATAGGAATACTGGAAGATTTGCATAGCTCATAATGGACCGAACTATGTCTAACAAAGTTCGATTTCTCCTTTCAGATACCAATCTGGAGGAGTCCACTGGGAGACTATACCATTTACTTTGAGATAATCTAGAAACACTCCATCAAAGTATTCACCACCTCGATCTGATCGAAGAGTTATAATACTATGTTTGGTTATTTCTCCACTTTATACTTATATTCTTTGAACTTTTCAAAGGCCTCAGACTTGTGTTTCATCAAACACATATCCGAATCCAGATCTATCATCTATGAAAGTAATGAAGTATGAAATTCCACCCATGGCTTGCTTAGACATTGGTCCACATACATCTGTGTGTACCATTCCTAGCAAATTTGCAGTCCTCTTTCCATGTCCACTAAATGGAGACTACAGTGCCACAACGAAGTGAGATTTTCATCATCCCTTTTCTTTTATTAGTTTGTTCAATCTGAAGTAAATTATGTCACATATATACGGACCATTATTTAAAACACCACATCCATAAAGAATATTATCTCTAAGAATAGAACATTCATTATTCTCAATAATAAATGAAAATCCACCCAAGTCTAACATGGGAATAATATTCCTCACAATCGAGGGAACAAAATAACAATTATTTAAAACAATAGTCTTGCCCGTAGGCTTATGTAAATGAAATGATTCTACATCTTCAGCAGCAACTCTTGCTCCATTTCCATCAGTAGAATCACCTCCTCTTCCTCAAGAGTCCTCTCCTTGGTCCCTGCAACAAATTGCAGATATGAGAACCACAGGCGGTATCTAATACCCAAGTAGAAATAACATATTCACTTCTATCATGAACATACCTGAATCAGAAGCGGTAGTCTCACTACCCTTCTTCTTCTTCAATTCTGCAAGGTAAACCTTGAAGTTACTCTTCTAGTGCCCCACCTTGTTACAGTGAAAGCAAACAATTTTGCTCTCGGGGTCTTCAGCTTTTGGTGGAACCGGCGTTTTCTCACCTACTTTCTTCTTCTTGGAAGAGTTCCTCTTCCTTTTCTTAGGATTGGAACCTTCACCAATTAGAAGAACAGAACTCTTCTTAGGGGAAAATTCGATTCCGCAGTCTTCAACATGTTGTGGAGTTCAGGCAGGCTGACATCCAACTTATTCATGTGAAAGTTTACAACAAACTGCGAGAACGAACTCAGAAGCGATTGCAAGACCAAGTCTTGGCTCAGCTCCCCATCCATGGCAAAACCAAGTTGTCCAAGACGTTCAATCAAATTGATCATCTTAAGTACATGGTCATTCACAGATGATCCCTCAGACATCCTACAACCGAACAACTCCTTCGACATCTCATATCGAGCTGTCCTCCCCGCCACATCATACAACTCTCGTAGATGCATGAGGATAGTGTGAGCATCCATATGCTCATGTTGCTTCTGTAGCTCAATGTTCATGGAAGCTAGCATGATGCATTGAGCAACATTTGCATCATCTATCCACTTACGATACACAACATGTTCATCATTATGTGCATCACTAGCAGGTTCAGTAGGCTTAGGTGAGTCAATCACGTATTCCAGCTTCTCAATCCTGAGAACAATTCTCAAGTTTCGAAGCCAGTCAGCATAATTAGGACCAGTCAATTTGTGAGCATCTAGTATGCTCCTGAGTGATAGTGCAGAAGACATAACGTACAAAGTAAATCTTTAAATGATAAACACATAACAACACTTAGCAAATATTCGATTTCATTTTAAAACACTATATGAATCGGGTCTTTATTCATAAGTGGCTCCCACTAGTTTATCTAATTTATTCAACCCTCTACGTGAAAAATTAAGCATTCATAATGCTAGTGGGAATAGGGATCCTACATTCCATTACACAACCCCGGCTGTGGCACGAAACGCCATGTAATGTTCAATAGGCAGACAACTCTTGTCAATTACATCTTATGTTATTCCCTAATCAAACTTTAGCCTCTTGAATAATTGAGTCACGGCTGTGGCATGACAAACTCAATATTCTAAGTCAAGTCTAACCCAACATTCCGTACAATTGAATCAGTCCCCAAAGGCCCACGGCTGTGGCACGTAACGACCTTTAGATTCTTATTCAATGTACACATCTCTATGTAATAGACAAGTATTTCTTATTTCGAAATCAAAGCCCTCGGCTGTGGCACGAAACGACAATGATTCAAAAATAAGAACTACTTTCTACCATGTTGGAAGGCTATGACCGACACAAGCCCGTTGTATCATTGGCCAATTACTACTTGATATTATTTAATTTTAGAGGGATTATATTACGTTACAATCATAATCATATTATAAAGAAATTCTTCCTTTTAAATTAAATATTTCAAATCAATAATCAATAATGAGATGATTCCCAGATCGGGTGGAGCATTGTCAAGAGGCGTCACTTAATAACCCTTTCTTACAGATAGAAATCTGTTGTTGACAGAATCATCCTTTCTCTCATATCGAAAATTCATATTCAATTACGTGTTTCACAAACACAAGAATCTCATGATTGTATTCATAATATTATTCTTAAGGTTATGAAACAATTTCACTATACTAGGTTGTCTAACAAACGCCTTATGTTTATTTAAGTTCACCTAAATCTATCATCGCATGATAAACTAAGCATATATCACATATATCAACATGAATAAACATCAAGGTAGGCATGTTACATCATCTAGCACATTAGTCTAAGCATTATACATCTCTATGTATCACATGAAGCATTTAAAAGCAATTCAAACGATCAAAAACAGCTTTAAAACACTCATGGAATATAAACAGTTCAAAACTTTTATATAAACTAAAATTGATCACTCCATTAGATCCGTCTCAGAAAAAAGAATCCAACGGTATATTGCACGCCCAAAACGGAGTTACGAAACTCCCAGAAAATCAATTTTAAGATCAACAGACGGGCTGTAACGCATTACAGGAACACGTTACAAGCCCTGTAACGCATTCTGGTGATGCGTTACACCCCTTTTAAGCCATTAAAGGGTGTAACGCATTCGTGAATGCGCCACAGGTGTGTAACGCATTCCCGGAATGCGTTACACCCCTATATATATATATTTTTTTTTTCCGGAAGCCAACAAAATTTTTTCTCGCATCGATTTCTGCGCCTGTCAGTCTCTGATCTGGTCTATCTTCTTCTTCCCCGTACAGCAGCAAGCAACAGCAGTACAAGCATATACAGATATATACATACATACAATTATATATATATATAATTATTTAATTACGAATTTAATTGTAACAACTTCAAAAATTCATAATAAAAAATCTATACATCATAAAATTATGAAAAAAATACCCAGACGATCTACAATACTTGTAGAACCCAGATCAACATTCAAAATTATTCTAAGAAACGATTTCTTATCAGAAAAAATTTATTCATGATATAACTTGTAAAAATCATAATTAATTCATACAAGCACATAAAATTCTGAAATTTTTACCACAGATCTATATGCATACAACCTATGCTCTGATGCCATTGTAGGATTTTAAACGCAGCGGGGGCATGGCAAAACACTTTTACACATACAAAATCCAAATAAAAGTATATAAATCGTGAATAAAAATTCGAGGGATCGAATCTAACCTTTTAAAAATAATTCGGAGACAACGATCAGAGATCCTTAGCAGTTGCTCCTCAAGTGTGAAGCACTCCACCGGTATCCACCAAGAAAACGACTTTTAGGAGGAGGAGGTGGAGAGAATTTGGTTTTCTAAAACTTTTGGGTTTCTGGGGTTAGAATAAAATAGGGTCTATAATAGTGTATTTATAGGCAAAATTTTCAGCTGAAATTTTCCCATAAATATTATTATTATTATCCCATTTATTATTCTCATTAATAATTAAAACACCTTTTAATCATTAATCCTTTTTCTAAACACTTTAGAAATAATTCTCTCTCTTGATTTAATTTCCAAAAATTAAATCCTTAATTAATAATATTAAGAACTTTTCTTAATTAATTTATAATCAATTAAATCTCATTTAATCAATTATTAAATTTTCCAATTAATTATTTATTTCACAAATAAATAATTATTAGCCATTATTAATAAATTCCTCCACCATAAAATCATTCTCTTTTTATGGTGTGACCCTGTAGGTTCAATATTAAGCCGGTAGTAGAAATAAATAATAATAAAACTATTTTATCATTATTTATATAAATTCTCTAATTTATTAAATATGATTAATTAATTAATCACATTTATTCTACATCGTGAGTGATGCTTCTCAACATATCGCGACTATCCGGATAATATGAATTTACTGCTTAGAATACCAAGAACCTGTCAGTGAATAGTTACCGTACAATAAACTCCTTCTACCCTACAATGTCCCAATTAAATACAAGGCATGGATCTCGTGTCAAGCCTATCTAATTCAATCACTTTGCTTACCATTTACTATGCGTAGTTCTATGCAAATTAGAAACTCCTTTCTAATTTCATTTACTCTGGCCAGAGATTCCTGAACTAGCATAAGTGGATCAGCCTTGAACATTCGCTTCCTTCACTGGAAGGGGTAGATCCTTTATTGATCATACACTATCTTTGTGTATAAATTCCTATACCCAGAAGAGCCCTAATAATTGTCCCTGGAGACTAAAAACTAAACCAAAGCATAGTTCAGTGTACACAAGATGACTATGATGACCTCAAGTCTAAGGATACTTGTACAACTATCACTAGGTGAACAACTGCTGACACGTGAGTGAACTCCATCAGTTGTTCAGCTGTGCGAGTCATGTTCAGTGAACTTATTCTATAATAAGCACCTACATACTAGCTATAGTGTCACCACACAAATGTCTATGAGAACAGACATCCTTCATAATGAAGCAAGCATAGTATGTACCGATCTTTGCGGATTATTAATTACCAGTTAGTAATCCTATGACCAGGAACTATTTAAGTTTAGAGTTATCATCTTTTTAGGTCTCACTATTATGATCTCATCATAATCCATAAAAAGCTTTACTCTAAACTATGGTATATCTTATTTAAACACTTAAATAGATAAAGCCCGTAATAAAAACAAAACAAGTCTTTTATTAATATCTATGAAATCAAAACAGATTACATAAAAGTTATTCCTAAATCCTCATACATGATTGGACTTAGGACGTATTCCTTTCATATACTACAATCAAATCGAATTAAGAACACAAGTATGAAACACATAATAATCTTATTAATAAAACAGTATTACAATGAAACCGTTCTCTCTCAGTGATGAACAAATATCACGAGAGCTGCTAGAGTTACAATGAATAATATTTTCGATTAAGATAACACATATAGTGTAAACCCTATGCTGTGTTTATATAGACACACAGTTACAAGATAATCTTCTAATTGATATCGAATATAAGTCTGCATCCTAAAATATATCAATTAGTTATCTTTTCCTCCAAGTATTCTATTCTTTATAGAATTCTTCTCCATACATATCTCTTCTTATTTTAGTCTTGATCTTCTTTCCTTTCAATCAGCCGCCTTCTTTATCTGAATGTCTTCTTAAGTCCTGATATTATCTCCTGATAAATATCTTCTGATATCTTAAGTTCTGATAACTTAAGTTCTGATATCTTAAGTTCTGACTTCAGTATAAGTACTGATTTCCAGTTAAGTCCTGATTTGTCCTGTTAGTAAAGATCTGAAAACTAAACATAATTCACTATTAGACATGACATCACAAATATATCTAACAATCTCCCGCAACTTGTAAATTAGCATAATATACAAGTTCAATAGATATTTGATGATGTCAAAAACATTAAGTACAAATGCATATAAGAATTTGACTAGATAACTACAACTGATAGTCCTTGTAGCTTTTACCATCCTTAAAGTCTGATATCAGCTTTAGCCTGTATATACTTCAGAATTTAACAGTTGTAGTCCTTGACTTGGCTTCAGTGTGTGATCTCTTTAATGTGAGGAGTTGTTCTGAGATAGTTCTTCCAAAGAGTTCTCTCAGCATATTCAAGTTCATTCTGCATCCTCCTTTTATATCTTTAAGTTCAACTGTATCTTCTCCTGTCTGAAAGATAGCAGCCCTGAGATCATTTATTTTTACTTTCCTTATCTCCTGATCTAGTCTGATGACATAGGCTTTATCAGACTCTAGATTGAATTCAAGACCCTTAATACCAAGTAATGTAGTGATTTTTGCGGTATTAGGCTTCATCTCAACTAGTTCACCATTGTGAGCTCTATACTTAGGATAGTATGGCCTGTCAGACTTTACAGAGTATAATTTCTTCTGTCTTTCAGTATTAGACCTTATGTATCTGGCAACACCATCTGTTGATCTGTTCTTCACTTGAAGTAGAAATAACACATGTTACAATTATTCAAAGTACTTCAAACGAATAGCATCCTTTCTTATATGGAATACCCTCCCATCTGTCATGAAATATAACATGATATCTTCTTTTAGCACAGAGTGGAAGACCATTTGTACAGACTCCAGTTGATATAATCTTTCAGGAGTTGTTCCCACTCCTGGTTCACTCAAAGAGGTTGGATCAGAGGTAGTATTATTTACTCTCTTTTCTTTAGAACTACCCAATCCTGATTTATCTCTAGCTTCCTTTCCTCGAATAACTCTTGCTTCAAAACCACTTGATGTAGTCTTCAAAGGTTGAGTAGATTGTTGAGCTTTAGTAAACCCAGGTTGTAAAATTTTTGAAGGTTTAACATGAGCAATGTCAGAGGTTTCCTTTCCTTTATCTTCTGATATCAAGACAACTTGAGCTCTGTCATAGGTTGCTTACTTCCTTGTCCTATCAGAATTTACTAAGTCCTGACCTTGAACAACATGAGCTTTGTCAGAGGTTGTTTGAATATTCTTCTTCTTCTTCAAAATCATACTAGTATCTTCATCAGAATTTACTTGTTCATCCATGGTTGGCAGATAGATTTTTACAGAATCATCAACTTTAGCTTTGCCCTTGAACCTTGGATCTACCTCTACTTGTGATTTGGCTTTGGATTCAAATTTGGTTGCCTCAGAGTTTGTCTTCTCTTTAATCACAATGCCCTTAGGCTTTGGAGGTTTCTTTGCAGTAATAGAAGCTTTAGACTTGGATTTGACATTTTCTGCTTTAAGTCTGGCTTCTTCTTCCTTCAGACTTTCAAAGTCCAGTCCTGGATTGTCTTTGAGAAATAGTCTTTTTGAAAATTCTTCATCCAGCTTCTGTAACTTCGGATCTTTATAGTAGACTGTTTTTTCCTTCCCCTTAAGCTTCAGTGTCTGCATAAACTTCTGTGATTCTTGACTTTCACCATGTATCAGAACATTAGGCTTAGTCAGAACTTGCTTATCAGAACTTATTCTTTTATCAGCATCAGAGCTTGATCTCTGTGTAGAAGTTCCTGCTTTCCTAGATGAAGAGCCTTTTCCTTGACCATGACCTCTACCCCTTTCAGAGTTTCCCTGGTCTTCATTATCATCATCCTTACCCTTCAGTGGTTGATCAATTTTGCATTTGGACTTAATCACTTTCTCCCCCTTTTTGGCATCATCTGGTAGAAGGAGAGAGACAAGCAATTCCACAGAGTTTTGGATTTCATTGAGTTGATCTTGTTGAGCAGCCTGATTCTTTAAAATATCAGATATTTGAGCTTGCTGCTTTTCTTGAGTCTTTTCTCTATACCCAATGCGGTCAAAGGCTGGTTTAAAAAACCTGTTCTTTTCTAATTTGACATTCATGTCTTGCTGAATCAGTGTTTCTTGAATTTTGTTCACCTTGGCTTGAGTTATTGAGTGTTGACCTTGAAGGTTCCTTGTACTCAATGCAGTAACTCTGAGCTGTGCTTTGAAATCATCATTCACCAGCATCTCATCAACTTTAGCCAGGTGCTCAACAAGAATATTTGTAGTAGGAACAAAATCAACTTTGTTCCACTCCTTGATCCATTCTTGTCCTCTTGGAGTTTCACTCCAAGGTACTGGTGCATCCTCTCTAACAAAGTTCTTGATTAGATCAACTTTGCCTAGAATTTATTGAGGTGCATGTCCTGAAGGACCAGCTGCATCAGCATTTTGATTTGTAGCAGCTTCACCAGTAGTGTCAACATTTGCAGCATCAGAACTTACAGAGTCTGCGAAATCAGCATCCTCTGATAAAATGATAGTATGTGAGGCTATAGAGGTTTCAAGATCATCCTCTAAGTTCTGATCAACATCCAAATTCTGATGCTCACCTAATATCTGATCTTCATCATCTAGATTCAGAAGAGGTGTTGTTGGAATATCTGCATTAAAATCAGCATCTAAAATTGGTGTTGTTGGTGGAGTATGTTGAAGAATGGTTGGAGCTTTTAAGTACAAAACCTCAGGCACAACCAAGTTGTGAATATCTATTTCAGCACTTGTACCTGGGTCTTCAACATGTACTTATTCAATGATAGGAGACACAGGAGGTGTAGGCCTCTGTCTTGAGCAGTTTCTTCAGCTTGAATTGGTGACAGTGGAGGTGTAGATTCAGTGGCTTCAGCAAATTTTGGTTGTAGATGGAAGGGATTCAATCACAATTGGCTCCTTTGGGATTAGAGATTTCTGATCCCCTTTCTTAGCTGCTGCTTCCACATCCTCTGAATCTGAATCAACTATATCCCTGTTAGCTCTTTATTTCTTCACTCTCTTCAAGGGTGGAGAGACTTTGGGAGCTTTATCATCAGAATGTATCTTTCTAAGCCTTTTGAGGGGCCTAGAACTCCCAGTTTCCTTTTTTTTAGGAGACACTTCCCCAGCTGCTAATGCAACAGGTTCTGATGTTTGAACTTGTGCCTCATCTTATGATTCATCTCTCAGAATCATCCTCCTTCTTTTCTGCTGTGACTGGGGTACTATCTTAGTCCTCTTTGCTCTAGAAGAAGAAGGCTGCACTGTAGGTGCTGATGGTTGATTGGCATATGCTGATGTTTGTGGTTGCTGTGGTTGGGTGATGGTTGGTTCTGGTGGCTGTTGTGTGTTAGTGGGTTGGACATCCGGATATAGGAATGAATATGTGGCAGCATCAGCATTTATAAGAGCTTGCTTTACTGATAAATGAATTTTAAAGGGTCTTAAAACTCCCTTCTTGTTGTCAGCAGTTAAAAGATCAGTAAAAGCCCTTTTTGCTAACCTAAAAGGTTCTATGAGTTCACCTGCTAGTTTTGGTTCATCTGATGTACAGTAATTGTAAATTAACTGATAGAACCTAGCAAAGTAAACTACATTCCTGTCCTCTTTCATTCTATCTCCTATAAAACATAACACAGTCTTTGCATAATCAAAATGAGACTGGTTTAGGAGTGCATACCCAATTTGCTGACTCAGAATGGGAAAGTTGGAGCATTTGTTGGCAAACGTCTTCGCGATGCAATCGAAGAAGAAGCTCCATTCCCTTCGAATATATGGGCGTTTGAGTTGACTCAACTTAGCCAAACTCTGTTCATATCCAAGACTTGCCATCATTTGTTGTAGCAATGGCTCCTCAACAGCAGAACTAAATTGACAGGATTCAGGTAGGTGTAGAGCTTTTTGAACTTCTCCCGTAGTAACAACATACTCAACCTCATTTGCTGCAAACACGATGCTTGGAGTCCCATTCTTACCACCATCATCATAATGTCCAGTACGCCAGAATGTCAGAACTTGAGTTCCAGATATACTGGTTGGCTGTGTCAATGCGAACCCAATTTCACTATGAGATAAGAAATCCTGGATAAAATAAACTTCCGAAGGAGCTTCACTCTTAGTGAGAATGGAAGCATAGTTGTTGGGACGAACTTTGCTCCATTAAAGATTATATCCTTGGGTGCCATTTAAAACGAGTGAGAATTTAGAATGCCTGAAAAGTGTTTGATAAAATGTCTGTATAGTAAACCGTCAGAAAATATGAGAGAATAAGAAAAAGAGAGAGAGTAAATAGAATAGAAATGTAAATAAAATATTTGAAAATCTTTTATCTCTTTTACTTAGACACCCCACGTGACAACAACTATTGAGAAGTGGAACAGACGTTACACCTGTCAGGCATGCAGTAGTTAAGACAAAAGTTAATGGGCACGGGAAATAAGTAATGATTACTATGTTCATGCAGTTTTTCAAAAAAAAAAATTGTTCCCACTAAACAAATGATTATTACTGTCTTTATCTCACATAAACCAATATTCTGATAAAATATAACCGTTCAAGTATTGACCTAAAAATAAATCAAGGAAATAAATACTGCCACGTTAACATCAAAACTTGATTATTATCAAAATTTAAAAGTCATCAGAATATGGCTTCTTAACTCAAAAAGTGAATGTTTATTTTTGTAATTCTTCACACAAATACTGATATGGTATCAACAGAACTTAATCATCAGAACTTCCATCATAACTTGTCCTCAGAATTTATGCAACTGACACTTAAACTGTTCATCTAAAACAGCATTGATCACCACAGTAATTTTCATCATTCATATGGAGTGTAAGTGTGTGCTTTAAGCTAAATATCAGACAAAGAGTAAAGTCTGATTCACTTTAGTACATCTTAGAAATAAGGCATAACTAAGAAATTTGCTTAAAATCTGTCACTAGTCTGAAGTCTACTATAGAATGAGTTCATGTATGAGTCCACCTCAATTGTTTTGTGCTCATTTTATACATCTTTCGAAATTCCTTTTTACAGTGGCTTCTCAGTGTAAGTGAGTCACGACTTTTTATCAGAATTTATGCTATTATCAGAATATTTCTCCAGTAATCAGAAAATGTGAAAAGTCACCAAGAAAATTTTATTTTGCTTTTCTAATGCATATTACTTAATACCAGCAATGCACTTGGGTCTTCCCTTCCACATATATTTTTCTCTAGATCTCAAAGGAGTACCTGATATTTATTTCTTTTCTTTTCTTTTTCTTTTGATAAGTGAGGCTTATCAGCACTTAGTACATCCATAAGATTTACCAACATCAGAACTTAACAGATAAGAAACACTATTCTAGTTTTTGACTTAGTAATAAGATACACAAAGTAAACCTAACCAAGCTCAATATCAGAATTTGCTTTTGTTAAAAGATTTCCACATAAATAATTACTTCAAACATGGGATCATTAGTATATTAGAGATTATTAGGTCAGCATCTAGCACAGTTATCCTCATTGGATTGAATAGTCACAGAAACATTCATATCACTATCAGAGTTTAGAAATTCACATCAGACAACAATCAGCACTTAGTAAATTTCAATTTAAGCACAGATTACATAAAGATAGTAATACTGTAAATACTGATCATAAAGTCTGATATATCAGAACATAAACTAAGCAGATTTAAAGAAAGAACCTGAAACCATTCCAAGTTCATTTACCAATCTTGTAAAAGTAGCTTCACATAGTGGTTTTGTAAAGATATCTGCTAGTTGTTGATCTGTTGGAACAAAATACAATTCCACTATACCTTCCATCACATGCTCCCTTATGAAGTGGTACCTAATGCTGATGTGCTTTGTCATTGAGTGTTGAACCGGATTACCTGTCATAGCAATAGCACTTTGATTATCACAGTAAATAGGGATTTTAGAAAATTCTAACCCATAATCCAGTAACTGATTCTTCATCCAAAGAATCTGTGCACAACAGCTTCCTGCAGTAATGTACTCTGCCTCTGTAGTTGATATGGAAATTGACTTTTATTTCTTGCTAAACCAAGAAACTAATCTGCTTCCAAGAAATTGGCAGCTTCCACTTGTGCTTTTCCTGTCAATTTTACACCCTGCAAAATCTGCATCTGAGTAACGTATTAGCTTAAAGTCTGATTTCCTAGGATACCACAATCCCAGATCAGCTGTACCCTTAAGGTACTTGAAAATTCTTTTCACAGCTATTAAGTGAGGCTCTCTTGGATCTGCTTGAAATCTTGCACAAAGACAGGTAGCATACATAATATCAAGTCTACTTGCAGTTAGATAGAGTAATGAGCCAATCATACCTCTGTAATCAGCAATATCTACTAATGTACCAGTATCCTTATTCAATTTTGTTGCAGTAGCCATAGGAGTGGATGCACTTGAACAGCCTTGCATTCCAAATTTCTTTAACAAGTTTCTGGTGTACTTAGATTGACAAATAAAAGTTCCTTCTTCATTCTGCTTGACTTGAAGGCCCAGAAAATAGCTAAGTTCTCCCATCATACTTATTTGATATCTTGATTGCATTAGCTTGGCAAACTTTTTATAAAGTCTGTCATTTGTAGAACCAAAAATGATATCATCAACATATATCTGCACCAAAAGTAAGTTCTTTCCATGGTTGAGATAGAATAAAGTTTTGTCAATTGTCCCTCTGCTAAATCCACTTTCCAGAAGAAACTGAGCTAATGTCTCATACCATGCTCTTGGAGCTTGCTTAAGGCCATAAAGTGCTTTATCAAGTCTGTAGACATGATGAGGAAATTTTTGAATCTACAAAACCTAGAGGTTGTTCAACATATACTTCTTCTTCTAATTCTCCATTAAGAAAAGCACTTTTTACATCCATTTAAAAGACTGTAAACTTTTTGTGAGTAGCATAAGCCAAAAATATCCTTATGGCTTCCAATCTAGCAACTGGTGCAAATGTTTTATCATAATCAATTCCCTCCTATTGAGAATATCCTTTTGTAACCAGCCTTGCTTTATTCCTTGTAATTATGCCATCACTATCAGTTTTGTTTCTGAACACCCAATTTGTATCAACAACTGATCTGTTCTTTGGTCTTGGCACTAGGGTCCAGACTTTATTTCTTTCAAATCATTTAACTCTTCCTACATTGCTTGCACTCAATCAGCATCTTTAAGAGCTTCTTCCACTTTCTTTGGTTCAGCCTGAGAGAGAAAAGAATGATAGAGACATTCATTTGATATTGCTATTCTAGTTTTAATACCTGCTTCAGGATCTCCAATAATCAAGTCAGGTGTATGTGCTTTAGTCCACTTCCTTGCAGATGGAAGGTTATCTCTAGAACTGGATGCTCCCCCATGATCCATGTTGTCTCCATCAACATTTTCTGATGCTCCCCCTAAATTTATGCTCTCTGAGTTGGATCCTTCAGAATTTGAGTTTCCAGAATTATCAGAACTTGGCCCATCAGAACTTGACGAATCAGAACTTGAAGAGCCTGTTTTAGGTCCCGATGCTTCTTGAGATGTAGTTGGATCTTCAGTATGCCCCCCCTGCACAGGTACATTTTCCTTTGGCGTAGTCACCATAATTTCAATAACATCAGAGTTTAACCCATCAGAATTTGCAGTATCAGGATTTAGACTAACAGAATTTACAGAATCAGAATTTAAAACTTCATTCCCAAATCTCAGCTGATCATGATCATTGAAATCTTCAAGTCCAGTAATCTTCTTGTCATCAAAAGAGACATTGATAGATTCCATGACAACCCTTGTTCTTAAATTGTAGACTCTGAAGGCTTTTGTGGAAAGTGGATATCCAACAAAAATTCCTTCATCAGCTTTTAGATCAAATTTAGATAGCTGTTCAGGATGAGTCTTAAGAACAAAACACTTGCATCCAAATACATGAAAGTACTTCAGATTTGGCTTCTTTTTCTTCACCGTCTCATATGGTGTCTTTTCATGCTTGTTGATAAGTGTTGCGTTCTGAGTAAAACAAGTAGTCTGCACAGCTTCAGCCCAAAAGTAGGGTGGTAACTTTGCTTCATCAAGCATAGTTCGTGCAGTTTCAATAAGAGTTATATTCTTTCTTTCAACAACTCCATTTTGCTGTGGAGTTCCAGGAGCAGAAAATTCCTGCTTTATTCCGTGGTCTTTGCAGAACTCTTCCATGATCAAATTCTTGAACTCAGTGCCATTATCACTTTTTATGATTTTCACAGAGTCTTTGACCAACTTATCCAGTTGTTTGACATGATCAATCAAGATATATGCAGTTTCACTTTTTGTGTGCAAGAAATACACCCATGTGTATTTGGTAAACTCATCTACTATGACCATAACATATTTCTTTTTTGCAATAGACATGACATTTACTGGACCAAATAGATTAACATGTAGTAGGTGATAAGGCTTAAGAATTGAAGATTCAGTCTTGCTCTTAAATGAAAATTTTCTTTATTTTGCCTTTTGACATGAATCACAAAGGTCATCAGGAGCAAATACTGATTTTGGCAGTCCTCTCAAAAGATCTTTCTTGACTAGTTCATTTATATTATTGAAATTTAAATGAGAGAGTTTCTTGTGCCAATCCCAACTTTCTTCAATTGATGCTCTGTTTAACAGACAGATTACATGACCATCTTTAATTTATGTCAGTACTTGTTGAAAGCTTGGCTTCATAAATGTTACCATGCCTATATCCCTTCAGAACAACTTTTCCTGTAGATTTACTTACAACTTCACAGTGTTCTTCAAAGAAATCCACATGATAACCTCTATCAAAGATTTGACTAACACTCAGCAGATTGTGTTTAAGTCCTGAGACTAGAGCTACTTTTTCAATCATTCCCAAGGTTGATACTGCCATATCCTAGAGTTTTTCCCATATTGCCATCTCCATAAGAAACTCTTGGGCCAGCTTTCTCCATAAATTCTGATAGCAGGGCTTTATTTCCAGTCATATATCCTGAACATCCACTGTCGAGAACTAGGATGTTTTTCCTGTTGCCCTGTAATCATAAAGACCACTATTGATTAGTTTTAAGGACCCAGATTTGCTTGGATCCTTTGGCCTTATTAAGTTTGTTAACATTTGCAGTGGATTTAACATCAGAGTTTATGTTAACATTTTACTTATCAGAATTTACAGTATCAGGCTTTGCATCAGAATTTACACTAGAAGGAATAATGCTAACTTTCTTTAAAGAAGGTTTTATTTGATAATAATCATAGTACAAACTATGATATTCCTTACAAGTATAAATGGAATGCCATAAACTACCACAATGAAAACAAGGATTTTGTGGCTTAAACCTAACAGACTGACTCTTAACTCCTGACTTAGAAGGTAAGGAGTTTATATTCTCATTCTTCCTGCAAAAAAAGCCAAATGGTTAGAATTTCCACAGTTATAGCATTGCTTTCTAGGAGCATTAGGAACAGGCATATAATTATTGCTTTTATTCACACCTTCCTTTCCATTCCTATTTTTCCTAGGTGGCTTTACCTTATTTACATTCTTAATCTCTTTCAGCTTATACTTAAGCTGCTTCTTTGTCATTAAGCCTATGTTAACTTCGATTGGCTTATCCTGTTTCAATTTGTTAGAAGTTGACTCTACCTTAACTTCTGTTTCAATAACTTTCATCTTTTCAGAATCAGACTTTACAGTTTTAGCTATAAACTTAACAAGATTTACCTTTGGCTTATTAGTCTGTTTAACAATAATCGGCTTAATTTGTTCAGTTCTTGTTTCACTTTTATCATCTCCATAACCTAAGCCCTCTTTCCAGTTTCCACTACTTAGTAAATTCTGAGTTGTTCTGCCAGAGTTAGTCCAAGTCCTGATAATTTCTCTTTCCTTTTCTAACTCAATTTTTAAAGATTGATTTAATTTTAACACTTCATCTCTAACATAAAAAGCATCATCTCTTTCTTTCTAAATTTGATGGAACAAAACTAACTCCTTTTCTAAATAGTCATTTCTTTTCTTAAAAGCCACATTTTCAGAAGTTAACCTATCACATGTTAAATTCTGATCTCTATAGCTAATGAATATGGTTTTAAGATAAGATCTCAACTCAGTAATATCATCAGTATGAAAAACATAAGTTATTTGAGGTACCTTTAACTCAGCAGCATCAGAACTGCTATCAGCATTTACCATCAAGGCATAGTTCACCTCATTTTCAGAATCTGAAGTGTCTGTCCAACTTTTCTTCTTTGTGACAAGTGCCTTTCCTTTGTCACCTTTTCCTTTCTTGCAATCAGGAGATATGTGGCCTTTCTCACCACAATTGTAGCATTTGACATTTGAGTAATCTCCTCTATCAGACTTTCCTGCTTTGCCTTCAGATTTTCTGAATCCTTTTTTATCAGAACTTCCACTTTTCCTGGAAAACTTCCTTCCCTTTCTGAATTTCCTGTAGGATATCTTTGTGATACCCTTCACCATAAGAGCACACAATTTCATCATCTCTTCATCATCATCCATCTCAGATAGACTTTCAGTTTCTGAATCCTCATCATTATCAGAACTTGATGACTCAGTATCAGACTTTATGATGAGAGCCTTTCCTTTTCCTTTCTTTGAGGCAGCCACTTTGGGGGATTCCTTCTCAGCCTTAAGAGCAACTGTTCTTAACTTTTTCCCATGTCTCTTGCTTCTTTGATCCATCTCAAGTTCATGAGTTTTGAGCATACCATAAATTTCATCAAGAGCATAATTGTCTCTTATAGTAGTTGCCTTCAAATCCCAACTTTCAGGAAGAGCTAAAAGGAATTTAAGATTAGTATCTTCAAGATCATATTCCTTATCCACCAGTGACAGATCATTCAAGAGTTTGACAAATCTGTCATATGAATCAGTTAATGACTCATCAGGTTTTGAGTCAAAGTGCTCATACTCTTGAGTGAGTATAGTCCTCCTGGTTTTCTTAATTGCATCAGTTCCCTGGCATCTTGTTTCCAAGGCATCCCATATCTCCTTTGCAGTCTTGCAGTTTATTACTCTGTTTGACATGACATTATCAATGGCACTATACAGCAAATGCCTTATCTTTGCATCCTTGGCAACAGATGAGATATCTTCAACTGTATATTCACTTTTCTCCTTTGGTACAGTCATTGCTGGTTGATCTGCAACTACAACAGAGAGCTTGGTTGGCTTATGTGGTCCTTCATTAATTTTGTCAAGGTATTCTGGATCTGTAGCTTCCAGAAACATAGTCATCCTCACTTTTCATATGGGATACTCAGAAGGTTTCAGTATGGGAACCCTAATTGTCTCATATCGATTATGGATTTGAGTTTTTGGAGTTTCTTCAGTTTTGGTGGGCTTGGTTGGAGTTTGTTCTTCTTTAGACATGATTGTTTTGGATCTTTACTGTATATGTGTTAACAGATAGCTCTAATACCACTTGTTAGGTCACACACACTGTAGAAGGGGGTTGAATACAGTGTATACTACAATCAAATCGAATTAAGAACACAAGTATGAAACACATAATAATCTTATTAATAAAACAATATTACAATGAAACCTTTCTCTCTCAGTGATGAACAAATATCACGAGAGCTTCTAGGGTTACAATGAATAATATTCTCGATTAAGATAACACATATAGTGTAAACCCTATGCTGTGTTTATATAGACACACAGTTATAACATAATCTTCTAATTGATATCGAATATAAGTCTGCATCCTAAAATATATCAATTAGTTATCTTTTCCTCCAAGTCTTCTATTTTTCATAGAATTCTTCTCCATGCATATCTCTTCTTGTTTTAGTCTTGATCTTCTTTCCTTTCAATCAGCCGCCTTCCTTATCTGAATGTCTTCTTAAGTCCTGATATTATCTCCTAATAAATATCTTCTGATATCTTAAGTTCTGATAACTTAAGTTCTGATATCTTAAGTTCTGACTTCAGTATAAGTACTGATTTTCAGTTAAGTCCTGATTTGTCCTGTTAGTCAAGATCTGAAAACTAAACACAAATCACTATTAGACATGACATCACAAATATATCTAACATATTCGCTGTAATATCCAGGATATATTATGTAATTACTTTTATCAATTAATGAATGTATGTGAATATTATATGAATTTTTGGTGATTTATCTGTTAATTGGTATTTGTGTTTGATGTTTATATGTGATAAAATTTGTGAATTTAATTTTTATATATCTAAAATAAGGTATAGATAATTTTGTTATTTTTAGCAATTTATATGTTATTATATGATTTTATAAGTGATTTATAGATTTAATTAATTATTTTTCAAATTAATTAATAACTATTTTGATTATTTGGGAATCTTCCAACTTTAACGGTTTTTGCGATTTTACTACTCGGAAGTTACGGAAAAACTCTTTTCTAGCCTAATTTTATTATTTCAAGCATTTTTCGTGCTTGACTTTTTCGATCTGGAGTACGGTTTTACCTGTACGATTCCCAATACAAATTTTATGAAACTATTTAATCGTTTCGGTAAACCCATAAACTAGATAGTTTCGATATACGAGATATTTTGATTTAAATACTATATCTTCTCGTAGTACGTGCAATTAAAAGCGCTGAACCCCAAAACTGTATTTAAAACCCCGTTTTTGATGTTTATCCTAAAATCGGTACCGTATTGGATCAGTTTTATAAATACTTAGCTACTAAGTATTCTATTTTTATATCCGATATGATCCAACGGGGGTACCAATATTTCATAAATATAAATAGCCTTTACAGTATCTTATTTTGTACAGATAAACACAAATAATCAATAAAATTAAATAATTATCCAGAAAAAATAATCATATTCATCACGTTCTTCATAATCAAACGAAGATTTGAGGGCGTTATCGAAGTCAGATTGTGGAGTACGAGTAACCAAAATGAAACTTTTGAAGAGTAGAATCAAGTTTTATAATCTATATCATTGCAGAATCATCTAGTTATTTTTCATTTATTTTATTAAGTTCAAATTTAATAAAGATTAAATTAGGACTTTTTAATTTTGATGTTGTTTATGTGTTTTGATGATTACATCTTGTACATCATTGAATTATGGTCAATTTGATATATTAGATGGCTGATTTTGAGCTTCATATCACAAAGAAATCAGTGTTTAATTCTCTGAATTATAAAATTAGGGTTTGAATATGCTTGAATGTTCTGAATCAATTTTTGGGTGTTTTTAAACTATTAATTCTGGGTAGATTTTGAAACTATCAGCCTGTTTGGTTTCATGAGAGGAGTCATTTGGTGTAGTTGGATTTGATGGAGGAAGCCAGAACCGCGTCGACGGAGTTGAAGAACTCGACGCGGCGATGATGTTCGATCGGGTTTTCCGGCCGATCTGTTGATTGTTTGTAAAACCCAATTACAAGAATCGATTGCTGGTACTGAGTGTGGCGCCCTCCAAACCCGGGTCAGAAGTTTGGAGTCCACACACACACCTTAATTATAACCTGCTTATAACAATATTAAAGTTAATAATAATAAGCAGTGACCCTACTTACCAACTACCACGGATCGCAACAGGTTAAAGTATGCACACAAGCCACACACACACTTATATTACAAACGCCCAAATCCCAACTATTCAAACTTACAACTGAATATTAACCATTATTACAAACTTCATAAACTTAAACTATTCCAAAAGCTGTCAGATAGCTTAAATTGACCAACCTGGACCCCTAGCTCTCACACTGGATTGGGGATCCTCGCTACCAACAGGTTCCTTCTTAACTGGAAAAGAACACAAACAACATCGCATAAATGAGCTAACTAGCTCAGCAAGTCACATTGACAAGACTGAGAATAATCATCATCAAGTGAAAAGAGTTATGGTATCAAGTGAATAATGAATAATGATTTAGAATTGGATATTATATTTTTATTTTAAAAACCAAGGGAAGGCTGCTGATCAGTCACGCACTAACCCCAAGCAAGGCACACAGCTCTGCTCTAATTTACTGGATCCAAGGCACATATTGGCCTAACTTGACCACCAATCTGGTCTGACCACGAATCTGGTCCACAATTTTATAAAACAATCCAATTCTTACATAATAATAGAATAAATAATGTAAAACAGTAAACAAAATCATAAGCAACACTGGATGCCCAATAATGAGATGGTTCCAATATTCACAAATGAAATATGGCCATCAAATGGTGAAAGAAATGGATAACAAAAGAATCAAAGTTTCAAGGTTATAAGGATTTGGTCTTTTAGAGCGTAAGGTACAATGGTTTGAATATGTAAGCAATCTGATTCAGTGTTTGGTATTTAGTTTGCATGTATTTGTGGAGTAGTATCGTATATCTGTGGTTCGTATTCGGGGATTTAACAATCAATGGTTCATAAAGAATAAGGTTTACGGCTCAAAGATCAATAGCTGGAATCAAGGTTTAGGGTTCAGTGCTTCAAAGCACTTGTAATATAGGACTATCGATAATCTATAATATATCTCGAGAAAATTCAGAACACTTTCTTGGTACTAGCTTGCTATACTTCACTAACTTCCAATCACAACCGTCTTACTTCTAGACTATTTATTTTCCTTTCCTAAGCTTTGCCTCTTCTGCTCACATATCATAAGTATCTATCAATACTCAACTCATACGATTCTATTCGGTATACACTTCTATCTACCCTTCGTTTTACCCAAATCCGACTAACAGATTGAAAGTTACGCTAAAAACAAGTAAACACTGAACATTTAGACCGAAAGTCAAAGAAACAAGTCACATATAGCATATAGCATGTTAGACAATCAATGAAATTT
Source organism: Apium graveolens (assembly GCF_009905375.1). Classification (NCBI taxonomy): domain Eukaryota; kingdom Viridiplantae; phylum Streptophyta; class Magnoliopsida; order Apiales; family Apiaceae; genus Apium; species Apium graveolens. The sequence goes on from NC_133657.1 coordinate 114,303,031, forward strand.
CATTTATAAGGAAGTCTCGGGTCATAAACAGTCTTTCGGGTATTTAATATGATTTTTAAAATATTTTTCGGAGTCAAAACGGGTCGTTGGGTAAATTTTAAAGCAATAAACAGGGTTCGGTTGGCCAAATCTGGCTTCAAAATAATTTTATAATAATTATCGAGCCTTGAAAAAAATTTAAAATAATATTTTAAAGCTCGAAACTATTTTTCGGAATTTTTAAATCATTTATAAATAATTAAATCTAATTAAATAATTAATTAAAATCAATTAATCAATTAATTTTCGAATTAATTGACCAATTAATCAATTAATTATTAACTAAAATTAATTAACTAATTAATTCAGATTTATTTTTGAATTAAAAATAATTTTTGGAATTAAAATAATAATTTTTGGAATTTTCAGTAATGAAAAACGAATTTTTATAATTAAAATAAATAGGAAATATAATTTTTAAATAATTTATAAACATGAATCCCTTATTTGCAAAATTTACAAACTATAGGGACCAACCTGCATCGTTCTTAAAACTACAGGTACTAAACAGCAATTTTACAGGGGTTCGCCTGAAAACAATCGGGGTTCGCCGGGGAAGACGATTTCGGCGTCCTCACCCCACCATCACCTCCAGATCACAACTACAATTCACAAGGAACACAACCATGTAATCAAATCATACTGATAATCCCTGAGTTGGCCGAAAATTGGCCGAGAAGTTTGCCGGTTTTCGGCGAACTCGAAGAAACTTCAAAACACAACTCCCTTCAAACCAGGGATCATTTGTTAGCATACTATATACCAATCGATTGCAAATTTCAAGGGGAACAAAACCCACCCATCTAGAACATCTAATAACCCCTTGAACAAAAAGCCCTAAATTTCAATTAAGAATATTCATATAGGTTATAAACCCTACTTTCAAAATTTAAAAATCCAACTCAATTTTGAACATGTTATTGAACTCCAAATCAGTCATATGACATATCAAAATCATCAGGAAAACAAGCTCTACAACATGCAAGCAGTAAATCATTCAAACAATCATCCGTACAAAAATTCATATTTTTAATCAAAATAATTCGAAATTAATAAAAATTATAGAATATAAACCTTTGATTCTACAGTGATATGAAGCACAGATTCTGATAGTACTCCTTAAACCCTTTGATTTGGTTACTCGAGCTTTCCAAACAAAGATCAATAACACCTCCGATTTGCAGTTTGATTCTTGAAAGGTTATATGAATATAAGTATTTTCTCTGTAAAATTATATAATTACTGTTTGCAAATGATTTTCGGTACGAAATAAAATACGGTAAAGGCTATTTATAATTACGGAAAATTAGTATCCCGTTGGATCATTCCGGATATAAAATAGTACGTTTATTTATAAAAACGGATTCAAACGGTATCGGTTTTCGGGATAATTATCCAAATCAGTACAATTTGTACTGCGGTCTTGGTCTCAGTGCCTGGTTACACGTATTACGAGGTGATAATTATAATAGTTTAATAAAAAGATCTTGTTTATCAAAAATACGAGTTTTATAGATTTACCGAAATGAATAATGTATCGAAAATTTTGCGCTGGGACCCGCACAAGACAAACCGTACGCCATATTGCAATTAGGTTAGGAAGGAGTTCTCGGAAGAGTTTCGGATTATAAAAACGTAAAAACGAGTGAAGTCGGCTGGTTCCCGATTATATAAAATAGTTTATAATTACTCGAAAAAAGAATTTATAAAATCCATAAATTTCTTATAAAATCATAAATCAACATAAAAATAAATAGGAAGATATGACAATTATCTATATTTTATTTTGGACATATAAAAATTAAAATACTCAATTTATATTATTTTTAAACATCCAAACACATATTCCACTTAACAAATACTTCACAGAATAAATACGGAACATGCATAATATTTATTTATTTGCAAAATAATTACACTATATATCCCAGATATTACATCCTTCCCCCTTAAAAGGATTCTGTCCTCAAAATATCCTAAGAAAACAAATGAGGGTATTTTTCTCTCGTATCACTTTCTAACTCCCAGGTTGACTCTTCAACCTTTGGGATTCTCCACAGTTATCTTACTAATTTTACCACTTTATTTCTTAGCACTTTTTCTCTTTCTTCTTGAATCTCTATCGGACTCTCTACATATGATAAATTTGTTTGAAGTTCTACTGGCTCATATTCGATTACATGCATGGAGTCTGGATTATACTTCTTAAGCATCGATACGTGAAAAACATTGTGAATATGCTCTATGTGCGGAGGTAACGCCAACTCGTAAGCTACTATGCCAACACGCTTTAGAATCTCAAAAGGTTCGACATATCTAGGGCTCAGTTTTCCTTTCTTCCCGAATCTTGTCAATCCTTTCCACGACGATACTTTCACTAATACCAGATTTCCTTCTTCGAATTCCATATCTTTCCTTGATTGATCTGCATACTTCCTTTGACGGTCTTGTGCTGCTATCAATCTCTTCTGGATAAGTTCAATAACTTCCTTCGTCTGTTGCACTAATTCAGGTCCAAGTATTTTACGTTCTCCTACTTCGTCCCAATATACAGGAGATCGACATTTGCGTCCATAAAGAGCTTCATAGAGTGGCATCCCAATGCTAGCATGATAACTGTTGTTGTAAGCAAATTCTACCAAGGGTAAATGCTCGTCCAAACTTCCTTTGAAATCAATAGCACAAACACGTAACATGTCTTCGATTGTCTGGATTGTTCTTTCGCTTTGGCCATCCTTCTGTGGATGGTAAGCCGTACTCATGTTTAATCTCATTCCCAAACATTCTTGAAAACTCTTCCAAAATCTTGAATTAAATCTCAGATCTATATCGGATACGATAGACACAGGAACTCCATGACGAACTATGATTTCTTTCAGGTACATATGGACTAACTTGTCTAGTGAAAATCTTTCTTTTATAGGAAGAAAATGAGCTGACTTGGTAAGTCTTCCCACTATAACCCAAATGGCATCATGATTGGCTTTTGTTCTTGGTAATCCAACTATGAAATCCATGGAAATATGCTCCCACTTCCACTCTGAAATCTCTAATGGCTGCAATAATCCACTTGGTCTCTGATGCTCTACTTTAACTCTTTGACATGTATAACATCTACTAACCTATTCTACAATTTCCCTCTTTATATAGGACACCAATAATTTTCCTTTAAATCTCTGTACATCTTGGTACTTCCTGGATGGATTGAATACCTTGAATTATGAGCTTCCTGTAAAATTTCATTCTTCAACTCCGTTACTGGTGGAATCCAAATTCTAGAAGAAAACCTAAGAATACCTTGATCATCTTTTTGCGTGCACAATTCCTCTCCTACCAAACGATTAATGTCCTGATCCATTACCTCCTCCTGACACTTCCTTATCTTCTCTAATAACTCCGGCTGGAAAGTCATACTATACACTTTTGCATCATCAGGCTTGCAAACTCTAATCTCTAATTCCAGTTTCTGAAATTCCTTGTATATCTTTTCGGGTACTGATGACATATTCAACTTTTCTTTTCGACTTAACGCATCCTCCACAACATTTGATTTACCGGATGATAGTTAATCGTGCAATCATAATCCTTAATCAACTCTAACCATCTTCTCTGTCTCATATTAAGCTCCTTCTGTGTGAATATGTACTTCAAGCTTTTGTGATCCGTATAAATCTCGCATTTCTCTCCATATAGATAATGTCTCCAAATCTTCAAAGCGAATACTATGGCTGCTAGCTCCAAATCATGAGTAAGATAAATCTGTTCGTGTGGTTTCAATTGCCTTGATGCATACGCAATAACCTTATCGTGCTGCATCAGAACGCATCCGAGTCCTTTATGAGAAGCATCGCTATAGATTACGAAATTCCCTTGATTATCTGGAAGTGACAAAATAGGTGCCGTGATTAATCTTCATTTCAATTCCTGAAAACTTTCTTCACATTTATCATTCCATATAAACTTTTCATTCTTCCGTGTAAGCTTCGTCAATGGTGTTGCAATCCTTGAGAAATTTTGAACAAATCGGCGATAATATCCCGCTAATACCAAGAAACTTCTTACCTCTGTTGGTGCTCTCGGTCTTTCCTAATTTATAATTGCTTCAATCTTCGCTGGGTCCACTTTGATCCCTTCATTACTGACTATATGTCCTAAGAACTGGACTTCCTGTAACCAAAACTCACACTTCGAGAATTTAGCATATCACTTTTTCTTCCTTAAAATCTTCAAAGCTATCCTCAAATGTTCTGCATGATCCTCTTCTGTCTTTGAATAAATCAAATTATCATCTATAAACACAATAACAAACTTGTCCAAGTATTCCTTGAAAATTCTGTTCATCAGGTCCATGAATGCTGCCGGGGCATTGGTTAATCCAAAAGACATCATTAAAAATTCATAATGTCCATACCTTGTCCTGAAAGCTGTCTTTGATATATCCTATGGCTTAATCTTTAGTTGGTGATATCCCGATCTCAAATCGATCTTGGAGAAGTACTTGGCTCCTTTCAACTGGTCAAACAAATCATCAATTCTGGGTAACAGATACTTGTTCTTGATTGTAAGCTTGTTGAGCTCCCGATAATCAATGCACAGTCTCATGCTTCCATCCTTCTTTTTGACAAATAGCACCGGTGCATTCCACGGGGATACACTGGGTCTGATTACTCCTTTCTCTAACAACTCTTGCAATTGCTTTGCTAGTTCCTTCATCTCAATGGGCGCCATTCTATACGGGTCCTTGGATACTGGTTCCATTCCAGGTGCTAAGTCGATCGCAAACTTAATTTCTCTGTCTAGAGGAAGTCCTGGTAACTCATCGGGGAACACGTCTGGGAATTCATTGACTACCGGAATATCTTCAAGTTTTGCTGGCTCCTGACTTCTATCAATCACATAAGCAACAAAATGCTCGCATCCTTGTCGTAGTAACTTTTTAGCTTGAATCATCGTTAAAAACTTCTTTGCTTGCTTCTGGCCCTTAAACGTTACTATCCTCTCGTCTGGCATCTTTACCATTACCTTCTTATTTCGATAATCTATCTGGGCGTCGTGCTTAGATAACCAATCCATTCCTAAGATAACGTCAAACTCTCCTAGCTTAAATGGTATCAAATCTACACAAAACTTATAACTAGAAATCTCAATCTCATAATTCCCACAAACTTGATTAACAGATACACGTTCTTGATTTGCTAATTCCACAGTCATTATTTCATTTAAATACTCAACTGGAAAATTTAACTTACTAACAAAATCTTGAGAAGTAAACGATCGAGTTGCTCCCGAATCTATTAACACTTTGGAACATAAAAAATTCACATTAAGCATACCTGTCACGATATCAGTATCCTAGATAACGTCCTTCACAGACATATGAAAAACTCTAGCCCTTGGAGTCTCATTTACTATTGGAGTAGATCCCATAATTCTCAATGTATTACTGACTGGGGCTGGTGTCTTGCAATCGCTGGCTATATGTCCTGGCTTTCCACATTTAAAGCATGTAAATCCAATAGCTGGAACCTTAACCACTGGATTCCGAGTAGGATGATCCTTGTTTACTGGTTCTCTCATTGGCTGATTGCGGCACTCCCTCAAATAGTGCCCATCTGATTACACTTGAAACAAACCACGTTCAACTTATTACAAACTCCTCCGTGCTTCTTCCCACATACCTGACAATCTGGAAAAGTTAGCCTCAACTGATTCGGCTGATTCACATTGACTGGACGGTTATCTTGACCTCCGTCGCCTGCATTTTGCTTTTTGAAATTAAAATTTCTCCCTGGCTGAAACTTGCCCTTCTTAAAATTTGGAAACTTCCCTGGTTGTGACTGTCCTTCATTCCCTTCAAACTTCCTCTTCTTACTTTCCTTTTCTTTCCATGACATCTCACTCTCAGTTTCTGCAATCATGGCCTTCTGTACAACTCCTGCGTAGGTATCCAATTCAAATATGGATACCTTCCCTCTGATCCATGGATTCAGACCTTGCTGGAATCTCTTGGCCTTCTTCCTATCAGAATCTACGTATTATGGCACATACCTTGACAATTCTTCAAACTTACTTTCATAATCAGCTACCGACATATTTCCTTACTTAAGCTCTAAAAACTTCAGCTCCATTTGATCCTGAACAAACTGGGGAAAATATTTTTCTAAAAACAATTCTTTGAACCTCTCCCAAGTAATAACATCTGTACCTTCCAATGTCTTCACAGTCTCCCACCAATAGGTGGCCTCATTCTTCAAATAATAACTTGCAAACTCCACCTTCTGTTCTTCCGTCACTTTAACTAAACCAAACGACTTCTCTGTTTCCTTTAACCAAACATTCGCTTCAATCGGATCTAAGGAACCCTTAAATTCTCGTGGGTTTACTGCCTGAAAAGTTTTGAAAGTTACCTGGGGATTGCTTTGTCTTTGTTGCTGTTGTGTTAGGTGAACTGTTTGTTGAGCCAAAAATGAAGAATATGGGCTATTGCTGGGTCTATGGGTCCTGGGTTTGCATTCTGGTTTGTATCATCTTGGTTGTTATTATTGTTGTTGGTTTCTTCATTCTGGGTGTTGGTGTGGATATTTCTTTTGGGAGGCATTTTCTATAAAGAATCAAACAACTTATTTAGCCTTTAAATCAAATCCTTTATATAAAAGAAAAGTTTTGTAAAACAGAAATATGTCTTTTTGAAAACAGTTGTAACAGTTGAACTAAGTAAATTGCATGCTTCTTTACAGAATATAAACAGTTTAGGGAATAGGGTATATGGTATCACAGGGGGTATAACCGGTGTAATAAATAAAGTAAAGTAAAACAGGTGCAGTAATGTAAATGACATTGCTGGAAAGGAAAAGGTACTGATATATATAGATCAAAAGTTTTAGGTAGTACAAGCGTTAAAACGCTTCGGAAGTAAAAACTGAAAGAGATGTGTCCTAAGTCCAATCATGTATGATGATTTAGGAATAACTTTTATGTAATATGTTTTGATTTCATTGATATTAATAAAACACTTGTTTTGGTTTTATTGCGGGCTTTATCTATTTAAGTGTTTAAATAAGATATACCATAGTTTAGAGTAAATCTTTTTATGGATTATGATGAGATCATAATAATGAGACCTCAAAGATGATAACTCTAAACTTAAATATTTCCTGGTCGTAGGATTACTAACTGGTAATTAGTAATCCGCAAAGATCGGTACATACTATGTTTGCTTCATTATGAAGGATGTCTGTTCTCATAGACATTTGTGTGGTGACACTATACCTAGTATGTAGGTGCTTATTATAGAATAAGTTCACTGAACATGACTCACACAGATGAACAACTGATGGAGTTCACTCATGTGTCAGCAGATGTTCACATAGTGATAGTTGTTCAAGTATCCTTAGACTTAAGGTCATCATAGTCATCTTGTGTACACTGAACTATGCTTTGGTTTAGTTCTTAGTCTCTAGGGACAATTATAAGGGCTCTACTGGGTATAGGAATTTGTACACGAAGATAGTGAATGATCAATAAAGGATCTACCCCTTCCAGTGAAGGAAGAGAATGTTCAATGCTGATCCACTTATGCTAGTTCAGGAATCTCTGGCCAGAGTGATTGAAATTAGAAAGGAGTTTCTAATTTCCATTAAATAGAACTAAGCATAGTAAATGGGAAAGCAAATGATTAAATAAGATAGGCTTGACACAAGTTCTATGCCTTGTATTTAATCGTGATATTGCAGGGTAGAAGGAATTGATTGTACGATAACTACTCACTGAATAGGTTCTTGGTATTCTAAGCAGTGAATTCGTATTATCCGGATAGTCGCGATATGCTGAGAAGTATCCCTCACGATGTAGAATAAATATGATTAATTTATTAATTAATCATATTTAATTAATTAGAGAATTTATATAAATAATGATAAAATAGTTTTATTATTATTTATTTCTACTACCGGCTTAATATTGAACCTATAGGGTCACACCATAAAAGAGAATGATTTAATGGTGGAGGAATTAATTAATAATGGCTGGTAATTATTTATTTGTGAAATAAATAATTTATTAGCAGATTTAATAATTAATTAAATGAGATTTAATTAATTCTTAATATTATTAATTAAGAATTTAATTTTGGAAATTAAATCAAGTGAGAGAATTATTTTTCTAAAGTGTTTAGAAAAGGGATTAATGATTAAAAGGTGTTTTAATTATTAGTTAATTGGTTAATAAAAATAATCAATTAAAGGGTTAATAATAATAATATTTTATGGAAAATTTTCAGCTGAAAATTTTGCCTATAAATATACTATTATAAACCCTATTTGCCTCAACCCAAATAATTAACCCTAATTCTAAAGTAGAACAAGAGGGAGGCAACTAATTCTCTCAACCTCTTCCTCCTCCATCATATTATACTGTTGGTGGATATCGGTGGAGTGCTTCACACTTGAGGAGCAGCTGCTAGGGATTTCCGTTCATCGTTCTTGGATCGCTATTAAAGACCTCCATCTTTCCATTAACGTAAAGCTTCTTAAGGCAAACATACTGAACTATGAATTAAATATTATTTTTCGCATGGATCCTGCGGAGGGTTTCGGGTTTTTTTAAGATTTAAATTTATGTTTTCGTTGCGTTTATGTGCTGAAAACCCTTCAAAAGCAAAAGTGTACAACAAACCTACTCACTAGTCAGCAGATCTAGTCTATAAATACAACCCAAAAGTCTACTAATACATACTACACACTACTGTACATACTAAACAACCACAACAGCACTGCTCAGCATCTCCATCTCTGTGCCTCTGACTCATGGCAAGTCTGGACCTCCAACCTCCTCCAGAACCCACTTAGCCCACTTCACAAGAAAATCAAGGGTGATATCCTCATGAGTAGCCTCAGCAATCCTCACAACAGCTGCTCTCCGAAATACCTAGAGTCTCTCCCTGAGTCACCTCTCACCACTCCCAACCTCTCTAGTACGCATGATATGTAATAACTCCTGAATCTGACCCCGTAGGAACCGTTGCTCCATTAGACAAGCCTCTAACTGATGATATGGGACAGGATAGAAAGAGAACTGAAAAGGTACACCTATAATTGAGTGACCAGTAAGACCTGAATCAGCAGGTGGGGGGGGGGTCCTCTGATAGGTAGCCTCATGCCTGGGGGTGGAATAGCCTGCAGTGGTACGGGCTGCAACACAGGTGGAGGTAAAATAGCCAACACTGGTGGAACAACAGGACATGGATCTGAAGATGGTCCTCCAACTGAGGGCTCTGAGTGATCAGCTGGTACGAAGATGAAAGAGTCGGCCATCGCTGCTATCCGGAATCATATCGAAATATAAGAATCTCGAACCATAACGCGAATTATACTAATACCTGCTATACCGTCACACTCAACCTCTCGACATTCTATTTTTTTTTGTACTTCTTACTTCTAATCCTAACCCTCTACCCATCCCCGTCAACCTAGGCTTGTGTCAGTGACTTTTAACCTATAGCTCTGATACCAAACCTATGGCGCCCTCCAAACCCGGGTCAGAAGTTTGGGGTCCACACACACACCTTAATTATAACCTGCTTATAACAATATTAAAGATAATAATAATATGCAGTGACCCTACTTACCAACTATCACGGATCGCAACAGGTTAAAGTATGCACATAAGCCACACACACACACTTATATTACAAATGCCCAAATCCCAACTATTCAAACTTACAACTGAATATTAACCATTATTACAAACTTCATAAAATTAAACTATTCCAAAAGCTGTCAGCTAGCTTAACTCGATCAACCTGGACCCCTAGCTCTCGCACTGGATTGGGGATCCTCGCTACCAACAGGTTCCTTCTTAACTGGAAAAGAACATAAAAAACATCACACAAATGAGCTAACTAGCTTAGCAAGTCACATTGACAAGACTGAGAATAATGATCATCAAGTGAAAAGAGTTATGGTATCAAGTAAACAATGAATAATGATTTAAAATTGAATATTATATTTTTATTTTAAAAACCAAGGTTAGGCTGCTGATTAGTCACGCACTAACCCCGAGCAAGGCACACAACTCTGCTCTAATTTACTGGATGCAAGGCACACATTGGCCTAACTTGAGCACCAATCTGGTCTGACCACGAATCTGGTCCACAATTTTATAAAACAATCCAATTCTAACATAATAACAGAATAAGTAATGTAAAGCAGTAAAAAAAATCATAAGCAACACTGGATGCCCAATAATGAGATGGTTCCAATTTTTATAAATGAAATATGGCTATCAAATGGTGAAAGTAATGGATAACAAAAGAATCAAAGTTTCAAGGTTATAAGGATTTAGTCTTTCAGAGCGTAAGGTACAATGCTTTGAATATGTAAGCAATCTGATTCAGTGTTTGGTATTTAGTTTGCATGTATTTGTGGAGTAGTATCGTATATCTGTGGTTCGTATTCAGGGATTTAATAATCAATGGTTCAAAAAGAATAAGGTTTACGACTCAAAGATCAATAGCTGGAATCAAGGTTTAGGGTTCAGTACTTCAAAGCACTTGCAATATAGGACTATCAGTAATCTACAATATATCTCGAGAAAGTTCAGAACACTTGCCTGGTACTAGCTTGCTATACTTCACTAACTTCCAATCACAACCGTCTTACTCCTCGACTATTTGCTTTCCTTTCCTAAGCTTTGCCTCTTTGCTCACATATCATAAGTATCTATCAATACTCAACTCATACGATTCTATTTGGTATACACTTCTATCTACCCTTCGTTTTACCCAAATCCGACTAATAGATTGAAAGTTATGCTACAAGTAAACACTGAACATATAGACTGACAGTCAAACAAACAAGTCACATATAGCACATAGCATCTCAGCCAATCAATGAAATTTCATTTATAAGGAAGTCTCGGGTCATAAACAGTCTTTCGGGTATTTAATATGATTTTTAAAACATTTTTCGGAGTCAAAACGGGTCGTTGGGTAAATTTTAAAGCAATAAACAGGGTTCGGTTGGCCAAATCTAGCTTCAAAATAATTTTAAAATAATTATCGAGCCTTGAAAACAATTGAAAATAATATTTTAAAGCTCGAAACTATTTTTCAGAATTTTAAATCATTTATAAATAATTAAATGTAAGTAAATAATTAATTAAAATCAATTAATAATTAATTAAATCAATTAATCAATTAATTTTCGAATTAATTGACCAATTAATCAATTAATTATTAACTAAAATTAATTAACTAATTAATTCAGATTTATTTTTGAATTAAAAATAATTTTTGGAATTAAAATAATAATTTTTAGAATTTTCAGTAATTAAAAATGAATTTTTATAATTAAAATAAATAGAAAATATAATTTTTAAATAATTTATAAACAAGAATCCCTTATTGGCAAAATTTACAAACTACAGGGACCAAACTGCATCGTTCTTAAAACTACAGGTACTAAACTGCAATTTTATAAGGGTTCGCTGGAAAACAATCGGAATTCGCCGGAGAAGACGATTCCGACATCCTCACCCCACCATCACCTCCAGATCACAACTACAATTCACAAGGAACACAACCATGTAATCAAATCATTCTGATAATCCCTGAGTTGGCCGGAAATTGGCCGACAAGTTCGCCGGTTTCCGGTGAACTCGAAAAACTTCAAAACACAACTCCCTTCAAACCAGGGATCATCTGTTAACATACTATATACCAATCGATTTTTAAGAAAGTTCATACGGGTTATAAACCCTAATTTCAAAATTCAAAAATCAAACTCAATTTTGAACATGTTATTGAACTCGAAATCAGTCATATGACATATCAAAATCATCAGGAAAACAAGCTCTACAACATGGAAGCATCAAATCATTCAAACAATCATCCGTACACAAATTCATATTTTTAATCAAAATAATTCGAAATTCATAAAAATTATAGAAAATAAACCTTTGATTCTGCAGTGATATGAAGCACAGATTCTGATAGTACTCCTTAAACCCTTCAATTTGGTTACTCGAGCTTTCCAAACAAAGATCAATAACACCTCCGATTTGCAGTTTGATTCTTGAAAGGTTATATGAATATTAGTATTTTCTCTGTAAAATTATACCATTACTGTTTGCAAATGATTTTCGGTACGAAATAAAATACGATAAAGGCTATTTATAAATACGGAAAATTAGTATCCCGTTGGATCATTCCGGATATAAAATAGTACGTTTATTTATAAAAATGGATCCAAACAGTATCGGTTTTCGGGATAATTATCCAAATCAGTACAATTTATACTGCGGTCTTGGTCTCAGCGCCTGGTTACACGTATTACGAGGTGATAACTATAATAGTTTAATAAAAAGATCTCGTTTATCGAAAATACGAGTTTTATAGATTTACCGAAATTAATAATGTATCGAAAATATTACGCCACCCGCACAGGACAAACCGTACGCCAGATCGAAAAAGTCGAAACATGGAAAATGCTCGGAATATTGCAATTAGGTTAGGAAAGATCTCGGAAGAGTTTCGGGTTATAAAAATGTAAAAACGAATGAAGTCGGCTGGTTCCCGATTATATAAAATAGTTTATAATTACTCGGAAACAAAATTTATAAATCCATAAATTTCCTATAAAATCATAAATCAACATAAAAATAAATAGGAAGATATGACAATTATCTATATTTTATTTTGGACCTATAAAAATTAAAATACTCAATTTATATTATTTTTAAATATCCAAACACATATACCACTTAACAAATACTTCACAGAATAAATACGGAACATGCATAATATTTATTTATTTGCAAAATAATTACACGATATATCCCAGATAATACACTGAGAGCTAGTAATATGTATTCTTTTGAAGCTGTTATTTAAACATAAAATGAATCTTTTACCGGTTTTAATTCCTAACCTTCTATGAAAAATTATTTTTATGGAATACCTTACGTGTTATGTGCTATGTGTTATTTGAATGATGTGTAATATGCCTATGTGTTCATTGTTTGAATGTTTTAGTCATAACTTTCAATCCGTAAGTCAGATTTGGGTGAAACGAAGGGTGTTAGATATAATTAATGATATCAGCAAAAACTATCAGAACTTCATATCAAGACTTATATCAGCATTTACTGAAGAGTGACGTCATCAGTACTTATATCAATACTTGATGATCGGCAGATGATATCATCAGGATTTGTCACTTCAGTAGATATTCAATATGGCAAAGGAAAGCTGGAATTGAAGGCGGTGAAGGACTTTATCTCAGAAACAATCATACATGGATAGGTTTCCTTATTGTAATAGAATAGGATTCCTTATTTGATTTTGTAGCTGTGCTCTATATAATGCACATATTAGATTCATGCTATAAATATTGCGAACATTATTATATTATTCGCATAACCTAGAAACTCTCAAGGATATTTGTTCATCCTTTCGAGAGAGTACATTTCTAATCAGTTTTTATCTATTAATATAAAAACTGTTGATTCTGTTAAAGCTTTGTCGAATTGATTGCATAAACTGTATTCACCCCCTCTATAGTTGATTACAGGCCTAACAATTGGGATCAGAGCTTACTGTTAACATACAAACAATTTAAGATCTGGAAATCAATTTACAATGCCAAACAAAGAAGAAGAAACACAGAATCCAAAACCACCACCCCCAGCAACATCACAGATTAACAGCAATATGAGTAGGTATGAAGCAATGAAGGTGCCAATCCTAAAGCTACACGAATATCCAATCTGGAAAGTCAGGATGGCCATGTTTTTGGAAGCCATAGATCCTGAATATCTAAGCTAGATTTATGATGGTCCTCATAAACCAATGAAGGTAGCTGTTTCTGTTATAGGAGAAACAGAAAAGATGGTTGACAAAGACAGGAAGGACTACACTCCTTAAGATCTTTCATCTATTATGAAGGATGCTAAGATTAGACACATCTTGCACAACAGTCTTGATAGTGTTATGTCCCATAGGGTTATTGGATATAAAACAATAAAAGAGATATGGGATGTTTTAGTAGTAAAGTGTCAAGGTACAACTGTTATCAAGAAGAATAGGAGGACAATACTTACTCAAGAATATGAGCACTTTAACTCAAGAGACAATGAGTCATTAACTGAGATCAATGATAGATTTCAAAAGCTTCTGAATGAATTATCTCTTGTCAACAAGGAGTATGATTTGGAGGACTCAAACTTGAAGTTCTTACTTGCTCTCCCTAAAAAGTTGGACCTTAAGGTTACATCAATATGGGATAACTATGAACTTAATGACACACATCTAGATGAGATCTATGGAATACTAAAAACTCATGAACTAGAGATGGAGCAAAGAAGTAAGAGGAAAGAATTTAAATGTAGACCCGTAGCACTCAAAGTTGAAGAGAAGCCAAAGGAGAAAGCTAAGAGAAAAAGAAACTCCAAAGAAAAAGTTATGACTGCAAATTCAGATACCGAATCATTAAAATCCAATGATGACTCAAATACTGATATTAAATCAAATGCTGATAGTGATCATGACAACAATGAAGACATGGATCAAATGGCTGCACTATTGGTTAAAGGCTTCAAGAAGATGGACTACAAGAACTTCAAGAAAGAGAGAAGATTTTACAGAAAAAGGATCCAGTTCCTCAAACTCTGATAAGAGGACCAAAAAAAGAAATACTGACTTGAAGGAATCAAGATCTGGAAAACTTGACAAGTCAAAGGAGAGATGTTACAACTGTGATGGAGTTGGACACTTTGCAGCTGACTGTAGAAAACCAGAAGCTGAGAAGAAACAAGCCATGATCTCAAAGAAGCAAAACTGGGATGATTCATCAGAATCAGATGATGAGGTCAATTATGCTTTCATGGAAAATGCTGATGCTCAGGCTGATAATGCTGAATTGAAGGTACCTCAGACTGTCCTTGCTTTTGGTACTGATGATATCTATGAATTAAGATTATTTCTTAAGACTCTGCATGTTAGTTATAGGGATCAAACCTTAGAGAATAATAGAATCAAGAGTGAAAACTCTGAGTTAAAGAAAAGGAATGATCACCTAGAAATTGAGTTGCTTTCCATGCTAGAAATTCAAAAAGAAAGAGATAATGATGTTTACGTTAAAGATAAATTGTTAGAAAAACATGCTTATCTAGAAAAGAGTTAGCTAAAGAAAGATAGGTTATTAAACTTTGGACTAACTCAGGAAAAATAACTCAGGAACTTTTAGAGAATGGTTGTTGGGGATCAGGATTAGGATATGCTGCTAGATCTAATTCTGATAAGAAAATTGAAAAAAAACTGAGAAAACTGAAACAGTAAATACTGAAAGCAAGGTCAAACTGAACAAGGTTCAGATAAAGACCATTAAGTTTAATCCAAGTTCTAATACTGTCAAGACAATCTATGAGGAAGGTTCAACCTCAGCACCTAGATCAAACTTAAATACTGATAAAGAGTGAACAGGTTCACACAAAATCAGTAAACATTGGTTCAATGACTCAGAAACAGCTTAAGAAAAAGCTGAAGGATTTACTGAAAGGAATATGTCCTAAGTCCAATCATGTATGAGGATTTAGGAATAACTTTTATGTAATCTGTTTTGATTTCATTGATATTAATAAAAGACTTGTTTTATTTTTATTAGGGGCTTTATCTATTTAAGTGTTTAAATAAGATATACCATAGTTTAGAGTAAAGCTTTTATGGATTATGATGAGATCATAATAGTGAGACCTAAAAGATGATAACTCTAAACTTAAATAGTTCCTGATCATAGGATTACTAACTGGTAATAAATAATCCGCAAAGATCGGTACATACTATGCTTGCTTCATTATGAAGGATGTCTGTTCTCATAGACATTTGTGTGGTGACACTATAGCTAGTATGTAGGTGCTTATTATAGAATAAGTTCACTGAACATGACTCGCATAGCTGAACAACTGATGGAGTTCACTCACGTGTCAACAGTTGTTCACATAGTGATAGTTGTACAAGTATCCTTAGAATTGAGGTCATCATAGTCATCTTATGTACACTGAACTATGCTTTGGTTTAGTTCTTAGTCTCCAGGGATAATTATTAGGGCTCTACTGGGTATAGGAATTTGTACACGAAGATAGTGTATGATCAATAAAGGATCTACCCCTTCCAGTGAAGGAAGCGAATGTTCAAGGCTGATCCACTTATGCTAGTTCAGGAATCTCTGGCCAGAGTAAATGAAATTATAAAGGAGTTTCTAATTTGCATAGAACTAAGCATAGTAAATGGTAAGCAAGTGATTAAATTAGATAGGCTTGACACGAGATCCATGCCTTGTATTTAATCGGGACATTGTAGGGTAGAAGGAGTTTATTGTACGGTAACTATTCACTGAATAGGTTCTTGGTATTCTAAGCAGTGAATTCATATTATCCGGATAGTCGCGATATGCTGAGAAGTATCCCTCACGATGTAGAATAAATGTGATTAATTAATTAATCATATTTAATAAATTAGAGAATTTATATAAATAATGATAAAATAGTTTTATAATTATTTATTTCTACTACCGGCTTAATATTGAACCTACAGGGTCACACCATAAAAAGAGAATGATTTTATGGTGGAGGAATTAATTAATAATGGCTAATAATTATTTATTTCTGAAATAAATAATTAATTGGCAAATTTAATAATTAATTAAATGAGATTTAATTGATTATAAATTAATTAAGAAAAGTTCTTAATATTATTAATTAAGGATTTAATTTTTGGAAATTAAATCAAGAGAGAGAATTATTTCTAAAGTGTTTAGAAAAAGGATTAATAATTAAAAGGTGTTTTAATTATTAATGAGAATAATAAATGGGATAATAATAATAATTATGGGAAAATTTCAGCTGAAAATTTTGCCTATAAATATACTATTATAAACTCTATTTTTATTCGAACACGAAAACCCAAAAGTTTTAGAAAACCAAATTCTCTCCACCTCCTCCTCCTCCTTAACGTCGTTTTCTTGGTGGATACCGGTGGAGTGCTTCACGTTTGAGGAGCAACTGCTAAGGATCTCTGAACGTTGCTTTTGGATCGCATATTAAATGTTAGTAATCGATCCCTATGTTTTTACCACAATTTATATACTTTTATTTGGATTTTATATGTGTAAAAGTGTTTTACCATGCCCCCGCTGCGATTAAAATCCAATAATGGTATCAGAGCATAGGTTGTATGCATATAGATCTGTGGTAAAAATTTCAGAATTTTATTTGCTTGTATGAATTAATTATGATTTTTACAAGTTATATCATGGATTAATTTTGTCTGATGAGAAATCGTTTCTCAGAATAATTTTGAATGTAGATCTGGGTTCTACAAGTGTTGTAGATCGTCTGGGTATTTTTCTCATAATTTTATGATGTATGGATTATTTATTATGAATTTTTGAAGTTATTTTAATTAAATTCGTAATTAAATAAAGATATATATATATATGTATTGTAAGTATGTATATATATATGTACATCTGCGTCTGCTGCTATTTATCTGCTGTTGAATGCACGGAACGAAGACAAGGACGACTGATAGGTACAGAAAAGAACAGTCGGCGGCGGCTGCTGGCAGGCGCGTGTGGTGCACGTGCGTGGGAAGGGGGTGTCGCGCATTCCGGGAATGCGTTACACCCTGTGGCGCATTCACGGAATGCGTTACACCTTTTAATTGGCTTGAAAGGGCTGTAACGCATCACCGGAATGCGTTACAGGGCTTGTAACGCGTTCCTGTAATGCGTTACAGCCCGAGTGTCCAGATTAAAATTGATTTTCTAGGAGTTTCGTAACTCCGTTTTAGGCGTGCAATATACCGTTGGATTCGTTTTTCCGAGACGGATCTAATGGAGTGATCAATTTTAGTTTATATAAAAGTTTTGAACTGTTTATATTTCCGAAAGTGTTTTAAAGCTGTTTTTAACTGTTTTAACTGCTTTTAAATGCTTCATGTGATATATAGAGATGTATAATGCTTAGACTAATGTGCTAGATGATATAACATGCCTACCTTGATGTTTAGTCATATTTATATATATGATATATGCTTAGTTTATCATGTGATGATAGATTTAGGTGAACTTAAATGAACATAAGGCGTTTGTTAGACAACCTAGTATAGTGAAATTGTTTCATAACCTTAATAATAATATTATGAATACAATCATGAGATTCTTGTGTTTATGAAACACGTAATTGGATATGAATTTTTGATATGAGAGAAAGGATGATTCTGTCAACAACAGATTTCTATCTGTAAGAAAGGGTTATTAAGTGACGCCTCTTGACAATGCTCCACCCGATCTGGGAATCATCTGATTATTGATTATTGATTTGAAATATTTAATTTAAAAGGAAGAATCTCTTTATAATATGATTATGATTGTAATGTAATATAATCCCTCTAAAATTAAATAATATCAAGTAGTAATTGGCCAATGATACAACGGGCTTGTGTCGGTCATAGCCTTCCAACATGATAGAAAGTAGTTCTTATTTTTAAATCATTGTCGTTTTGTGCCACAGCTGAGGGATTTGATTTCGAAATAAGAAATACTTGTCTATTACATAGAGATGTGTACATTGAATAAGAATCTAAAGGTCGGTACGTGCCACAGCCGTGGGCCTTTGAGGACTGATTCAACTGTACAGAATGTTGGGTTAGACTTGACTTAGAATATTGAGTTTGTCGTGCCACAGCCGAGACTTAATTATTCAAGAGGCTAAAGTTTGATTAGGGAATAACATAAGATGTAATTGACAAGAGTTGTCTGCCTATTGAACATTACATGGCGTTTCGTGCCACAGCCGGGGTTGTGTAATAGAATGTAGGATCCCTATTCCCACTAGCATTATGAATGCTTAATTTTTCACGTAGGGGGTTGAATAAATTAGGTAAACTAGTGGGAGCCACTTATGAATAAAGACCCGATTCATATAGTGTTTTAAAATGAAATCGAATATTTGCTAAGTGTTGTTATGTGTTTATCATTTATAGGTTTACAATATACATTATGTCTTCTGCACTATCACTTAGGAGCATACTGGATGCTCACAAATTGACTGGTCCTAATTATGCTGACTGGCTTCGAAACTTGAGAATTGTTCTCAGGATTGAGAAGCTGGAATACGTGATTGACTCACCTAAGCCTACTGAACCTGCTAGTGATGCACATAATGATGAACATGTTGTGTATCGTAAGTGGATAGATGATGCAAATGTTGCACAATGCATCATGCTAGCTTCCATGAACATTGAGCTACAGAAGCAACATGAGCATATGGATGCTCACACTATCCTAATGCATCTACAAGAGTTGTATGATGTGGTGGGGATGACAGCTCGATATGAGATATCGAAGGAGCTGTTCGGTTGTAGGATGTCTGAGGGATCATCTGTGAATGACCATGTACTTAAGATGATCAATTTGATTGAACGTCTTGGACAACTTGGTTTTGCCATGGATGGGGAGCTGAGCCAAGACTTGGTCTTGCAATCGCTTCCGAATTCGTTCTCACAGTTTGTTGTGAACTTTCACATGAATAAGTTGGATGTCAGCCTGCCTGAACTCCACAACATGTTGAAGACTACGGAATCGAATTTTCCCCCTAAGAAGAGTTCTGTTCTTCTAATTGGTGAAGGTTCCAATCCTAAGAAAAGGAAGAGGAACTCTTCCAAGAAGAAGAAAGTAGGTGAAGAAAAGCCGGTTCCACCAAAAGCTGAAGACCCCAAGAGCAAAGTTGTTTGCTTTCACTGTAACAAGGTGGGGTACTAGAAGAGGAACTACAAGGTTTACCTTGCAGAATTGAAGAAGAAGAAGGGTAGTGAGACTACCGCTTCTGATTCAGGTATGTTCATGATAGAAGTGAATATGTCATTAAATCAAATTTCTACTTGGGTATTAGATACCGCCTGTGGTTCTCAAATCTGCAATTTGTTGCAGGGACCAAGGAGAAGTAGGACTCTTGAGGAAGAGGAGGTGATTCTACTGATGGGAAATGGAGCAAGAGTTGCTGCTGAAGATGTAGAATCATTTCATTTACATATGCCTACGGGCAAGACTATTGTTTTAAATAATTGTTATTTTGTTCCCTCGATTGTGAGGAATATTATTCCCATGTTAGACTTGGCTGGATTTTTATTTTTTATTGAGAATAATGAATGTTCTATTCTTAGAGATAATATTCTTTATGGACGTGGTACTTTAAATAATGGTCTGTATAAATGTGACATAATTTACTTCAGATTGAACAAACTAATAAAAGAAAAGGGATGATAAAAATCTCACTTCATTGTGGCACTGCAGTCTCCATTTAGTAGACATGGAGAGAGGGCTGCAAATTTTCTAGGAATGGTACATACAGATGTATGTGGACCAATGTCTACGCAAGCCATGGGTGGATTTTCATACTTCATTACTTTCATAGATGATAGATCTGGATTCGGATATGTGTTTGATGAAACACAAGTCTGAGGCCTTTGAAAAGTTCAAAGAATATAAGTATGAAGTGGAGAAACAACCAAACATAGTATTATAACTTTTCGATCAGATCGAGGTGGTGAATACTTTAATGGAGTGTTTCTAGATTATCTCAAAGTAAATGGTATAGTCTCCCAGTGGACTCCTCCAGATTGGTATCTGAAAGGAGAAATCGAACTTTGTTAGACATAGTTCGGTCCATGATGAGCTATGCAAATCTTCCAGTATTCCTATGGGGTTATGCATTGGAAACCTCAGCATATTTACTGAATAAGGTGCCTTCCAAATCTGTTCCTCAAACTCCGTATGAGATATGGAAAGAAAGGAAACCGAGTCTTAAACACGTTAAGATTTGGGGATGTCCAGCTTATGTCAAGAAAATTGACCCAGATAAGCTGGAATATCGATCCGTAAAATGTAGTTTTGTGGGATATCCTAAAGAGACTTTAGGGTATTACTTTTACACCGATCATCGGGTGTTTGTCTCCAGACATGCTACCTTCTTGGAAAAGGAGTTTATCCTTGAAGGAAATAGTGGGAGCAAAATTGAACTTGATGAAGTTCAAGAAGCACAAACTACTACGGATCAAGTGGAAACACCTGTTCTGACTAAACAACCTTTTGTGGAACAGCCCATTCATAGAACAGGGAGAGTGTCTCACCAACCTGAGAGGAAATATGGCCTTGTCATTGAGAATGACAATGAGTTGTCGATCATTGATGATGACGACCCTGTAACCTATAATGAGGCTATGAGTAGTGTTGACTCAGAGAAATGGCATAGTGCCATGAAATCCGGAATGAAATCTATATATACGGGATAAAAAGAATGATTAGAGCAGATGGCCAGATGGAGACCTTTAAGGCCAGGCTTGTGGCAAAAGAATTCAAACAAAGGCAATGGATTGACTTTGATGAAACCTTTTACCTGTAGCCCTGTTATAATCAGTTCGGATTTTGCTTGCGATTGCTGCTTACTACGACTATGAGATCTGGAAAATAGCCAGATAGTTTTCTTTCCAAGAAAAATGAAAACCTAGTGTGTAAGCTGCTGCGAACCATATGTGGTTTAAAGCAAGATTCTCGAAAGATGGAACATTCATTTTGATGAGACAATCAAAGAGTTTGATTTTATCAAAAACGAAGATAAACCATGCGTCTACAAAAGGGTTAGTGGGAGCGCGGTAACATTTCTTGTATTGTATTGAATTAGAGTTGACACACATAACAACATAGCAGACCCACTCACAAAGCTACTTTATGAAAGTCACTTTGATCGTCATAAAGACAAGATGGGTATTAGATACCAAAGTGATTGGCTTTAGTACAAGTGGGAGATTGAAAGGAATATGTCCTAAGTCCAATCATGTATGAGGATTTAGGAATAACTTTTATGTAATCTGTTTTGATTTCATTGATATTAATAAAAGACTTGTTTTGTTTTTATTACGGGCTTTATCTATTTAAGTGTTTAAATAAGATATACCATAGTTTAGAGTAAAGCTTTTATGGATTATGATGAGATCATAATAGTGAGACCTAAAAGATGATAACTCTAAACTTAAATAGTTCCTAATCATAGGATTACTAACTGGTAATTAATAATCCACAAAGATCGGTACATACTATGCTTGCTTCATTATGAAGGATGTCTGTTCTCGTAGACATTTGTGTGGTGACACTATAGCTAGTATGTAGGTGCTTATTATAGAATAAGTTCATTGAACATCACTCGCATAGCTGAACAACTGATGGAGTTCACTCACGTGTCAGCAGTTGTTTACATAGTGATAGTTGTACAAGTATCCTTAGACTTGAGGTCATCATAGTCATCTCGTGTACACTGAACTATGCTTTGGTTTAGTTCTTAGTCTCCAGGGACAATTATTAGGGCTCTACTGGGTATAGGAATTTGTACACGAAGATAGTGTATGATCAATAAAGGATCTACCCCTTCCAGTGAAGGAAGCGAATGTTCAAGGCTGATCCACTTATGCTAGTTCAGGAATCTCTGGCCAGAGTAATGAAATTAGAAAGGAGTTTCTAATTTGCATAGAACTAAGCATAGTAAATGGTAAGCAAGTGATTAAATTAGATAGGCTTGACACGAGATCCATGCCTTGTATTTAATCGGGACATTGTAGGGTAGAAGGAGTTTATTATACGGTAACTATTCACTGAATAGGTTCTTGGAATTCTAAGCAGTGAATTCATATTATCCGGATAGTCGCGATATGCTGAGAAGTATCCCTCACGATATAGAATAAATGTGATTAATTAATTAATCATATTTAATAAATTAGAAAATTTATATAAATAATGATAAAATAGTTTTATTATTATTTATTTCTACTACCGGCTTAATATTGAACCTACATGGTCATACCATAAAAAGAGAATGATTTTATGGTGGAGGAATTAATTAATAATGGCTAATAATTATTTATTTATGAAATAAATAATTAATTGGAAAATTTAATAATTAATTAAATGAGATTTAATTGATTATAAATTAATTAAGAAAAATTCTTAATATTATTAATTAAGGATTTAATTTTTAGAAATTAAATCAAGTGAGAGAATTATTTTTAAAGTATTTAGAAAAGGGATTAATAATTAAAAGGTGTTTTAATTATTAATGAGAATAATAAATGGGAAAATAATAATAATATTTATGGGAAAATTTCAGCTGAAATTTTTTCCTATAAATATACTATTATAAACCCTATTTTTATTCGAACCCGAAAACCCAAAAGTTTTAGAAAACCAAATTCTCTCCACCTCCTCCTCCTCCTTAACGTCGTTTTCTTGGTGGATACCGGTGGAGTGCTTCACGTTTGAGGAGCAGCTGCTAAGGATCTCCGAACGTTGCTTTTGGATCACATATTAAAGGTTAGTAATCGATCCCTATGTTTTTACCACGATTTATATGCTTTTATTTGGATTTTATATGTGTTAAAGTGTTTTACCATGCCCCCGCTGCGATTAAAATCCAATATTTACACATGAAAGACAAGAAGAAAAGGCCTAGGAAAAATAGGAATGTAAAGGTAGGTGTCAATAAGAATGGTAATTATGTAACTCCTCCCAATGCACCTAGAAAGGCATGTTTGAGCTGTGGTAGTACTATTCATCTTGCTAATTCTTGCAGGAAGAATAAAGAGATATATACCGTTCTCTCCAAATCAAAGTTTAGGAATAGAACAGTTAGATATAAGCCATAGAGTCCTTATTTTCATTGTGGTAGTGTTTGGCACTCTATTTATACATGTAAAGAGTATCACAGTTTGTATTATGATTATTATAAATTGAAATTATAATGACTCATATAATTTCATATTATTTAAATATATAATTATTGAATAATTGAGTAAATAAAGATGTGTTACTGTTGTCTGCTATGTGTTGTAGTCATTATGGATTGCATGTGTTGTATTATTTCATAGTAAGTGATTTTATTTATCACTATCGTGTTTTGTGGACTAAATTAAATAATTATTAGTGATTTACCTGCAGTTTTATTTTTTATAAAATTAGAATGTAATTCAAAAATTATTTTGAGTGTTCATAATTTCAATATGTATTTTTAGAAAGTATGAAAAATTTATTTCATTGATTTATTATTGCTGTGTGATTTAATTAGTGTATTTAATGTTAAATAGATATTAAATTCAGAAAAGTTTCAAAAATTACGAAATTCATATTTTATTAAGTCTGGAATATTCTGAGAATATTAAAATTATTTTGGAAATTTTTCTGATTAAATTCACCCGCACATTTATTCGTTAATTTATAAAATACGGGTCCAATGCACGTTTTAAAAATGCTTTAAAAATTTTGAAAATTTTGTTTTATTAATTTCTATTTATTTCGAGAATTGTTTTAATTGTTCGGCTAAATTCCGGGTTATTTCTACCCGTAAAGTATTAAATTGATACATTTCGGTGCGAAATCAGATTTTTCGGAGTAATTAAATTAGATAAATGTACTTGATCTTATCCCCTTGTTCTTGTTATTCCAGCCGGCTATCTTCTCCTTCCTCATCTTTGCAGCCTCTCTTTTTCTATTTCTGTCTTCCTCCCATTCGATCGATTTCTCCCCTCTTTCCTTTCTTTTTCTTCGTTTTTTCTTCTTCCTCCCGCAGCGGTGTATTACTCCGGTAATTTCCTTTCTCTTCTGGGCGCCTTGCTCCCTATTCTCCGATTTAATTCCGGTGGCTATCTGGCTGTGTAACTGTTGTGTTTATGTGTATATTTGTGTGTATAGGTGTGTTAGTTGTGTGCGTGTGTGAGTGCGATTGTGTGTGTGTACTTGTGTGTGTGAGTGGATTCGGGTGTGTTATACTCCCTGTGGTTCTCAGTGTTATCTCGCCTGCTGTGTTTTCGGATTCTCTGGCTTCCTGGCTGTGACTGTGCTCTTTTCCGGTTGTATGCGCGTAGGCGCATGTTACTATGTGATTTGGGATTTCTATTAATATTTTATAATTTTCCTGCAGGAAATTATTTGAATAATATTCATGAATTAAAATAATTGTATTGTGCGGGAAATTATTGATTCATCGGTGGAATTGTCTGGACACCTGAATTATTCGGGCACCGATAGATTTCGCCGCCGTCGGCAATGAGCCTCGGCGAGCCGATGGTGGACCGTGATGATCATTATCTGAGTCGTAATTTAATAAATAAATAAATTAGTTGTAGAAATTAATTTCAAAGTGAAAAGTAGAGTATTGTTGTTATAATCGTACTGATGTTTGGATTGTGAATTGGACTGATTGTGGATCATTGATGTTGTGAATTTGGTTGTTGTGATGTCGAATTGTTCGACGCGATAGTCCGATAAATAAAGGAAGCGCTGCCCGATTTTTGGGAAATCAAATTACAGAAATACGAGAGCATATCCAATAATTATCCGAACGTCGAGTGAATATATATAAACACTTTATACGAAACCTGATTGTATATTGTGGTGAAATGTTTTGCCAAAACTAATAACCCTAATTTCGTAAAATAACGAGTATAGGTATTTTTTAAAAATGAACCCTGAACCGACTTTCGAGGACATGAACCCTAATTGATACATGTACTATAATATGAAGTATGTTACGAGTCGGGTTTTGTTAACGTATGGGTAGATTTTTAGCGAGGATATGTCAAGCATAATCGAATGTCTATACTAGGGTATTTCGACTCTGTAGGTTCTAGTCGGAAGGCCCAAGAGTTTGCGTTGGATAGCCTAGTGGGAAGTCAACGCGCTCAGTAAGGTTCCAATCAAAAAACCTGAGTATTGAAGTCGAATCCAGGGTAATCTAGTGGTTAGACGTTAAAGCCTGAGCCTCCGTGTCAGCTCAAGGTCAATCGATAATATTTGTAAAGCTCTGCAAGGTAAGTACCCCAGACCATTCTTTTATGGTTCAGTATATATGAATAGATAATGATTTAATCTCGTAATGGAACAAAAATGTTTTAAGTTACGTATTCCCCGTATTTAAATATGTTCTATTAACTGATGTTTTTGGGAAATAGTAACTTCTAAAAGTACGTATCTCTAAATTTTGAATAAAATGAAAATGTTTTGGAAAGTGTGCTGTGATAGAATTGTTTTGAAAAGAGATAAGTAAGTGGTTTGGAAAACTGGATAAAATTGATCAGATAATTGGATGAGTGTGCGCAAGGGGCCCGTAACAGCTTGGAAGATAGCGTAAGAGGCAAAATGGTTGCGCACCCTATTATAACAACCAGCCCAGCGTGACAGGGACCTAGCTAGTCTCTGAGTTCCGTAACAAATTTTATAGGATGGACAAGATAGAGTTGTCCTATAGAGATAGCCTGATCAGCTGTCTCACCTGGGATCATCCAATACATTTATATCTGAGCAAGTGATTTTATGAGTCATGTGATGGGACGGGTTTTATGGTTCCCGTAACGGAACAAATGGTTTTGGGTCCCCGTAACGGGATAAATGGTTTTATGGGTCCTGCGATGCGACGGAAGATTTAAAAATGAAAGTAGCACGCTAAAATTCAATTTTGGTATTTACACAGTAGAGTTAATAAAATGTTTTATAGAGTATGCTAGCTATTGAGATCTAGTTTCCAACAGTTCATCAATTTCATCGGTTTTCATATGTTATGATTCCTGTTCCTATAAATGTTTAGAATAAACTATTTTGATTATTATTCATATAGTGGTACTGCTGAGCAATTGATTGCTCACCCTTGCAAAATGTTTTATATATGTATTGCAGATACCTAGGAGATTCTTCAGTAGTAGTCGGGGAAGAGTTCCAGTTCCTTCCGTGTCAGGCTCCTCTGAGATGGTTGTGACAGACCAGAAATGGTCTGTTGAGTTGCTGTATTAAGATAGTATTGTCAAGGTGGTTGTAATGAATTAGTTTTAGGGTAAATTATAACCTAAGTCATACTTAAACCTGGAAAAGATCTTGGTAAGAGGGGTCGTGATTATATTTTATCAGTAAAATGAATTTTATTATGTTACTTGTTGTGTTGTGGATGACGTCAACTCTTGACCCCGGGGTTGAGGCCGTCACAGTTGGTATCAGAGCTACAGGTTTGAGTCCCTGATTTAGGTTAAGAATAGAATCATAAGAGTGCAGGAAGGTTTATATATATATATGTGAGTCAGCAACTCAATCAGAGGAGCGAGTCTATGAGTTCAATCAAGGGTTCCGAAAGGGTAACCCTGACGTCTCTGGAGGATTGGTTGGAACTGCCCTAGATTTTAGTAAGTTTCCCTTGCATATAGGTATCATTGGCAATGTCTGGTAGATGGTTCTAGTTTTGTTTCTCGAGAAAGTGAGTTTAACCGTGAAAGTTCAGATGGAATGGTAATAGTCAGCGGCTGCCATGACAGCTGAGTCTCATAGTGAATATGGATCAGTACTGTGGTTTATACCTTGAACCCTTATATTTTTTCCATCGGAGTTTCTATCGGTTGATTGGGGCAAACAATATATATGATTTGACTATTTGTCTGTGTGGCAAAGGGTCTGATGGGACGCCACCGAATTATGTGTTGTAAACTGTATGGTACTAGGACTTGCCATCTTACATACTTGTATGGTTGCTCCCAATCATACCCGCATCTTCTTCACTTTTCTTTTAGAATGGATTATCTTGATTTCGAAATTTTATGTGGCATTTTATGGCAAAGAATTTCCTTCGGTAACCTCTGTGGTCAGAGCGTCCTAGTTATGGAAAGTAAACGGAGAGTTGACTGTCAGAAAAAGTAAAAGTTCTGTATCCGGATCCTATTTTGGAATAATGATAGCAGAAAGGATTGGCGATCCATTTGAGAAGGTTTTCGTCTTAGAAAAGTTAATTCAGTGGTACGCGAGTCTATGTCAAATGATAGGGAATCGCCCTTAGAAGAATGAGTGGTTGAAATAGGACTAGTATGTCCAGCAGGATTCAGAGTTCCTTAAGTATGACCTGGTTTGCGAGGCTGCTTTTTGGTAGTTGTGACTGATATAGCCAACCCCGTTTTGTTATGTTGGATAGTGATATATATGGTCATTATTATGTTATGTGTCACAGTATTGTGAATCGTGGAGTTGAGTGGTGGTAGTTGGTTAGTATATTTTTAGTGGTTTGGTTGATGGTGATGGATGGATATGGTTGTTGGTTGATTGTTGGTGTCGACTTGAGTCTGACTGGTAATCAATAATACAGAGAAGATGCTACCCTAATTTTTGGAAAAAAATACCCTACTTTTAAGGATACAACGCACACTTTTGTGTGTTATTAGTCTTTCTGTTGATACTCCAATTGGTCAATTAAAAGGAAGAGTTGGTTAATTTTACCATCTAATGGTCAGTTAGATAGAAGTTGGTTCCAATTAGGTTAAGTTAAATTCTGATGTGATTTTTAGATTTGAAAACAAAGAATGTTCAATGTTTCAAATTTGGTCATAAGGGTCATTATGCACCTGAATGCAACCCAGAAAATCCAGGAGTTATTCGTGACCATTATGGGAAGGTTGGGCATATTGCAAGGAGTAGTGGAACGGTTTCTCAAGGAACTACATCCCAAGGGCCAACATCCAAAACAACTAGAGGCAAAGATTAATTTAGCTGATCTTACACCCTTCGAGCTAGAGGAGTTTGATATGATTTTAGTAACGAATTGATTGTCCTGTCATAAGGCAAAGATTAATTCAGGAGAAGCAAATAGTAAAGTGTAGGGAAGCCAGTAGTAGGGTGAGTTGCTAAAGGCAGGAGCAAGATAAGAAGCTCTTCCAATCGTGTGAAGAAAGAAGTTAATAAGCTAAGGGTATAAAGTAGATCCACCATGTGTAAAGATACGAAAAAGAAAATACTTAAGCTGGAGGAAGTTGAGTAATATATAAATGCCCTGGAGTTTCTTTGAAGGCCAGTGGGATGAAATAATTAGTTCGATAATTGTAAAAGATATTAGTAAGGAAAGTGAGCATACCAGATATAGTCCCTTGGGTTGCACCAGAGATGTTGCTGAAAAAGAAGGATGAAATTATGAGAGTGTGTACTGATTATCGGGAGTTTAACAAAACGACGAATAAGAATAAGTAACCCTACTAAGAATTGATTATTTATGTAACCTAATTCAAGGAGTGTGTATTTCTCGGGAATTGACTTAAGATCTAGCCTGAGGACATGTCAAAGGTTACGATTAGAATGAGTTATGAGCATTGCAAGTTCTGGTGATATTATGTGGAGTAACAAGTGTATCAGTTGTCTATAAGGAATTAAGGAACATGGTGTATAAGGAAAACTTGAATAAGAAAATTGAATTTATTGATAACATCCTCAGCTATTCAAAGATTAAGAAAACCTGTGTAGAACACCCAATAATTTCCTCAAGAAGACTAGAATGGAAGTAACTATATGCTAAGTTGGCAAGTATGAATTTTAGCTGAGATAAACAAATGATTTCGATCTTTCCATTAAAAATCACCTAAGCAAAACCGGTGTGATAACATATGCCCTGTGCAGAAGGAAAGGATTGAATGTGGTTAAGATAACTGAAGAGACATTAAAAGAATTAGAAATAAGGGAATGTGAAGTTCAAATACCTAAAGGTGATAGGAAGTGAATATATGAGGTTACTTTTTAGCCTTAACTAATGGAAATAAGTAAGAGGTGTTCGAATCTATGGAAACTAAGTTGAAAGTGAGTACCATATATCATCCGTAGATGAAGGGCAAAAGTGAAAAGACGATTCAGATGATATAAGATATGTTAAGAGTATATATATTTTGGATCTAAGAGGAAACTGAGGTAATCACCTACCATTGATTGAGTTTTTCTATGTTAACAATTATCATACTAGTAGGGGAATGCTACCTTACGAACCCTTGTATGGACATAAGTGTGGTTCCCCATACTGTTAAGAAAAAGTGGGAGCATAAATGTTGTTAGGTTTTGACTTAATTCAGCACACCCGGGACATAGTGGTGTTGATTCGGAAAAGAGTTGGAACAGCTCGGGATGGAAAAAGAAAGAAGACAGATTTGCATCAAAAGGGTATGTATATAGAAATAAGATCGTTGGTATTGATAAAAGTTTCACCTTGAAAGAGATTGGTTAGGTTTGATTGGAAGGGGCGAGTGGAATCCTAAATATGTGGAACCATTCGAGGTATCGAGGAAGATAGATGAAGTTGCTCATGAGTTAATATTGCCGCCATAGTTGCAACACATATACAGTATATTTCGTGTGTCAATGTTAAAGCGACATGTTTTTGATTTGAATCAAGTAGTTGATTAGGAGCCAATGGGCTCTCATTCAAACTTGTTTTACGTGGGATGATCGATCCAAATCTTGGGTCATTACGAGCGAGTCCTTAGGAATGAGTTTATATTTATAGTGAGTATGCTTTGAATGAATCCTCGAGTAAAAGAGTCTACTTGAGAGTTGGAGTCAGATATGCTTGACAAATATCCTCACTTATTTCATTAGTTCAGATTCTGAGGACAGAATCTTTTTAAGGGGGAAGGATATAACGACTCGTATAATTTTGCATTATTTAAATATATAATTATTGAATAATTGAATAAATAAAGATGTGCTACTGTTGTCAGCTATGTGTTGTAGTCATTATGGATTGCATATGTTGTATTATTTCATAATAAGTGATTTTATTTATCACTATCGTGTTTTGTGGATTAAATTGAATAATTATTAGTGATTTACCAATAATTTTATTTTTATAAAATTAGAATGTAATTCAAAAATTATTTTGAGTGTTCATAATTTCAATATGTATTTTTAAAGATTTTTAGAAAGTATGAAAAATTTATTTCATTTATTTATTATTGTTGTGTGATTTAATTACTGTATTTAATGTTAAATTAGATATTAAATTCAGAAAAGTTTCAAAAATTACGAACTTCATATTTTATTAAGTCTGGAATATTCTGAGAATTTTAAAATTATTTTGGAAAATTTTCTAATTGAATTCACCCGCACATTTATCCGTTAATTTTTAAAATGCGGGTCCAATGCACGTTTTAAAAATGCTTTAAAATTTTGAAAATATTGTTTTATTAATTTCTATTTATTCCGAGAATTTTTTTAATTGTTGGGGTTATTTCTACCCGTAAAGTATTCGTTAAATTGATACATTTCGGTGCGAAATCTGATTTTTCGGAGTAATTAAATTAGATAAATATACTTGATCTTATCCCCCTGTTCTTGTTATTCCAGCCCGCTATCTTCTCCTTTCTCATCTTTGCAGCCACTCTTTCTCTATTTCTGTCACCTCCCCTTCGATCGATCTCTCCCCTCTTTCCTTTCTTTTTCTTTGTTTTCTCTTCTTCCACCCGTAGCGGTGTATTACTCCGGTAATTTCCTTTCTTTTCTGGCCGCCTTGCTCCCTGTTCTCCGATTTAATTTCGGTAGTTATCCGGCTGTGTAACTGTTGTGTTTATGTGTATATGTGTGTGTATAGATGTGTGTGTTGTGTGCGTGTGTGAGTGCGATTGTGTGTGTGTACTTGTGTGTGTGTGGATTCAGGTGTGTTATACTCCCTGTGGTTCTCGGTGTTATCTCGCCTGCTGTGTTTTCGGATTCTCTGGCTTCCCGGCAGTGACTGTACTCTTTTCCGGTTGTATGCGCGTAGGCGCCTGCTACTGTGTGATTTGGGATTTTTATTAATATTTTATTAATTTTGCTGCAGGAAACTATTTGAATAATATTCGTGATATAAAATAATTGTTTTGTGCGGGAAATTATTGATTAATTGGTGGAATTGTCTGGACACCTGAATTATTCGGGCACCGACAGATTTCTCCGTCGTCGGCAATGAGCCTCGGCGAGCCGATGGTGGACTGTGATGATCATTATCTGAGTCCTAATTTAATAAATAAATAAATTAGTTGTAGAAATATATTTCAAAGTGAAAAATAGAGTATTGCTGTTATAATCATACCGATGTTTGGATTGTGAATTGGACTAATTGTGGATCATTGGTGTTGTGAATTTGGTTGTTGTAACGTCGAATTGTTCGACGGGATAGTCCGATAAAATAAAGGAAGCGCTGCTCGAATTCTGGGAAATCAAATTACGGAAATACGGGAGCGTATTCAATAATTATCGGAACGTCGAGCGAATATATATAAACACTTTATACGAAACCTGATTGTATGTTGTGGTGAAATGTTTTGCCAAAACTAATAACCCTAATTTCATAAAATAACGAGTATAGGTATTTTCTAAAAACGAACCCCGAACCGACTTTCGAGGACATGAACCCTAATTGATACTTGTACTATAATATGAAGTCTGTTACGAGTCGGGTTTTGTTAACGTATGGGTAGATTTTTAGGGAGGATATGTCAAGCATAATCGAATGTCTAAACTAGGGTATTTCGACTCTGTAGGTTCTAGTCGGAAGGCCCAAGAGTTGGCGTTGGATAGCCTAGTGGGCAGTCGACGAGCTCAGTAAGGTTCTAATCGAAAGACCTGAGTGTTGAAGTCGAATCCAGGGTAATCTAGTGGTTAGACGTTAAAACCTGAGCCTCCGTGTCAGCTCAAGGTCAATCGATAATATTTGTAAAGCTCTGCAAGGTAAGTACCCCTAACCATTGTTTTATGGTTCAGTATATATGAATAAATAATGATTTAATCTCGTAATGGAACATAAATGTTTTAAGTTACATATTCCCCGTATTTAAATATGTTCTATTAACTGATGTTTTGGGGAAAAAGTAACTTCTAAAAGTACCTATCTCTAAATTTTAAATAAAATGAAAATGTTTTGGAAAGTGTGCTGTGATAGAATTGTTTTAAAAATAGATAGGCAAGTGGTTTGGAAAACTGGATAAAATTGATCAGATAATTGGATGAGTGTGCGAAAGGGGCCCGTAATGGCCTGGAAGATAGCGTAAGAGGCGAAGTGGTTGCGCACCCTATTATAACCACCAGCCCAGGGTAACAGGGACCTAGCTACTCTCTGAGTTCCGGAACAAATTTCATAGGATGGCCAAGATAGAGTTGTCCTATGGAGATAGCCTGATCAGCTGTCTCACCTGGGATCATCCAATACATTTATATCTGAGCAAGTGATTTTATGGGTCCTGTGATGGGATGGGTTTTATGGTTCCCGTAACGGAACAAATGGTTTTGGGTCCCCGTAATGGGACAAATGGTTTTATGAGTCCTGCGATGCGACGGAAGATCTTGGTATTGTAAAGGTGGTTGTAATGAATTAGTTTATATATAACTGTTATATTTATGTGTATATGTGTGTGTATAGGTGTATGTGTTGTGTACGTGTGTGAGTGCGATTGTGTGTGTGTACTTGTGTGTGTGTGGATTCGGGTGTGTTATACTCCCTGTGGTTCTCGGTGTTATCTCGCCTGCTGTGTTTCCGGATTCTCCGGTTTCCCGGCCGTGACTGTGCTCCTTTCCAGTTGTATGCGCATAGGCGCGTGCTACTATGTGATTTGGGATTTTTATTAATATTTTATTAATTTTTCTGTAGGAAACTATTTGAATAATATTCATGAAATAAAATAATTATATTGTGCGGGAAATTATTGATTAATCGGTGGATTTGTCTGGACACCTAAATTATTCGGGCACCGACAGATTTCGCCGCCGTCGACAATGAGCCTCGGCGAGCCGATGGTGGACTGTGATGATCATTATCTGAGTCCTAATTTAATAAATAAATAAATTAGTTGTAGAAATATATTTCAAAGTGAAAAGTAGAGTATTGCTGTTATAATCATACCGATGTTTGGATTGTGAATTGGACTGATTGTGGATCATTGGTGTTGTGAATTTGGTTGTTGTGACGTCGAATTGTTCGACGGGATAGTCCGATAAATAAAGGAAGCGATGTCCGATTTCTGGGAAATCAAATTACAGAAATACAGGAGCATATCCAATAATTATCGGAACATCGAGAGAATATATATAAACACTTTATAAGAAACCTGATTGTATATTGTGGTAAATTGTTTTGCCAAAACTAATAACCCTAATTTTGTAAAATAATGAGTATACGTATTTTCTAAAAATGAACCCCGAACCGACTTTCGAGGACATGAACCCTAATTGATATTTGTACTATAATATGAAGTATGTTACGAGTCGGGTTTTGTTAATGTATGGGTAGATTGTTAGCGAGGATATGTCAAGCATAATCGAATGTCTAAACTAGGGTATTTTGACTCTGTAGGTTCTAGTTGGAAGGCCCAAGAGTTGGCGTTGGATAGCCTAGTGGGCAGTCGACGAGCTCAGTAAGGTTCCAATCGAAGGACCTAATTGTTGAAGTCGAATCCAGGGTAATCTAGTGGTTAGATGTTAAAGCCTGAGCGTCTGTGTCAGCTCAAGGTCAATCGATAATATTTGTAAGGCTCTGCAAGGCAAGTACCCCTGACCATTCTTTTATGGTTCTGTATATATGAATAGATAATGATTTAATCTCGTAATGGAATATAAACGTTTTAAGTTACGTATTCCCCGTATTTAAATATGTTCTATTAATTGATGTTTTGGGGAAAAAGTAACTTCTGAAAGTACCTATCTCTAAATTTTGTATAAAATGAAAATGTTTTGGAAAGTGTGCTGTGATAGAATTGTTTTGAAAAGAGATAGGTAAGTGGTTTGGAAAACTGGATAAAATTGATCAGATAATTGGATGAGTATGCGCAAGGGGCCCGTAACGGCATGGAAGATAGCGTAAGAGGCGAAGTGGTTGCGCACCCTATTATAACCACCAGCCCAGCATGACATGGACCTAGCTAGTCTCTGAGTTCCGGAACAAATTTTATAGGATGGCCAAGATAGAGTTGTCCTATGGAGATAGGCTGATCAGCTGTCTCACCAGGGATCATCCAATACATTTATGTATGAGCAAGTGATTTTATGGGTCCTATGATGGGACGTGTTTTATGGTTCCCGTAACGGAACAAATGGTTTTGGGTCTCCGTAACGGGATAAATGGTTTTATAGGTCTCGCGTAGGGACAGAAGATTTAAAAATGAAAGTAGCATGCTAAAATTTAATTTTGGTATTTACACAGCACAGTTAATGAAATGTTTTATAGAGCATGCTAGCTATTGAGATCCAGTTTTCAACAGTTCATCAGTTTCATCGGTTTTCACATGTTTACTTATTTTATAGACGAGTTATGATTCCTGTTCCTATAAATGTTTAGCATAAAATGTTTTGATTATTATTCATATAATGGTACTGTTGAGCAATTGATTGCTCACCCTTATAAAATGTTTTATATATGTATTGCAGATACCTAGGAGATTCTTCAGTAGTAGTCATGGCAGAGTTCCAGTTGCTTCCGTGTCAGGCTCCTTTGAGGTGGTTGTGACAGACCAGAGATGGTCTGTTGAGTTGTTGTATTAAGATAGTATTGTCAAGGTGGTTGTAATGAATTAGTTTTATGGTAAATTATAACCTAAGTCATACTTAAACCTGGAAAAGATCTTGGTAAGAGGGGTCGTGATTATGTTTTATCAGTAAAATGAATTTTATTATGTTACTTGTTGTGTTGTGGATGACGTCAACTCCTGACCTTGGGGTTGAGGCCGTCACATAAACCTTCTTTAATTAAAGCAAACTCGGTTTCTGCATGTATAAATACTGGTAATAAGGATGTTAACATAAACTCTGATAAAAAGTCTTCTGCTGCATATGTTAACAAACTTAAAAAGACCAAAGGATCCAAGTAAGTCTGGATCCTTAAAAACACTAACTGATTTCAATTACTGATTGTAGGGTAACAGGAGGAATACTCTAGTCTTGGATAGTGGATGCTCAGGACACATGACTGGTTATAAATCCCTGCTATCAGAATTTGAGGTGAAAGCTGGCCCAAGTGTTTCTTATGGAAATGGCAACTTAGGAAAAATGTTGGGATATGGAAAAATCAAATTTGGAAATGTCATCATTGAAAATGTAGCTCTAGTTGCAGGACTCAAGCATAATCTGATCAGTGTGAGTCAAATCTGTGACAGAGGTTACCACGTCAATTTCTATGAGGAGCATTGTGAAATTGTCAGTAAGTCTGATGGCAAGATTACAATGACTGGTGTATGACATGGTAGTTTATATGAATCTAGGGTCTCCACAAGTTCGATAAATCAGAAGTTTGTCTACTGGGTAGAGCATCTGTGGAAGACAACTGAAACTTGCATAAAAGACTTTCTCACCTCAATTTTAACAATATCAATGAACTTGTGAGGAAAGATCTTTTGAGAGGATTGGCCAATGCACTGTTTACTCCTGATGGCTTATGTGACTCATTCCAGAAAGCCAAGCAAAGGAAAATATCTTTCAAGAGTAAAACTGAATCCTCCATTCTTGAACCATATCATCTACTTCATATTGATCTCTTTGGTCCAATAAATGTTATGTCAATTTCCAAGAAGAGGTATGCGCTGATAATTGTTGATTAATATATAAGATACACATGGGTGTATTTTATACACACCAAGGATGAATCTCCATCCATTCTTCGTGATCATGTGAGGGAGCTGGAAAAAGGATCAACATACAAAGTAAAGATCATCAGAAGTGATAATGGAACTAAATTCAAGAATAGCTCTATGGAAGAGTTCTGCAAATTCAAGGGGATAAAATAAGAGTTTTCTTCTCCTGGAACTCCACAACAAAATGGAGTTGTTGAAAGGAAGAATAGAACTCTCATAGAAGCTGCAAGAACCATACTAGATGAAGCAATATTTCCTACCTACTTCTGGGCTGAGACTGTGCAAACTGCTTGCTTTATACAAAATACAACATTGATCAACAAGCATAGTAAAACACCATTTGAGATGGTGTAGGGAAAGAATCCAAATTTGAATTACTTTCACATTTTTGGTTGTAAGTGTTTTGTTCTTAAAACTCATCCGGAGCAGCTGACCAAGTTTGATCTAAAGATGATGAAGGAATTTTTGTGGGATATTCATTGTCTACAAAAGCCTTTAGAGTTTATAATCTGAGAACAAGAACAGTCATGGAATCTATACATGTATCTTTTAATGACAAGAAGATAACAGGTCTAGAAGATGCAGATGACCATGAAAAATTGAGATTTGAAAATGAAGTACCTTATGCTGAACTTTTAAATCCTGATCCTGATACAGTAAATCCTGATATCAGTCAAAGCTCTGATGATTCACATGACAGTGGAAGTTCTTCTAACACTGAAGCATATGTTAAGGGGGAGAAACATGATTCTAATTCAGAGACTTTTACAAGTGACTCAACTCAAGAAACATCCGTAGATAGATCATCAGACTCAAATTCCTCAAACTCTGATGAGTCAAATGCTTGTAACAATGGGAACACTGATTCAGGGGGAGCATCAGGAAATAATAGTGGTACTAGTCAAAGAAATAACAGAGAATTCATGGATCAATGGGGAGGATCTTCTTCAAGAAGTCAACTTCCATTTGTAAGAAAATGGTCTAAGTCACACACACCTGACTTAATAATTGGAAATCCCGACATTGGTGTAAGAACTAGAAAAGCCACTCAAAATAAATGTCTCTACTATTTTTTTCTATCTCAAACTGAACCCAAGAAGGTAGAAGAAGCTCTTCAAGATGCTGACTGGGTTACAATAATACAAGAGGAGCTTAATGAATTTGAAAGAAACAAAGTCTGGACTCTTATTCCAAGACCAAAGAACATATCTGTAGTTAGAAAAAAGTGGGTGTACAGATACAAAACTGACAGTGAGGGCATTGTTACGTGGAATAAAGCAAGACTGGTTGCAAAGGGCTATTCACAATAAGAAGGCATTGATTATGATGAGACATTTGCTCTAGTTGCAAGGCTTGAGAAAATTAGAATCTTTCTAGCCTATGCTGCTCACAAGAAGTTTAAAGTCTTAAGAATGGATGTAAAGAGTGCATTTCTAAATGGAGAACTCGAAGAGGAAGTCTATGTTGAACAACCTTCAGGGTTCATTGATCCAAAGTATCCAGATCATGTCTAATTACTGGATAAATCACTCTATCGTGTGAAGCAGCTCCAAGGGCTTGGTATGAAACACTTGCTATATTTCTGCTAGAAAGTGGTTTCACAAGAGGTATAATTGACAAAACCCTCTTTTATAAATACCATGGTAAGGACTTGTTATTAGTACAGATATATGTTGATGATATCATGTTTGGATCTACTAATGATAAACTTTGTGAGAGATTTGCAAAGCTAATGCAGTCCATGTATCAAATGAGTATGATGGGAGAATTGAGTTACTTTCTGGGGTTACAAGTTAAACAGACTAATGAAGGGATCTTCATAAATCAATCCAAATACACCAGGAATTTGATCAAAAGATTTGGAATGCAAGACTGCTCAACTGTATCAACTCCCATGGCCACTACAAGAAAGTTAGATTCAAATACTGGTTCTTTAATAGATATAACTAACTACAGAGGTTGTTGGATTTTAAACGCAGCGGGGGCTTGGTAAAACACTTTTACACATACAAAATCCAAATAAAAGCATATAAATCGTGAATAAAAATTCGAGGGATCGAATCTAACCTTTAAAAATAATTCGGAGACAACGATCAGAGATCCTTAGCAGTTGCTCCTCAAGTGTGAAGCACTCCACCGGTATCCACCAAGAAAACGATGTTAAGGAGGAGGAAGGAGGTGGAGAGAATTGGGTTTTCCAAACTTTTTGGGAATTCGGGTTCGATGGGGTTAGAATAAAATAGGGTCTATAATAGTGTATTTATAGGAAAAAATTTCAGCTGAAATTTTCCCATAAATAATATTATTATTATCCCATTTATTATTCTCATTAATAATTAAAACACCTTTTAATTATTAATCCTTTTTCTAAACACTTTAGAAATAATTCTCTCTCTTGATTTAATTTCCAAAAATTAAATCCTTAATTAATAATATTAAGAACTTTTCTTAATTAATTTATAATCAATTAAATCTCATTTAATCAATTATTAAATTTGCCAATTAATTATTTATTTCATAAATAAATAATTATTAGCCATTATTAATTAATTCCTCCACCATTAAATTATTCTCTTTTTATGGTGTGACCCTGTAGGTTCAATATTAAGCCGGTAGTAGAAATAAATAATAATAAAACTATTTTATCATTATTTATATAAATTCTCTAATTTATTAAATATGATAAATTAATTAATCACATTTATTCTACATCGTGAGTGATGCTTCTCAACATATCGCGACTATCCGGATAATATGAATTCACTGCTTAGAATACCAAGAACCTGTCAGTGAATAGTTACCGTACAATAAACTCCTTCTACCCTACAATGTCCCGATTAAATACAAGGCATGGATCTCGTGTCAAGCCTATCTAATTCAATCACTTGCTTACCATTTACTATGCGTAGTTCTATGCAAATTAGAAACTCCTTTCTAATTTCATTCACTCTGGCCAGAGATTCCTGAACTAGCATAAGTGGATCAGCCTTGAACATTCGCTTCCTTCACTGGAAGGGGTAGATCCTTTATTGATCATACACTATCTTCGTGTACAAATTCCTATACCCAGAAGAGCCCTAATAATTGTCCCTGGAGACTAAGAACTAAACCAAAGCATAGTTCAGTGTACACAAGATGACTATGATGACCTCAAGTCCAAGGATACTTGTACAACTATCACTAAGCGAACAACTGCTGACACGTGAGTGAACTCCATCAGTTGTTCAGCTAGGCGAGTCATGTTCAGTGAACTTATTCTATAATAAGAACCTACATACTAGATATAGTGTCACCACACAAATGTCTATGAGAACAGACATCCTTCATAATGAAGCAAGCATAGTATGTACCGATCTTTGTGGATTATTAATTACCAGTTAGTAATCCTATGACCAGGAACTATTTAAGTTTAGAGTTATCATCTTTTTAGGTCTCACTATTATGATCTCATCATACTCCATAAAAAGCTTTACTCTAAACTATGGTATATCTTATTTAAACACTTAAATAGATAGAGCCCGTAATAAAAACAAAACAAGTCTTTTATTAATATCAATGAAATCAAAATAGATTACATAAAAGTTATTCCTAAATCCTAATACATGATTGGACTTAGGACATTTTCCTTTCAATCTCCCACTTGTACTAAAGCCAATCACTCTGGTCTCTAATACCCATCTTGTCTTCATGACGATCAAAGTGACTTTCATAAAGTAGCTTTGTGAGTGGGTCTGCTATGTTGTTATGTGTGTCATCTCTAATTCAATACAGTACAAGAAATGTTACCGCGCTCCCACTAACCCTTTTGTAGACGCATGGTTCATCTACGTTTTTTTGATAAAATCAAACTCTTTGATTGTCTCATCAAAACGAATGTTCCATCTTTCGAGAAGCTTGCTTTAAACCACATATGGTTCGCAGCAGCTTACACACTAGGTTTTCATTTCCCTTGGAAAGAAAACCATCTGGCTATTTTCCAGATCTCATAGTCGTAGTAAGCAGCAATCGCAAGCAAAATCCGAACTGATTATAACAGGGCTACAGGTAAAAGTTTTCATCAAAGTCAATCCATTGCCTTTGTTTGAATCCTTTTTCCACAAGCCTGGCCTTATAGGTCTTCACCTGGCCATCTGCTCTAATCATTCTTTTGTATCCCGTATACATAGAATTCATTCCGGATTTCATGGCACTATGCCATTTCTCTGAGTCAACACTACTCATAGCCTCATTATATGTCACAGGGTCGTCATCATCAATGATCGACAACTCATTGTCATTCTCAATGACAAGGCCATAATACCTCTCAGGTTGGCGAAACACTTTCCCTGACCTATGAATGGGTTGTTCCACAAAAGGTTGTTCAATCAGAACAGGTGTTTCCACTCGATCTGTAGTAGTTTGTGCTTCTTGAACTTCATCAAGTTCAATTTTGTTCCAACTGTTTCCTTCAAGGATAAACTCCTTTTCCAAGAAGGTAGCATGTCTGGAGACAAACACCCGATGATCGGTGTAAAAGTAATACCCTAAAGTCTCTTTAGGATATCCCACAAAACCACATTTTACGGATCGATATTCCATCTTATCTGGGTCAAATTTCTTGACATAAGCTGGACATCCCCAAATCTTAACGTGTTTAAGACTCGGTTTCCTTTCTTTCCATATCTCATATGAAGTTTGAGGAACAGATTTTGGAAGGCACCTTATTCAGTAAATATGCTGAGGTTTCCAATGCATAACCCCATAGGAATACTGGAAGATTTGCATAGCTCATCATGGACCGAACTATGTCTAACAAAGTTCGATTTCTCCTTTCAGATACCAATCTGGAGGCGTCCACTGGGAGACTATACCATTTACTTTGAGATAATCTAGAAACACTCCATTAAAGTATTCACCACCTCGATCTAATCGAAGAATTATAATACTCTGTTTGGTTTATTTCTCCACTTCATACTTATACTCTTTGAACTTTTCAAAGGCTTCAGATTTGTGTTTCATCAAACACATATCCGAATCTAGATCTATCATCTATGAAAGTAATGAAGTATGAAAATCCACCCATGGCTTGCGTAGACATTGGTCCACATACATCTGTGTGTACCATTCCTAGCAAATCTGCAGCCCTCTCTCCATGTCCACTAAATGGAGACTGCAGTGCCACTATGAAGTGAGATTTTCATCATCCCTTTTCTTTTATTAGTTTGTTCAATCTGAAGTAAATTATGTCACATTTATACAGACCATTATTTAAAGTACCACGTCCATAAAGAATATTATCTCTAAGAATAGAACATTCATTATTCTCAATAATAAATGAAAATCCAGCCAAGTCTAACATGGGAATAATATTCCTCACAATCGAGGGAACAAAATAACAATTATTTCAAACAATAGTCTTGCCCGTAGGCATATGTAAATGAAATGATTCTACATCTTCAGCAGCAACTCTTGCTCCATTTTCCATCAGTAGAATCACCTCCTCTTCCTCAAGAGTCCTACTTCTCCTTGGTCCCTGCAACAATTGCAGATATGAGAACCACAGGCGGTATCTAATACCCAAGTAGAAATTTGATTTAATGACATATTCACTTCTATCATGAGCATACCTGAATTAGAAGCGGTAGTCTCACTACCCTTCTTCTTCTTCAATTCTGTAAGGTAAACCTTGTAGTTCCTCTTCCAGTGCCCCACCTTGTTACAGTGAAAGCAAACAATTTTGCTCTTGGGGTCTTCAGCTTTTGGTGGAACCGGCATTTTCTCACCTACTTTCTTCTTCTTGGAAGAGTTCCTCTTTCTTTTCTTAGGATTAGAACCTTCACCAATTAGAAGAACAGAACTCTTCTTAAGGGGAAAATTCGATTCCGCAGTCTTCAACATGTTGTGGAGTTCAGGCAGGCTGACATCCAACTTATTCATGTGAAAGTTCACAACAAACTACGAGAACGAACTCGGAAGCGATTGCAAGACCAAGTCTTGGCTCAGCTCCCCATCCATGGCAAAACCAAGTTGTCCAAGACGTTCAATCAAATTGATCATCTTAAGTACATGGTCATTCACAGATGATCCCTCAGACATCCTACAACCGAACAACTCCTTCGATATCTCATATCGAGCTGTCCTCCCCGCCACATCATACAACTCTTGTAGATGCATGAGGATAGTGTGAGCATCCATATGCTCATGTTGCTTCTGTAGCTCAATGTTCATGGAAGCTAGCATGATGCATTGTGCAACATTTGCATCATCTATCCACTTTCGATACATGACATGTTCATCATTATGTACATCACTAGCAGGTTCAGTAGGCTTAGGTGAGTCAATCACGTATTCCAGCTTCTCAATCCTGAGAACAATTCTCAAGTTTCGAAGCCAGTCAGCATAATTAGGACCAGTCAATTTGTGAGCATCCAGTATGCTCCTGAGTGATAGTGCAGAAGACATAATATATATTGTAAATCTGTAAATGATAAACACATAACAACACTTAGCAAATATTCGATTTCATTTCAAAACACTATATGAATCGGGTCTTTATTCATAAGTGGCTCCCACTAGTTTTCCTAATTTATTCAACCCTCTACGTGAAAAATTAAGCATTCATAATGCCAGTGGGAATAGGGATCCTACATTCCATTACACAACCCCGGCTATAGCACGAACCGCCATGCAATGTTCAATAGGCAGACAACTCTTGTCAATTACATCTCATGTTATTCCCTAATCAAACTTTAGCCTCTTGAATAATTGAGTCTCGGCTGTAGCACGAAAAACTCAATATTCTAAGTCAAGTCTAACCCAACATTCCGTACAGTTGAATCAGTCCCCAAAGGCCCACGGCTGTAGCACGTAACGACCTTTAGATTCTTATTCAATGTACACATCTCTATGTAATAGACAAGTATTTCTTATTTCGAAATCAAAGCCCTCGGCTGTAGCATGAACCGACAATGATTCAAAAATAAGAACTACTTTCTACCATGTTGGAAGGCTATGACCGACACAAGCCCGTTGTATCATTGGCCAATTACTACTTGATATTATTTAATTTTAGAGGGATTATATTATGTTACAATCATAATCATATTATAAAGAGATTCTTCCTTTTAAATTAAATATTTCAAATCAATAATCAATAATCAGACGATTCCCAGATCGGGTGGAGCATTGTCAAGAGGCGTCACTTAATAACCCTTTCTTACAGATAGAAATCTGTTGTTGACAGAATCATCCTTTCTCTCATATCAAAAATTCATATTCAATTACGTGTTTCACAAACACAAGAATCTCATGATTGTATTCATAATATTGTTCTTAAGGTTATGAAACAATTTCACTATACTAGGTTGTCTAATAAACGCCTTATATTTATTTAAGTTCACCTAAATCTATCATCGCATGATAAACTAAGCATATATCACATATATCAACATGAATAAACATCAAGGTAGGCATGTTATATCATCTAGCACATTATTCTAAGCATTATACATCTCTATGTATCACATGAAGCATTTAAAATCAATTCAAACGATCAAAAATAGCTTTAAAACACTTCATGGAATATAAACAGTTCAAAACTTTTATATAAACTAAAATTGATCACTCCATTAGATCCGTCTCGGAAAAACGAATCCAACGGTATATTGCACGCCCAAAACGGAGTTACGAAACTCCCAGAAAATCAATTTTAAAATCAACAGAAGGGCTGTAACGCATTACAGGAACGCGTTACAAGCCCTGTAACGCATTCCGGTGCTGCGTTACAAGGGTGTAACGCATTCCGTGAATGCGCCACAGGTGTGTAACGCATTCCGGGAATGCGTTACACCCCTATTTTTTTTTTTGTTTTTCATCAGCCGCCGCAGCCGCCTGCCAGTTTTTTTTTTTCGATTTCCGTGCCTGTCTCTTTCTCTCTCAGATGCAGTCAGACATCACAGCAGCAGTACAGGTGCAGATGTACAGAAATATATACATACTTATAAACAATTTATATATATATATGATTTATTTAATTACGAATTTTAATTACAATAACTTCAAAAATTCATAATAAAAAATCTATACATCATAA
Organism: Apium graveolens; assembly: GCF_009905375.1. NCBI lineage: Eukaryota > Viridiplantae > Streptophyta > Magnoliopsida > Apiales > Apiaceae > Apium > Apium graveolens. The sequence continues at coordinate 114,347,613 of NC_133657.1, forward strand.
AATTATGAAAAAAATACCCAGACGATCTACAACACTTGTAGAACCCAGATCAACAATCAAAATTATTCTGAGAAACGATTTCTCATCAGACAAAATTAATCCATAATATAACTTGTAAAAATCATAATTAATTCATACAAGCACATAAAATTCTGAATTTTTTACCACAGATCTATATGCATACAACCTATGCTCTGATACCATTGTTGGATTTTAAATGCAGCGGGGGCTTGGTAAAACACTTTTACACATACAAAATCCAAATAAAATCATATAAATCGTGAATAAAAATTCGAGGGATCGAATCTAACCTTTAAAAATAATTCGGAGACAACGATCAGAGATCCTTAGCAGTTGCTCCTCAAGTGTGAAGCACTCCACCAGTATCCACCAAGAAAACGATGTTAAGGAGGAGGAAGGAGGTGGAGAGAATTGGGTTTTCCAAACTTTTTGGGTTTTCGGGTTCGATGGGGTTAGAATAAAATAGGGTCTATAATAGTGTATTTATAGGCAAAATTTTCAGCAGAAATTTTCTCATAAATAATATTATTATTATCCCATTTATTATTCTCATTAATAATTAAAACACCTTTTAATTATTAATCCTTTTTCTAAACACTTTAGAAATAATTCTCTCTCTTGATTTAATTTTCAAAAATTAAATCCTTAATTAATAATATTAAGAACTTTTCTTAATTAATTTATAATCAATTAAATCTCATTTAATCAATTATTAAATTTGCCAATTAATTATTTATTTCATAAATAAATAATTATTAACCATTATTAATTAATTCCTCCACCATTAAATCATTCTCTTTTTATGGTGTGACCTTGTAGGTTCAATATTAAGCCGGTAGTAGAAATAAATAATAATAAAACTATTTTATCATTATTTATATAAATTGTCTAATTTATTAAATATGATTAATTAATTAATCACATTTATTCTACATCGTGAGTGATGCTTCTCAACATATCGCGACTATCCGGATAATATTAATTCACTGCTTAGAATACCAAGAACCTGTCAGTGAATAGTTACCGTACAATAAACTCCTTCTACCCTACAATATCCCGATTAAATACAAGGCATGGATCTCGTGTCAAGCCTATCTAATTCAATCTCTTGCTTACCATTTACTATGCGTAGTTCTATGCAAATTAGAAACTCCTTTCTAATTTCATTCACTCTGGCCAGAGATTCCTGAACTAGCATAAGTGGATCAGCCTTGAACATTCGCTTCCTTCACTGGAAGGGGTAGATCCTTTATTGATCATACACTATCTTCGTGTACAAATTCATATACCCAGAAGAGCCCTAATAATTGTCCCTGGAGACTAAGAACTAAACCAAAGCATAGTTCAGTGTACACAAGATGACTATGATGACCTCAAGTCCAAGGATACTTGTACAACTATCACTAAGCGAACAACTGCTGACACGTGAGTGAACTCCATCAGTTGTTCAGCTAGGCGAGTCATGTTCAGTGAACTTATTCTATAATAAGCACCTACATACTAGCTATAGTGTCACCACACAAATGTCTATGAGAACAGACATCCTTCATAATGAAGCAAGCATAGTATGTACAGATCTTTAGGGATTATTAATTACCAGTTAGTAATCCTATGACCAGGAACTATTTAAGTTTAGAGTTATCATCTTTTTAGGTCTCACTATTATGATCTCATCATAATCCATAAAAAGCTTTACTCTAAACTATGGTATATCTTATTTAAACACTTAAATAGATAGAGCCCGTAATAAAAACAAAACAAGTCTTTTATTAATATCAATGAAATCAAAATAGATTACATAAAAGTTATTCCTAAATCCTAATACATGATTGGACTTAGGACATTTTCCTTTCAGAGGTATGATTGGCTCATTCCTATATTTGAATGCTAGCAGACCTGATATCATGTATGATACCTATCTCCGTGTAAGGTTCCAAGCTGATCCAAGAGAACCTCATCTATTAGATGTGAAAAGAATTTTTAAGTATCTCAAAGGCACCATGAATCTGGGATTATGGTATCCTAGAAATTTAGATTTTAAGCTAATTGGATATTCAGATACTGATTGCACATGTTGCAAAATAGACATGAAAAGCACTTCTGGAAGCTGCCAATTTCTTGGTGGCAGATTAGTTTCTTGGTATAGCAAGAAACAAAAGTCAATTTCCACATCAACTGCAAAAGTAGAATATATTGTTGCAGGAAGCTGTTATACTCAGATTCTATGGATAAATAATCAGTTACTGGATTATGGGCTAGATTATTCTGCTATTCCTATATATTGTGATAATCAAAGTGCTTTTGCAATCACAGGAAATCCAGTGCAGCATTCAATGACTAAACACATCAGCATCAGGTACCATCTCATAAGGGAACATGTGGAAGCAGGTACAGTGAAACTGGTCTTTGTTCCAACAGATCAGCAAGTAGCAGATATATTCACCAAGCCTCTCTGTGAAGCTACCTTCTTAAGACTGGTGAATGAATTGGGAATGATATCAGGATATTTCTCAAACTCTGATAATTAATAATTAAGACATAATTGCTGATAATTGAAGCATGGTATCTTATTATATCTCAGTACTTCTTAGATAATGATTATTATGCTAAATGTTGATGCCATGATAATATGCAATTAACTTCTATAATCCTTAGCTGATAGCTGCATGTTGAACTACTGATTATGCGTAAATGCCTTGATATTAGTTAAACTTACTTTTACTAATAGATCCTGACAGTAGTTGAGTTCTGATATTTTTCAAATTAGAGTTGACTGATAAATCCTAATAGTTATAATTAAAATACTGATAATGGTTAAATTATGATTGACTACTATATTTCATTGATTATTTTGAATTTATTCGAAATAAATGGTTACTCAGTATTTTAATTAACAGTGAGAAAGTGGAATATCTTTTAATTACATCAATGGGTTAGCTACTGCTGTAAGTATCTATTAACACTTGAGTACTTACATTGGGAATAGGAATCTGAAGAGAGAGATTAATTTTTGTTTACCTAGATACGCGTAATCGTGTATACGTATTATGTTTAATTATTGCACAGTTAAATCAAAGAGTCTTTTCAGTTTCCATCTCCTCTGCTATAAATACAAACCATCCACTTCCAAAATTTCTCACTGCCTCTTCATACACAATTCCTGATTTCTCAAATATTTTGTCCAAAACTTCACAAACACTCATAAAAAATGGCTCAACACCAATTCTACAAACGCAATGGTGGATGCTACATGCCAATATTCAATCCAAGTGATGAAAAGATGTACTTCAATCCATATGGACTTCTGGTACGTATTGGAGGTAAAATTTATCACCCAACTGAAGTTGTCGTCTCTCTTAGGATGATCAGTTGGAACTGCATTGCTTCACCGGCGAAGTTTTTCCTAAAGAACTTTAAGCTGAATTGGCGAAACATTTTCGTCAAGCAGCTTTTGAGCTGCAAGAGAATATCATTTCTCTTGCAGGGACAATGAGTAGGATTTATCATCGCCAAGCGATAAGGGCAGAGCAAGCTGCAAAGAGGCAGAAGAAGTCTGAGTAGCTAGATTGTTTTAGAGTTTTATGTTTAAAATTCTATTAATCTTGTACTCGTCTTCTTAACTATTAAAGAAAATATCTTTTGCCTTCTTTGACTCTTTAAGTGAATGAATATTTACTGTCTTGTTTGTGCTTGAATACTTATGACTGTTAATCTTCAAATTAGTACTACATGCTTAATTTCAGATATCTTTCAATAGTGCATGTGAATAACTAATCTCTGCTTGAGTTCATAGGTTCACTATAGTACAGATTGAGCACACTACATAAAGTAACTGATGTAATAGAAGAAATTTGTGAAATATTTAATTATGAACTTATGAGAATTATAATCTTTGAGTGTTATGTTGTATCCAAATTCTTTGAAACTTTCTTTTTCTCTCCAGGAAAGTTGTCCACACTCAATCTCAATATCATAAATCTTATATCTTAAATTTCTTCTTATAATTGAAACACTTGAATCCATTTCTCAAATGTTCCAAAAACAAGTGACATAGTTCTTGAAATTTGTTAGAAATATGTTGTGTACTTGATGATAAGTTAAACAAAATACCTTAGTAGATTTAATTTAGTGAATTTGTAGCTTTCAATGGATGATCACTTTAACATCTGTTAAAAGGGTAACTTATGTTTTAATAAGTTTAGTAGCACATTTCTGCATATTGTAATGCCTTAGAGAACTAGATGTTGTAGAATATTTTAAGTCATATTGACTACTAGATTGATATGCAAGATAGGTTGGCTAACTGTAAATATTAAGCCTTGTAATCTTGTATAAGTGAAATAGAGTTAACTTCTATAAAGATGCTCTCAACAGATATTCCACAAGGTTTCAACGGATGATCAACTAGAGTTTCAACGGATGTTCAACCAGACTCTCAATGGATGATCCAACAAAGTCTCAACGGATGATCCCATAGAGTTTCAACTGATGATCAACTAGAGTTTCAACGGATGTTCAACCAGACTCTCAACGGGTGATCCAACAAAGTCTCAACGGATGGTCCCACAGAGTTTTAACGGATGATCAAATTCAGAAGCAGTTGATAGTGACTTGACAGTCACATGCGTTGATTGTATGCAAATGAAATGTGGCAGCCTATTTACAGGTTTTAGAGAACAAAGAAGCATTTCCATTTCCATGCTAACTTGAAGTTATTCAAAGATGATGGATAGAGAAATGAAGAAACATGTAATTATACTAAGAAACATTTATCTTATTTGTTTTGTCCTTTTATCATGTAACTTGGTGATATATAAACCAAGTGTAGCAAGTAGAACAATATTGAAGTTAGTAAGCAATTACCAGAGAAATAGATAAAGCTATATTTATAAAGAATTTATCTGTACTTTGTAAGTTCAACTTGTAAGTAGCTGTGTGCAAATCTTGCATCACAGACTTCTCGAATTTATATATATCTCTGGTGGAAAAGTTCAATCCACCAGAAAGTTTTTAAATACTTGTATTTGATTACTTTGTGTTTGATTTCTTCAATACTTTCATTCTGCACTTTAGCTAAATCAAACACAGTTATATATTCAAAGTAGAACAGTTCTTAAAATCCAAAAAGTAGCCAGAATTATATTCAACCCCTCTTTCTATAATTGTTTGTTAGATTTTTTGCGAATAACAATTAGTATCAGAGCAAGCTTTTGAAGAACAAAGAGTTTAAAGATCACAACAACTAACAAGATGAGCAGAAAAGATGTTGGAGTAAAGATTCCATTTCTGGACAAAGACAATTATCACTATTGGAAGGTGAAAATGCACCTGTATCTCCTCTCTCAAGATGAAGAATATGTGGACTGTATTGAGAAAGGTCCTCATGTCCCCATGAGAGCTGCTACAGAAAATGAGCCATCTATCCCAAAACCTAGAGCAGAATGGTCTGATCCAGATATTGAGCAAGTTCATAAGGATAAGAAGGCCATGAACATTTTGTTTAATGATGTTGATGGTGACATGTTTGTCAACATCATAAGTTGTAAAACTGCTACATAGGACTAGGATACAATTTAAGTTATATGTGATGGAACTGAGCAGGTAAGGGAAAAGAAGATACAACTCTTTATTCAACAATATGAGCAATTTCATAGTGAAGAAAGTGAGTTACTCACTGGTATATCTAGTAGGTTTCAAAAACTACTAAATGCTCTAAAGTTGCATGGAAGAGTCTATCAGACAAAAGACTCAAACCTTAAATTCCTTAGATCTCTGCCAAATGAATGGAAGCCTATAACAGTCTCACTAAGAAACTCTCAAGATTACAAGGAATTTATTTTGGACAGACTGTATGGGACTCTAAAGACCTATGAGCTTGAAATAGAGCAAGATGAGAAGCTGGAGAAAGGAAGGAAGAAGGGAGGATCCGTTGCATTGGTTGCTGAGGAAGAGAGAGAGAGAGAGAGAGATAAAGCTAGAAACTGTAGAATCTACACTAAACCCTAGAGTTTCTGAAGGCAAAGGAAAAGGGCTAGTAGCTGAACATGAAGACCATCTTAGTCAAGATGATATGGATGACATAGATGAGCATCTAGCTTTTCTATCCAGAAGATTTGCCAAGCTCAAATTTAAGAAGAATTTTGAAGCATCCAAGCCAAACAGAAACATGGTTAACAAGTCAAAATTTAAATGTTTCAAGTGTGGCTTTAGTGGTCATTTTGCAAGTGAATGCAGAAAGCCTGATTTTGATAGAAAGAAGTTTGAACCTGTAGATTACAAAAAGAAGTAATTTAAGTTGCTCAAATAAAAGGAAAGGGATTTTCTAACTCAGGAAAATGACTAGGCTGCTGATGAATTAGAGGGGGATGAGGATACAAGCTATGTCAATCTTGCACTTATGGCCAAATCAGATGAAATATAAGTCAGTTCATCCAGTAATCAGGTAATCACCGCTAATCTAGCACATTTATCTAAAGCTGAGTGTAATGATGCTATAAATGACATGTCTACTAAATTATATCATCTTTGTATTGCACTCAAATCTCTCACTAAAAAAACACTAAAATTAAAGAGAACAATTTGTTTTTAAGTGAAAGAAACAATGTGTTAGAAACTCAATTTATTGAGTTTGAAAAACTGAAGATGGAGTGCAATATTGCCAAAGATGAACTGACTGAATCCTTAAAGAAAGAGGATATTTTAAGAAAGTAACTTGAATGACAACAGGAAGTAATTAAGGCATGGAAATCATCTAGAGATGTCCATGCTCAAATTACTAAAGTTCAAGGTATAGAATCCTTTTGTGATGAAGCCTGGAAAAAGAGTAAGGAGAAACTGAATCTCAACTTAGAAGAAGGACTTTCAACGGATGTGGATTCGACGGATGATGAATGTTATCTGTCGAATGATCAAAAGAATTATCTGTCGAAAGACAAGGAACCACATCCATTGAGTGAAAGAAAGCCAGTTAGCAAATCCCATCTAGCTAAGCTAAATGAGAAATATGGATCAGTTTTCAAGAACTTTGTTCCAGGAGAAATAAGTCAAGTAAAAAAGAACAAGAGAGTCAATGTAGGGCATCTATCAATCAAGCAATTGAATGACAGATTGGAGAAAATTGAAGTTAAAGCAGAATCAAAAAGGAAAAATAATAGGAATGGGAAAGTAGGGATTAACAAATATAACAACTACACACATGATAAATATGTACCTAGAAAAATCTGTGTGAAATGTGGCAGTGTTAATCATTTGTCTATTAATTGCAAACTTGCTATACCTGCACCCATGTCTACACCCTCTTCATTTCCTAATATGCCTAAAATGCCTGTGAATGTTATGCCTGCACATAATTTGAATGCATAATTTGTAAATATGGCATTTGCACAAAATCCTTACTATGTTGCATTCAGTATGCCACAAATGCAATTTAGCATGCCTTATTGGAATAATATGTTGCATAGAATATGCCTTTCAATGTTAACCAACCTGTGCATGATAATTCTGTAATGGTGAATGGTTTTAATGGATCTACTCAATTGACTAAAGATGAATCTATGATACCTAAGTCAAATGAGGACAAGCCTACGAAACCTAAGAAAAAGGCTAACAAAACAGGACGCAAGGAAACTTGGGTACCAAAATAAACTTGATTTGATTTGTTGTGTGTAGGGAAATAGAAAGAATATTTGGTATTTGGATAGTGGGTTCTCAAGGCACATGACTGGAGATTCTACCCTGCTCACTGAGTTCAAGGAGATAGTTGGCCCAAGTATCACTTTTGGAGATGACAACAAGGGTTATACTGTGGGATATGGCTTGATACTAAAGACAATGTCATCATTGAGGAAGTTGCCCTGGTGGATGGACTCAAGCATAATCTGTTGAGTATCAGCCAGCTTTGTGACAAGGGTAACTCAGTAACATTCAATTCTGAAGCATGTGTTGTGACCAATAAGAAAAACAACAAAGTAGTTCTCACTGGAGTGAGAAAAGGAAATGTGTATCTAGCTGATTTCAACTCATCAAATGCAGAATCTGTTACTTGTCTCTTCAGCAAGGCAAGTCAAGATGAAAGTTGACTATGGCACAAGAAGGTGTCCCATCTTAACTTCAAGACTATGAATGAACTAGTCAGGAAAGATTTGGTAAGAGGCATTCCTCAAGTGGAATTCTCAAAGGATGGATTGTGTGATGGCTCTCAGAAAGGAAAACAGATCAAAACATCATTCAAAAAGAAGCTTGATTCAACAATTGAAGAACCTTAACAACTACCGCACATGGATTTATTTGGACCAGTCAATGTGTTATCCATCTCAAAGAAAAGATATTGACTAGTAAATGTAGATGATTTCTCAAAGTTCTCTTGGACATATTTTCTAAAATCCAAAGATGAAGCTAGTCAAATCATCATCAATCACGTAAGACAAGTCAACAATCATCCTGATTTCAAAGTTTAAAGAATCAGGAGTGACAATGGAACTAAGTTCAAGAATTCTGTGATGAGATTATTTTGTGAAGAAAATAGGATCATGCATGAGTTTTCAGCAGCAAGAACCCCACAATAAAATGGAGTGGTGTAAAGGAAGAATAGATCTCTTATTGAAGCTGCAAGAGCAATGCTAGAAGAATCAAAGTTACCAATATATTTTTGGGCGGAAGCTATAAATACTGCATGCTACACTCAGAATTTTTCTTTGGTTAATTAAGCAAAGTGCATGACACCCTACTAGTTGTTCAAGAATAGGAAGCCAACATTAAAATTTCTTCATGTCTTTGGATGTAAATGCTATATCTTAAGGAATCAAACTGATCAGCATGGAAAGTTTGATGCCAAAGCAGATGAAGGCATTTTTGTTGGAGATGTAGTTGGAAAAACATACAGAGTCTACAATTTCAGAACCAACATTGTTATGGAATCTGTACATGTTGTGTTTGATGATAAAAAGATTGAAGGACTGCAAGATGGATATTTCCATGAAAGCCTTAAATTTGATAATATTAAGATGATTTATGATGATAGTGATGATGAAAGTGATCAAAACAATATCTAAGGACAATGTAGAAAAATCTACAACTAATGAAGCACATAATTCAACATCCGTCGAAAGACCAAGTGCATCATCCGTTGAAAGACAGTCTACATCATCCGTCGAAAGGCAAAGATCAACAATCGTTGTACCATCAATAGGCGTTGAAAGATCCACAACTTCAAGTCAAAGATCCACAAACTCAGGGGAGTTTCTTCTAATCAAAACTCAGTCACACATTAAGAAAACTATGAGGCCTCTTCATCTAGAGCTAATCTACCACAACAGAGAAAATGGACTAGAGATCACCCATTTGAGCTAATTATTGGTGAAGCATATTCAAGAGTGCAAACAAGGTAAACAACTCAAGAAGAATGTCTTTGCGGCAACTTTCTATCACAGGAAGAGCCTAAAAAGGTAGAAGAAGCTATTGGATCCTGATTGGGTTTTAGCTATGCAGGAGAAGCTAAACCAATCTGAAAGAAATAAAGTTCGAAAGATGGTACCCAAGCCTAAAGGAAAGAATCATATTGACACCAGGTGGGTATTCAGAAACAAGATGGATGAAAATGGCATAATAGTCAAGAACAAAGCTAGATTGGTTGCTAAGGGCTACTGTCAATAAGAAGGAATAGATTTTGATGAGACTTTTGCTCCTGTTATAAGACTTGAAGCCATCCGAATTTTTCTAGCCTATGCAGCCCATGCCAATTCAAAGTCTATCAAATGGATATTAAAAGTGCGTTTCTGAATGGAGATTTGGAGGAGGAAGTTTATGTCCAGAATATGTCTACTATCTTTTGAAAGCACTTTATGGACTGAAGCAAACACCTAGAGCTTGGTATGACACTTTGTCAAAGTTTATCCTAGAAAATCATTTCATAAGAGGCACTGTTGATAAAACCTTATTCTATAGAAATGTTAACGGCTCTAGTATACTTGTTCAAATTTATGTAGATGATATTATATTTGGCTCTGCAGATGAAAAACTTTGCAAAAAGTTTGCCAAATTGATGTAAAGTAAATATGAAATGAGCATGATGGGAGAACTAACTTACTTTCTTGGTTTAGAAGTTAAGCAAGTTAGTAATGGAATATTCATTAGTCAAACCAAATATTTTATGATCTTTTAAAGAAGTTTGACCTAATGGATTGCACATCTGCAAAAACTCTCATGGCCACTGCAACTAAACTAGAAGTAAACACTACTGAAAAGTCTGTGGATATTTTAAGCTATAGAGGCATGGTTGGCTCACTTTTATATTTAACAGCTAGTAGGCCAGATATACTTTTTTCTACTTGTCTTTGTGCTAGATTTCAGGTTAATCCTAGAGAATCTCATTTAGTAGCTATTAAGAGAATTTTCAAATATCTCAAAGAAATACCAAAACTTGGCATTTGGTATCCTAGAGATTCTGGTTTTAATCTAACTGGATACTCAGATGTAGATTATGCAGGTTGTAAAATTGATAGAAAAATACTACAAGAACCTGTCAATTTCTAGGAAATAAGCTAGTGTCCTGGTTCAGTAAAAAGCAAAATTCAGTGTCTACTTCTACAGCTGAGGCTGAATATATTGCTGCTGATAGCTGTTGTGCACAGATTTTATGGATGAAAAATCAACTGTTGGACTATGGTCTACAGGTGAATAAGATTCCTATTTTCTGTGATAACACAAGTACCATTGTAATTACTGGAAATCCAGTACAACATTCAAGGACCAAGCACAATCACATCAAGTACCACTTCATTAGAGAGCATGTCATGAATGGTACTGTGGAACTTTATTTTGTTCCAAGTGAAAAGCAACTTGCAGACATCATCACCAAGCCACTTGATGAATCCACCTTTACTAGGTTGGTAAGTGAGTTAGATAAGCTTAATTACTCCTAATTTGTTTTGATGTCTAAGCAATTTGATATGCAGCCATAATAAAATTTGATATTTCCTGTCTAAGATAAAATTTTGGCTAAATTAGAATTTACAGCTCGACGGATGTTCATTATCCGTTGAAAATGAATATCCGTTGAATTTCATCATCCGCTGAATTTCATCATCCGTTGAAATATTAAATATTATTCTGGGTACTTTTATCTCGACGGATAAATGTTCAATCCTTATCCGTCGAATTGCTCTCAATCTTAGCCGATAATTCTAGGCATTATCCGTCGAATTTACTTACATCTTGTAAGTATATTTCAATGGATAATCATTAGAATTTTGACAATTTTATTTATTTTTTAAACTGCTATTTTGGGCTAATTTGATTGGTTACTTTATCTTTAGTTTTTAATTTTTGACAGTTTATTTATGAGAGAGTATAAAAGCCTATTTTATTTTCATTTTCACTTTTATCTTTCTCAAGCAATTCATCTAACTCTTCTCGTCTCCAAAGCAAAACCCCCCTTTTTGTAACTACTTTCAATCATAGTAATGGCACCTGTATTCAAAATCATGTCTTAAACTGGGTATGTATATGAAAAGAACAACTTCGTAGCTCTGGTACACAAGGAGATTCCTGCATCTGAAGACTATCACAAAATGATGGACTTCATTCGAAGCTGCAAGTTGAGTTATGCTATGCTTGAGTCCCCTGTCATCTACTGTGAGGTTGTTAAGGAGATTTGGACTACTGCTGTGTTCAACTCCAAAGATAAAATCATTACCTTCTCTCTCAAAGGTAAGGAACACTGCATAAACTGTGATGCTCTTGAAAAATGCTTTAAATTTACTGAAAATAACACTCTTGATCCACACACAGACAAAGATGTGAGTAACATGCTTAATTCTATGAGTTATGCTCTTACTGCCAACAAGTTAAGTGAGGTTAGGAGACTAGGCTGTAGAAAAGAACGGAGCTTTCTATGTGACTCTTTTATCAAAGTATTTTCTGGAAAAGTTAGCAATTTTGTTGCTGTAACTTATTCATATGTTAACATGCTCTATATGCTTCTAAGTGATAAGTATTTTAATTTCAGTACTTCTGTAATGTATCAATTGGGGAGTAAATTAGGAGACATTTAGTAGAGGTCCAAGAACATCTATTATGCTAGATTCTTTCTGATGAAAGCTAACTTTGTTTCTGAGGATCTCTCAATTGTGAACCCAACAAAAAAGTTGGATTGTTGGTTCCAAGAGAGAAGAGTTATTGCTGATCTTAACAGGGCTAATCACCATAGGGAGGTTCCTCTCATCTACATGCCAATTATGGAGCATCCTCAGGTAAGTGAGGTAAAGACTTCTATCCCTGCTACTTCTCTATCACAAGTGTCTTTACAAACAACTGTGGCTATGGCATCTGTGACAGTGACCAAACAGGTGCCTACCCAAGCCACAAAATCAAGAATTTCCAAATCCAAGTCAAAGAAAACCCACTCTAGTTTCTCTCAAAAGAAACTAGTTTTAGTTTCTCTAAAAAAACTAGTTTTAAAATCTACTAAAAACCAAGTGGGGAGTTTGAAGGGAAGTGAGCCTGGTGAGGGACATGGTGAAAATCAAGGAAACCCTAAGGATAAAGAGGGAGAGGTGTGTGTAACCCAGCCTAGCCACACTACAGTTTCCCAATAAATTGTAATTCTTAATAAGGATTCTAGCTCATTACTAGTTGTATCCTCCCAAAAGGATGTAACTATTGAACAAATCTCTCAGCCAAGAGCACATGCCAAAAAGGTTAGGGACACAGACTCACCCCAAACTTACACAAGAAAGAAGAAATCTAAAATCCTTGCGGATACATAGGGTGCACACACTGTGCAAACAGCAGTCAAAGACTCAGTTATAGCACCCTGTCAAAGTCAGTTTGATGTGGCTCCTGTAAATGTGGAGTCACAACCAAAATCTCTTATAATAGAAGCACATCACACACAAAACTCACCCATAAATTCTTTGGATGTGGATATGATTCACACATCAATTCCTGATTCTTCATCTTTAACTCTCATGGAGAAGCAAAAATCTCAAGCAAGTGAGCATCATCTTTTGGATGATTTGTTGGCTCACTTGCCGATCCTGTCTGATTCTACTGAGAAATCTGTGCAAAATCTCAAATCAATCACCACAGATTCTACAGTAGTTTCAACTCCAAACTCTGTCATTTCTACTATCTCGACGGATATTCTTCATCCGTTGACTAGTGATTGTATCTCGACAAATGTGCTTAACAGCAGTCATCCGTTGAAACTCTCAACTACTACCTCGACAGATGTTTCTCATCCGTTGAATGTCACTGTACCACTTGAAATCTCAACTATTGTTACAAGTGTAGATGATTTAGTAGTTGTATAATCACTCATAGGATTGAGGGAAAGGAGTGAACAGAGTGAGAGGCTGTGTTGCTCTCAGGCAAAAGGAGAGGAAATGAATGAACAACTACAAGCTATTTCTTCTAGCTTGGCAAAAGTAAGTGAGGGTGTGAGGGTGGGAAGCCAAGAGGAGCCCTTGATTCAAGAAAAGAAAGAAAATGAGAGAAAGGCAGGTATTGAAGAATGGGAACAACCCATTGTTAGTGAGTTAAGGGATGTCAATGAGGCTGAAAAGAAGCAGCTATTTCAGCAAGTATATCAAGCTGTCTTAGATTCTGTTTCTTATGAAGCTGAGGCATTTACTCACTCTGTTCCAGCTTATCAAACTTTGGCTGAACAGGACAATGAGGCTACTGAGAAAATTCTCAACTTGGTGCATACAACAACTTCAATGCTAAGGGCCAAGGATGTAATCAACTCACTTCCACCTACAGCTGGTGATAATTTTGAGTTAGGTTCTAGTGGCACATTTGGGGATGCTTCTAATGATGAAGAGGATTTGTTGGATGTAGGGGGAGATGCAGGTCCTAGCTCAAGCACAAACACTCCAGCGTGGATGTTTAGCAAAGACTGCAGTGAGCACCACTTCAAATCAACTATATTCCACATAATCCATCAGACTCAGACAACTCTTCAAGCTACTACAGATGCCAACACCAAGAGACTTCTTCAAGCACACCTTGAGTCTCTTCACTTGCCCAAAATCCAATTTCTCAGGCAAAATCAAGATGTGTCTGAGATCAAGATAGAAATTCCCGACACTACAATGAGAGATGTAAACAGGCAACTCAGAAAAGATTCTGATCTCAGTAGCTAGGTTGATTCTTTGGACACAAGGCTGAAAGTCCTAGAAACTTCTATCACCAAAATCCAACTCCATCAAGCTTAACAAACACTGCTTCTTCAAAAATTGGTGGCTGCACAAACCTCAAACTCTGCTCAACTTGATTCTAACAAAATGGGGGAGAAAGATTCTATCATTCCAGTTAGTCAGGGGGAGTCAGTTAATGAGGGGGAGAAAGTGCTCAACATTAATGTCAGCAAGGTAATAGTTCCAGCAATTACCTTCACAAAGCCACCAATGCTAGACATCATTGACTTAATCAAGATAGCAACAGCTAAACTAGAGCTGACATAAAAATAGAAGAAGCTTGATGACAAGATTGAAAAGAAGTTTGGTCCAATTGAGAAGCAAGAAAAAGATGTGAAACAATTCTCTCATTTCTCTCAATTGAGGCCAATTTCAATCAATGAAATGAGCTTAGGGAGTTTGGAAATGGATCAACCATGAACAATAAGGTATCCAAAGGCCAATGTAATTTTTCAGCCAAAGAAAAACTATCCAAAGAATTCAGACAAAAATCCATTGGACCTAGTTTATGAAACCCCCAATCCTGATGAGAAGAAGCTGTTTGGAATATCTATTGGTTTCTTCAAAGATCCCAGAGACTCAGTCTTGAAGAAAAGAATTGCTAAAATCTACAGGAATGGCAAATTTATCTATGTAATGGATGGACATCCACAGTTTGTAGAAGCTAAGAAAGAAGAAAATGTGAGGCTCAAACAACAACAAAAGCAAGCTGCTTTAGATGCCAAGAACCAAGCTAAGAAGCCTGCAGTCACAGAATCTAAATTGCCAGCTATGATAGCTGAGTCAGTTAATGAAGAAAAGCAAGAAGAACCAAAGAAGACAAAGAAACCAAGATTGAAATTCAGACCAAAAAGGAAGCTGGATTTTGATAAAGACAAGGAAGAATATTTGCCAACCCAATCTACCACCTCAAGTCAAACAGCCATGCCCACAATGGAGCAGGATGAATTCAAGGTTTATCCTGACATGAATTTTCATGGTGAATCCATAATTCCTAAAGATGAACCTGTAGATCGGGAAAGCCTACCTCTTCCTGATCTAAACATCCCAATCTTAGGCAAACCAAAGAAAGTAAAGAGCAATCAAAAGGTCAAGCCTGTTAGACTTCAATCCAAAGCATTAGCCAAACCCAAACCAACTATCAACAAGAGAGATCAACTCTTTATTTATGATATCAAAGAATTTTCCGACATAAATCTCTATCTGGATGAGCTAGAAGAAGTAAGAGCTATTGATTCCTACAAGCATCTTCCAGATAGATTGGTCTTCAGGTATAAGGGTGGAAGAGAGCTAACTTGGCCTCTTCACAGTATTCTCAATGAAGGTTATTCTGCTCTAGTGAAAATTTTCTCCTCAATAAAAGAGAACTTTGAGTTAAATATTGTTGCCAAGAAGATGGTACTGAATAAAATTGAGGAGATAAGGAATAACCGGAGAGGACCAAATGCTCTCCCAAGAGTCCTAACAATTCCATACACCTGAAATAGAGTGCATTTGAGGCCTTACTGGTTGATGGAGTTCAAGGATGAGAAATGCACCAGAAAATTCTTCAAATTAGAAGATCAACTAAAATTTTCAAGCAATGAAACTCTCATGGAGATGAAAGAAATGTTGGATCAGACAAATGAAGATGAATCTGAATTCTACAGACAACTTCAACACCAGATTGAAGAAAACAATGAGAAATTAGGAAAGAAGTCCAAACGTTTAAGGAAATAAGCTAAATTTGCTCAGTCTAGAGGAGCACCTTGAAAATGGCTTGTGAGATTCTCTGTAAACATTCCTCTTTATAATTTTCAATAAATTGCAGCACTTATTAACTTTATCTACTAGAAATCAGTCTGTATTCATAGGGTATTTTGTTATCATCAAGTTTCTCTTAATTTATGCCTATAATTCCAGTAGACATAAGTTGGGGGAGATTGTAAGGAATATGTTGTGTACTTGATGATAAGTTAAATAAAATACCTTAGTATATTTAATTTATTGAGTTTATATCTTTCAACGGGTGATCACTTTAACATCCGTTGAAAGGGTAACTTGTTTTAATAAGTTTAGTAGCACATTTCTGCATATTGTAATGCCTTAGAGAACTAGATGTTGTAAAATATTTTAAGTCATATTGACTACTAGATTGATATGCAAGATAGGTTGGCTAACTGTAAATATTAGATGCCTTGTAATCTTGTATAAGTGAAATAGAGTTAACTGCTATAAAGATGCTCTCAACGGATGTTCTACAAGGTTTCAACGGATGATTAACTAGAGTTTCAACGGATGTTCAACCAGACTCTCAACGGATGATCCCACAGAGTTTCAACGGATGATCAACTAGAGTTTCAATGGATGTTCAACCAGACTCTCAACGGATGATCCAACAAAGTCTCAACGGATGATCCCACATAGTTTCAACAGATGATCAAATTCAAAAGCTGTTGATAGTGACTTGATACTCACATGCGTTGATTGTACGCAAATGGAATTTGGAAGCTTATTTATAGGTTTTAGAGAACAAAGAAGCATTTCCATTTTCATGCTAACTTGAAGTTATTCAAAGATGCTGGATAGAGAAATGAAGAAGCATGTAATTAGACTAAAAACCATTTTGTCTTATTTATTTATCATTTTATCGTGTAACTTGGTGATATATAAACCAAGTATAGCAAGTAGAACAATATCGAAGTTAGTAAGCAATTACCAGAGAAATGGATAAATCTATATCTATAAAGAATTTCTCTTTTCTTTGTAAGTTCAACTTGTAAGATGCTGTGTGCAAATCTTGCATGACAGAGTTCTAGAATTTATATATATCTCTAGTGGAAAAGTTTAATCCACCAGAAAGTTTTTAAATACTTGTATTTGATTACTTTGTGTTTGATTCCTTCAATACTTTCATTCTGTACTTTAGCTAAATCAAACACAGTTATATATTCAATGTAGAACAGTTCTTAAAATCCAAAAAGTAGTCATAATTACATTCAACCCCCTTCTGTAATTCTTTATTAGATTATTTAGGAATAACAAAATTATGCTCACCACGTAGAAACAACATTAAGTTGGTTAGATACTACATGCTGAGGTAGATCTTAATTATACTAACATCGACACAGGGGTTTCATCAATTTTTACGGAAGACCCTGTGAAAACTTTCAATAAACACATTCAAGTGTAAGTTTTTTGCAAGAAGAACAAGGTTTGAGATCATGGTACATGACAGTAACCTGATCAAATCCTTTCCAATTCAAATGAGGTTCCCATAATTGGAGAACAACAACTGTCATAACCACATTGTTAACTGTGAGTTTAATTGTGTCTTCAGATTCACAAGGTATAAATAATGTTATTACTTTATCAGCATTTATTCTAAATACTGTTTTGGTATTTTCAGCATTTATATTTCATGTTTTAAAATCCTGTTGGTATGATTATTTCTAGACGTTATTTAAGAATTACCTCTAGTTGTATGACCACAAATCACCCTTCCTTAGCCACCTCTTATTTCTATAGGAAAATCTCTCTGAGATTTTTCTGTGAGATGTGTGAAAATATTAAGAGAAAAACAGAATTAAAGAGAGGCAGGATTCTCCTGGAAAAAGGAGAGGTAGATGAGAGATAGGATTTAGTAATCCTTGTGAGGAAGCTCTGACTATTAAAAATCATGAGATGTGTGGCGTGAGGAGTAGTGAGACTACTTTAAAAGAATAGAGAGATTAAGTTTTACTTGTTATATGTTTGCAGGTACACAGAGTACTAAAGAAACAGATGCTTAACAATAGTTTGTTGAACTTCGAATAAACTCTGATGTACCAAGTGCTGTTAATCTCCCTGTATGTCTGAGTATTGATACTTTCTTGCAGTCCATACATTCTGCTATTCCACCATATGAAACAATCCCTATTTTTCTGAAAAATAGTCCATTCACTCTACTATTCCACCACCTGAATTAATCCCTGTTGTTGCTGAAGATGCAGTAGCATAACAGTCAATTCATAAAGTTTCATCTATTTCAGGGTCACCACAACACTCTACAGGAACTGAGGTTCTGGAAGTAAATTTTAAAGCTCCAATTCATTTATCTATAATTCTTGAAGATATGGAGTTAATTGCTGATGGTATGGAAGCTTCTGAAGCTGCTGGATCACATACTGCACCAATTTCTGATTATATTCTACATGTTGAAGCTGGTGATGAAGTTTAGTAGATAGTTCAAGATCCTGTTGCCAATGAAGAATCTAATGATGGTGAAGAAGCTAATATTTCAAATGCTCTTCTACATCCTGAGGATGATCTTTTCTTCCCTGAAGATATGCCTATACATGTAAGACAACGGAAAATAAAAGAGTTAGATGCTAAGAAGGAATATGATTATTTTGATAATCTCTGGAATGCTAAATGGAAAGATGATACATATCCTATTTCCAGAACAAAAGCTATTACACATCTGGAAACAGCTGAAACAAAAAATTCAGAATCCTGATATGCTGACTCATCTCAAAGCATCAACTTTGGTTGTTAGATCCTTACGTACAACTCAAAAAGAAACTACTTCTCAAATCAATCAGATCAATGAATCATTAATTGCTTCATGGCTGACTACTCATCAGGAAATTCAGAAATAAATTGCACCAATAGTTGTCAGATAAATTGCATTTGAAGCCAATCAAGCTAGATTGGAAGTTAAACAAGTTCAAATGTCTGATTAACTTCCTGAGTAACAAAATTCAATGGAGCTGATTCTTTCTCTACTGCTTGGTGATGATGCCAAAAAGGGGGAGAAAATTTTTAAATTTAAATGCAGACAGCTGACATTGACAAATACTGATGATGAAAATCCTGATAAAGGTAATAAGGGCGGGGGCAGAAGGATAGTGAAGAGAGAAGAGGTGAAGAGCTAGTTGGAGTTAGTGGTTCATCAAAAGCAATCACTAGACCTCAATGTAGATAAGGTGGAGAGTGTAAGATAAATGAAAGAAGAGTTAAAGAATTGACTATGACAACATGTTAGGTCTCAATATGTTTGTAGAAGGGGGGTTGAATACAAACAATACCGTTTAATCGAATAAAATGCGGAATAAAAAAGTGAAACAAAATTCAAGTTAAATAAAACTATTATTAAACTTGAAAGGTGATACAACAACGGTATCGTTCACAAGGGATTAATCTCAAATCAATTATTACAAATCTAGAATAAATTCGACATGAACTTTTTCTATTTTTGAAATAAAAAGATCAAATGCTAAAAGCGATTTGAGATTAAGTTCTAGGGATTTCGATCCGCTAGATAGTTACACAAGAACAAGAAAAGGATTTATAGTGGATTAGATTTAACAATAAATACTAGAAATAAATGATCTGTGAATTTGCAATAAGTTTTCTGCAGGTTTCTTTTGTTCTGTGTTCTTCTGAATATTTTATTCAATGAATACACTCTGTTGAAAAATCAGCTGCTGTTGTTAAGTAAACAAAACAGTCCACTTGATCCAGAAAGACTTTCGGCAAGACAATTCATTTGAACTAGAAAGACTTTCGGCAAGACAATCCATTTGAACTGACAAGACAATCAAATGAACTGGCATGACTTTCGGTATGACTATTGATTGTCATATCGATTGTCTTGCTAATACAAAAGATAGTCTTGCTGAATTAATATAGAATATTAATTCAAAATCAATTCTGAAAATACATAATATTAATTCAGAATTAATTAATCAATTAATTCAATTAATCAATAAATTAATCTTTGCAGATTTAATTTATTTTCTTAATTAAATTATACGACTTAATTAATTAATAGAGAATTAATACTACTCTTGAACAGCAACCCTTCTTCTGAAAATCTTCTGAAAGTCACTGTCAATTATGAATCAATTCCACCACTTTAATGCTGACACTCGATGTACTGTCTGGTTCGGGAGTGACTAACTTCCGTGACGTTTCTTCATGTCTTGACCTTGATACTCTTGATTTTCTTCAGACTAAATCCTTGTAATTAATTGATACCCTGACGAGATCTCTGTCACTTGATTAAATCCACAATCTTGATTTATATCACTGAGGCTTGATCAATTTCTTGAGCTTCTTCCAGTGAATTAAGTCATCAAGTCTGTAGAAGAACAATGTTACTTAATCCTTTGACATATGTTACTATGAGAGATCTCTCAGACGATAGGACCACTATTTACTTGTTACATCCTTATTTGAGTTGATTTAAATCCTCGAATAACCAAATAGGCTATGACATATGCCTTTCACAACAAAAATATTTACAAGTCACAACTGCTGATGAAGACTAAGGTATTCTGGAGATATAAGCTGGTGCTGAAGCAAGTTAATATCTTCAAACTCTGAAAGTAAAAGGAAGAAACAAAAATATATTTTACAAGGATCCAAAGATTCAAGCATTTGACTCTGAGCTGAGTAAAAGAATCTTTAAAAGAGAAAATCCTAGAGTTGATCTAGAACAACTAAGGCAAATGGAGGAAGACTTCAAGAATTCAATGAAGACAACAAATGCTGATATTGTTGTTATCTCTCAAGAACTTTATGAAGATTATCCTTCTAACTGACCAATCAAAGGTGTAGTTATAAAGGAGGTAAGTCAGACAGAGAATGAAAGATCTTTCAGATCTCAAGCTATTTTAACTGCTGAAAAGAAGCATAAAGGAAAAGAGAAGATATAAGAAAAGTCAAAGTTTTCAAACCCCAAAGCCAAAGCTGTTGTGAAGAAGAAATAAGTATATAAAGCAACTAAATCATAAATATTGATAGATTTAATCTATACAGTTTCTCAATCTTTTGATACTGATGAAATTACTGAAGAAAAAGAAATCAGCCAAGCTCGCCAAAGAAGGAAGATCTATGGAGCTGCCTGGGCTGATAAATTAAATTTAACCTCTGACGTTGCTCAAGTTAAAGAAGAAGATGTTATTCAACCAATCACAACCTCTGATTCTACTCATGTTGTTGATTTCTCAAATCAAATTCAAGCAGATTTATTAAATCCTGATTCTGCAGACATAGTCTCTGATAAGCCATAACTTACTGTTGAAGAAAAGAAGAAGCTAATATGGGGAAGCAAGAAACCAACACCTAGAAAAGATTCTTCTGAAACATTAAAGAAGATTTATATTGGAAGCTCTATCTAGAAAACGTGGAAACACAAGTGGACTTGGAAGATTAAATGTTGATGATCCATTTGTAGGAGATACATTGACTTTAAGAAAGTATTCTAACTTGACAGAGATTGGAGACAATGTAATGCTTGAATACTTACTAGATGATCATATTAGTGCAAATTGTTATTGATCATTCTGAAGAGAAAATAATCTATTTTCTGGAGTCTGGGAGAAGTTTAAGGTTGAATCAAGAACAGTTAAGAGACAAACCATGGCAGGAATTGGAACTTATTGCTACAATTGTCAAGGTAACTAATTTTGTAACTGCCAGATGGTCTACATTCATAAAGAACCTGATACAGATAAAGCAGAAAGGAATGCCTTACAAATAAAAATATATTCTTAAGTACATTAATCAAACGGAATATGTTGTTGCTATGCCTATTGGAGGAGCCAAGATAGAAATGAGTCTAGGGACTAAAGTTTTAACCTTTAATCCCGATGGAAAGAAAATTGGGTTTCTGGTGCTGGATAATCTATCTCTTGGAAATTCAAAATTACATAATCTCAGGGCTGCCATCTTTCAGAATGATGAATCAACAGATGAACTAAGGGAACAGAAACAGAGGATGCAATAGTATTTGGATGTAATGGAAGAAAATCTGCTAAGGAAATTTCTTGAAAATTTTCCAGACTGTGTTAGAGTTCAGAATGAAGAGTAAAGTCTGACATTCACTGAAGTAAGAAAGAATATGCTAACTTGATTTCTGCATTTAGATAGTTTTGACATCATCAAATTGGAACTTATACATATTGTCATAATGCACAAGTTGGGGGAGATTGTTAGATATAATTGATGATATCAGCAGAAACTATCAAAAGTTCATATCAGGACTTATATCAGTATTTACTGAAGAGTGACGTCATCAGTACTTATATCAGTACTTGATGATCAGTATATGATGTCATCAGGATTTGTCACTTTAGTAGATACTCCAGGAGGAAAAGGAAAGAAGGAATTCAAGGCAGTGAAGGACTTTATCTCAAAAGCAATCATACATGGATAGATTTTCTTATTGTAATAAAATAGGATTCCTTATTTGATTGTGTAGATGTGCTCTATATAAAGCACATATTAAGTTCATGCTATAAGCATTGCGAACATTGTTATATCATTCACATAACCTAGAAGCTCTCAAGGATATTTGTTCATCCTTTCGAGATATTACGTTTGTAATCAGTTTTTATCTTTTAATATAAAAACTGTTGATTCTGTTGAAGCTTTGTCGAATTGATTGCATAAACTGTATTCACCCCCTTCTACAGTTGATTACGGGCCTAACCAAGGTTAGATAGAAGCTTGTGACTTCTTTATGATGATTAGAATATTATGAGTTTTAGTATTAATAGATACTTGTGATGTCTAGCAGAGGAAGCGAGGCGTAGGAAAGGAAAGAAAGTGGTCAGTGAATAGAATTGATAGACGAGTGCAAGTGAAGTTGGAGATCATTTGTAATAAGGCAAGTATTCTCGACCTTTCTTGAGATATACTGTAAATATTCCAAATAGTTCTTATTTTATATTGCAAGTGCTTTGAATTGCTTAGCCCTAAACCCTAACCAAATCATTTGATACTTGAACTGTAAGCCTTATTCTTTGTGAACTATTGATTGTTGAATTTCCATATACTAAACCACATAAATACGATACTACTCCACAATTACATATACACCATACACCAATCACTAAAACGGATTTGCTTAACATACAAACACATACTTTCCAAAATACCTTGTAATATCATAGAACCAAACCTTGTATAACCATTAAACCATTGTTCATTTATTACCTGATTCTTCTACAGGCTGGAAGCCATTCTTCATACTTACCTTAAAATAATTTTACGATACTCATGAATTGCATTATGCTTTGAGACAAATGTCTAATTAATATTGATTATGATACTGTTTTATTGAATTACATTGTTTATCACATTGAATTTTTATAGAATTGGATGGTTTTCTAAAAGTGGACCAGATTCGTGGTTGTATTAGGCCAATGTGTGCCTTGGATCCATTGTATATAGCAGAGCAGTGTACCTTGCTCGGGGCTAGTGGATGACTGATCAACAAACTAACCTTGGTTCTAATATAAAAAATGAATATCCAATTTTAATAATTTCTTAACAAGAAACTTGATTCTTCTGAATTATTTCAATTGATCATTGTTTAACCTCAGATATTGTTATTGTGACTTGCTGAGCTAGTTAGCCACTCTTGTGAATCTTTTTATGTTCTTTTCCAGTTAAAAAGGTGTTAGGTCACACACACTGTAGAAGGGGGTTGAATACAGTGTTTACTACAATCAAATCGAATATAAGAACTCAAGTAACAAAACACAGATTTTATTTAACACAATAAACTCTGTTACAAAGAACTGTCCTCTCTCAGTGATGAACAAATTATCACGAGAGCTGCTAGAGTTACAAAAAAATAATAAACTCGATTATGATAACACATATAGTGTAAACCATATGCCTATGTTTATATACTACACAGTTACAAGATAATATTCTAATTGATATCGAATATAATTCTGCTACCTAATATATATCAATCAGTTATCTTTTCTTCCAAGTATTCTATTCCTTATAGAATTCTTTTTCATGCATATCTCTTCTTGTATTTGTCTTGATCTTCTTTCCTTTCAATCAGTCGCGTTCCTTATCTGAACGTCTTCTTAAGTCCTGATATTATCTCCTGATAAATATCTCCTGTTAACTTAAGTTCTGACAACTTAAATTCTGATATCTTAAGTACTGACTTCAGTATAAGTACCGATTTCCAGTTAAGTACTGATTTGTCCTGTTAAGTAAGATCTGAAAACTAAACACAAATCATATTAGACATGACATCACAAATATATCTAACAATCTCCCCCAACTTGTAAATTAGCATAATATATAAGTTCAACAGATATTTGATGATGTCAAAAACATTAAGTACAAATGCATGAGAATTTGACTAGATAACTACAACTTACATTTCTTGTAGCTTTACCATCCTTAAGTTTGATTTCAGCTTCAGTCTGTATACACTTTAGGATTTAAGCTTCAGTCTGTATACACTTCAGTCTGTACACTAGATGCTAGATCTTTGACTTGGCTTCAGTTTCTGATCTCTTTGATGTCAGGAGTTGTTCTGAGATAGTTCTTCAACAAACATCTCTCAGCATATTCAAGTTCATTGACCATCCTCCTTTTAGCATTCTTCAATTCAACTGTATCTTCACCAGTTAGAAAAATAGCAGCCCTGAGATCATTTATTTTAGCTTTCCTTATATCCTGATCTAGTCTGATGATATAGGCTTTATTAGACTCAAGATTGAATTCAAGTCCCTTAATACCAGAAAATGTAGTGATGATTTTAGCAGTATTAGGCTTCATTTCAACAATTTCTCCACTGTGAGATCTATACTTGGGACAGTATGGGCTGTCAGACTTTAGAGAGTAAAGCTTCTTCTATCTTTGAATATTTGATTTTAAACACCCTGCAACACCATCTGTTGATCTGTTTTTAACTTGAAGCAGAAATAGAACATGTTCCAGTTCTTCAAAATACTTCAATGAAATTGCATTCTCCCTGAACTGGAATACCCTCCCATCTGTCATAAAGTATAACACGATGTCTTCTTTCAAAACAGAATGGTAAACCATTTGTACATATTCAAGTTGATTCAATCTCTCAGGAGTTGCTCCTACACCTGGTTCACTTAAGGAAGTTGGATCATTGGTAGTGTTTCTTACTCTCTTCTCTTTAGAACTACCCAATCCAGATTTATCTCTTTCTTCCTTTCCTGTAACAGCTCTTGCTTCAAAACCACTTGATGTAGTCTTTAAAGGTTGAGTCTGTTGAGCTTTGGTGAATCATGGTAGTAGCATCTTTGTAGGTTTAACATGAGCAATGTTAGAGGGTTCATTTTCCTTATCTTCTGATATCAAGCCAACTTGAGCTATGTCTGAGGTTGCTTGCTTCACTGTCATATCAGAACTTACTACATCTTGACTCTGAACAACTTGAGCCATGTCAGAGGTTGGTTGATAAATCTTTTTTTTCATCAGAGTAAGACTATTATCTTCTTCATCAATTATTTCTTCATCCATGACTGGCACATATAACTTTACAGGTTCATCAACTTTTTCTTTGCCCTTGGATCTTGGATCTACCTCCACTTGTGATTTGGCTTTGGTTGCCTCAGAATTTTTCCTTTCTTTTATCACAATGCCCTTAGACTTTGGAAGTTTTTTTCAACAACAGAAGCTTTAGACTTAGAGTTGACTTTTTCTGCTTTAAGTCTAGCTTCTTCTTCCTTTAGACTTTCAAAGTCCATTCCAGGATTTTCTTTAAGAAATAATCTCTTTGAAATCTCTTCATCAAGTTCCAGATGTTCAGAAGAACTTATCCTTTTACCAGTATCAGAACTTATTCTTCTCCCAGTATCAGAACTTGTTCTTTGACTTTTGTTTGATGAAAAACCTTTGCCTTGACCATGATCTC
This sequence comes from Apium graveolens, assembly GCF_009905375.1. Taxonomy (NCBI): domain Eukaryota; kingdom Viridiplantae; phylum Streptophyta; class Magnoliopsida; order Apiales; family Apiaceae; genus Apium; species Apium graveolens. The sequence continues at coordinate 114,373,503 of NC_133657.1, forward strand.
CACCCATTCCAGAGTTTCCCTGGTGATCATTTTTATCATCCTTACCCTTCAGTGCCTGAATAGATTTGCATTTGGACTTAATTACTTTCTCCTCCTTTTTCGCATCAGCAGGTAAAAGAAGAGAGACAAGCAATTCAACTGAGGATTGGATCTCATTGAGTTGAGTTTGATGAGAAACTTGATTCTTTAGAATTTCATCAATCTGAGCTTGCTGCTTCTCCTGTGTTTTTTCAATATACCCAATTCTGTCAAAGGCTGGCTTGAAAAACCTGTTCTTTTCCAATTTTATATTCATATCTTGTTGGATCAAAGATTCTTGAATTTTATTCACCTTGTCATGAGTTATGGAGTGTTGACCTTGAAGGTGCCTTGTACTCATTGCAGTTACTCTGAGCTGTGCCTTGAAATCATCATTTATCAGCATTTCATCAGCTTTGGCAAGGTGCTCAGCAAGAATTTTTTCAGTAGGAAAAAAACTAACTGAGTTCCATTCCTTAGTCCACTCCTTTCCTCTAGGAGTTTCACTCCAAGGTACTGGTGCATCCTCCCTAACAAACTTCTTGATCAAATCAGCTTTGCATGGAGCTTGTTGAGGTGCATGTCCTGATGGACCCGCTGCATCAGCATCTATATTTTTAGCAGCTTCACCAATAAGTTCAGCATTATCAGCATCAGAACTTAAAGAGCCTGCAGTATCAGCATCCTCTGATAAAATAACAGTATGTGAGGCTATAGAGGCTTCGACATCATCCTCTAAGTTCTGATATGCATCTAAGTTCTGATCAACAACCAAATCTTCATGCCCACCTAAAATCTGTTCTCATCATCCAGATTCAAAATTGGTGTAGTTGGAATATCTTCATTAAAATCAGCATCTTGAATTGGTGTTGCTGGTGGAGTGAGTTGAGTTGGTGGAGCTTCCAAGTACAGAACCTCAGGCACAATCAAGTTATGAATATCAATTTCAGCACTTGTACTTGGTTCTTCAGTATGTACTGGATCAATTATTGGAGACACGAGAGGTGTAGACACTGTCTCTGGAATATCCTCTTGTTCTTGAATAGGAGACTTATGAGCTGATTCAGCAGTAGGAAGTAATTCAATGACTATAGGTTCTGTTAGGATCAGAGATTCCTGACCCCCTTCCTTAGATGCTGCTTCCAGAGTGTCTTCAGAGTGTGATGATACACTGACAGCCCTCCTGGTTCTTTGCTTCTTAAGTCTCTTTGCAGAATTAGAGACTTTGGGAGATTCATCATCAGTATTTAGCTTTCTAAGCCTTTTGAGGGGCCTAGAACTCCCAATTTCAGTAACTTTCTGAGAAGAGATCTTCTCAGCTTCTACAACAACAGGTTCTGATATAGGAACCTGTTCCTCATTGTCTGACTCATCTCTCAGAACAATTCTCCCTCTCTTCTGTTGAGATTGAGGTACTATCTTAGTCCTCTGGGGTTTTAAAAATGAAGGCTTCACCGGATGTGCTGAAGGTTGAGCTTGAGATGACTGTGATGGTTTGAAATATGTCCTGATGGAGGGTTGAGTAGGTTGAGGTTGAGAAGATTGAGGTTGTTGTGTAGTTGTGGTATGTTCTGATGGCTGGTGTGTTGGTTGTGATGTGTTGGTGGGTTGGACATCAGGGTAAACAGATGTGTATGTTTGTGGATCAGCATTTACCAGGATCTGTTTTACTAACTGAGGAATCTATAAGGGTCTTCGTACTAGTTTCTTAATGTCAGCATTTAACAAATCATTAAAAGCCCTTTTTACAAGATTAAAGGGTGGAATTAAATCACTGGTAGGTTGTGTAAGGCATATGTCATAGCCTATTTGTATATTCGAGGATTTAACTCAACTCAAATAAGAATGTAACAAGTAAATAGTGGATCTACCGTCAAAGAGATCTCACAAAGTAACATTTGTCAAAAGATTCAGAAACAAGGTTCATCTACAGACTTGAGGAATTACTTCACTGGAAGAAGTTCAAGAAATTGATCAAGCCTCAGTGATATAAATCAAGATTGTGGATTTAATCAAGTGACAGAGATCTTGTCAGGGTATCAAATAATTACAGGGATTTAATTTGAAGAAAATCAAGATTATCAAAGTCAAGACATGAAGAAACGTCACGGAAGTTAGTCACTCATGAACCAGACAGTACATCGAGTGTCAACATTGAAGTGGTGGAATTGATTCATAATTGACAGTGATTATCAGAAGATTTTCAGAAGAATGGTTGTTGTTGAAGAGTAGTATTAATTCTCTATTAATTAATTAAGTCATATAATTTAATTAAGAAAATAAATTAAATCTGCAAAGATTAATTTATTGATTAATTGAATTAATTGATTAATTAATTCTGAATTAATATTAATAATTTTCAGAATTATAATTGAGTTAAAATCATTTTTAATTCAGCAAGACAATTATTTTGAACTGGTATGACAATCAATTGTCATACCGAAAGTCATAATAGTTCATTCAATAGTCTTGCCGAAAGTCATACTAGTTCATTCGATTTTCATACCGAAAGTTCTACCAGGAGGAGGATTGTCTTGCCAGTTCAGTTTGATTGTCATGCTAGTTCAGGAGATAGTCATACCGATTGTCTTCCTAGTACAAGTGATTGTCATGCCGATTGTCATGCCAGTTCATTTCAGTTCTGTTGATTGATACTTAAAGACAGAAGCAGCAGACTCTCAACAATCATCCAAAATCCAACAACTCAAGAACAAAAGAAAAGCAGCCGCAGAAAACATTTTATTTTTCATCTGCTAAATTCAAGATCACATTTCTAGTTATTAAAGTTAAATCCAAACCACTAGAAATCATTCTCTTGTTCTTATGTAACTATCTAGCGGATCAAAATCCCTAGAACTTAATCTCAAATTGCGTTTAGCATTTGATTCTTTTTATTGCGAAAATAGAAAAAGTTCATGTCGAATTTATTCTAGATTTGTGATAATTAATTTGAGATTAATCCCTTATAATCGATACCGTTGTTGTAACACCTTTCAAGTTTAATAATATTTTTATTTAACTTGAATTTTGTTTCAATTTTTTATTCCGCACTAAATTCGATTATTCAATATAGTTTGTATTCAACCCCCCCCCCCTTCTACAAATAAATTGGGACCTAACAGGTTGGGGTTCATTAGCACAACAGAATGAGTTTGATGAATAAGGTTGGAATTAAACCTAACACATCACTTGCAAAATCAAAATGAGTTTGATGAATAAGGGCATACCCGATTTGCTGACTCATGATGGGAATAACATCAAAGTTGGAGCATTTATTGGTGAATGCCTTGGTGATACAATAAAAGAAAAAGCTCCATTCCTTTCTGATATTTGCTCTTTTCAGTTGACCCGGCTTTCCCAAACTTTTCTCATAGCCCAAACTGGCCATGAGCTGTTGTAAGACAGGATCCTCCACTGTTGAGAATGTGCAACCTTCAGGTAAGTGGAGAGCTTTACGAACTGCTCCAGGAGTAACCACATGCTCGACATCTCCTGATGTGAAAACAATTCTTGGATTACCAGTAGCACCACCATCATCAAAAAGCCCAGTTCTCCAAAATGTCAGCACTTGTTGGCTTGAAATAGTTTGAGGTTGGGTCAAAGCATACCCAATCTCAATATGAGATAATAAATCTTGCACAAAGTGCAAATCTGATGAAGCTTCAGCCTTGGTTAGGATTGCAGCATAATTATTTGGGACAAACTTGGCTCCATCAACAATTAAATCCTTGGGCGCCATCAGAAATAAGTGATAAGTTATAGTGCCTGTAAGGTGTTTGAGAAAATGTCTGTAAAGAAAACCGTCTGAATATATGAGAGAGAATAAGAAAAGAGAGAGAGTAGAATAAAAATGAAAATAAAAGATTTGAAAATCTTTTATCTCTTTTACTTAGACACCCCACGTGACAACAGTTAATAAGAAGTAGAACAGACCTTTACACCTGTCAGGCATGCTGCAGTTAAGGCAAAAGTTAATGGGCACGGTAAATAAGTAATAATTACACAATTTTTTAAAAAAACTGTTCCCACTAAATAAATGATTATTACTGCCTTAACTCTCATAAACCAATATTCTGAGAAAATATGACCGTTCAAGTAATGACCAAAAATAAACCAAGTAAATAAATACTGCCACGTCAGCATCAGAACTTGATTAATATAGGGATTTAAAAGTCATCAGAATATGGCTCCTTAACTCGAAAAGTGAATGTTTATTCCTGTTATTCTTCACACAAATACTGATATGGGTACATCAGAACTTAATCATCAGAACTTCCATTAGAACTTGTCCACAGAATTTATGCAACTGACACTTAAACTGTTCATCTAAAAAAACATTTATCACCACAGTAATTTTCATCATTCATATGGAGTGTATATGTGTGCAAAAAGCTAAATATCAGAAAAAGAGTAAAGTCTGATTCACTTCAGTACATCTTAGAAATAAGGCATAACTAAGAACTTTGCTTAAAATCTGTCATTATTCTGAAGTCTACTATAGAATGAGTTCATGCATGAGTCCACCTCAACTATTTTGTGCTCATTTTATGCATCTTTTGAAATTCCTTTTTACAGTGGCTTCTCAGTGTAAGTGAGTCACAACTGCTTATCAGAACTTATGCTATTATCAGAGTATTTCTCCAGTAATCAGAGAATGTGAAAAGTCACCAAGAAAATTTTATTTTGCTTTTCTAATGCATATTACTTAATACCAGCAATGCAGTTGGGTCTTCCCTTCCACATATATTTTTCTATAGATCTCAAAGGAGTACCTGATATTTATTACTTTTCTTTTCTTTTTCTTTTGATAAGTGAGGCTTATCAGCACTTAGTACATCCATCAGATTTACTAACATCAGAACTTAACAGATAAGAAGCACTATTCTAGTTTTTGACTTAGTAATAAGATACACAAAGTAAACTTTAACCAAGCTCAATATCAGAATTTGCTTGTGTTAAAAGATTTCCATATAAACAATTACTTCAAACATGGGATTATTAGTATATTAAAGACTACTAGGTCAGCATCTAGCACAGTTATCCTCATTGGATTGAATAGTCACAGAAACATTCATATCACTATCAGAGTTTAGAAATTCACATCAGACAACAATCAACACTTAGAAAATTTCAATTTAAGCACAGAATACACAAAGATAGTAATATCTGTAAATACTGATCATAAATTCTAATGTATCAGAACATAAACTAAGCAGATTTAGAGAAAGAACTTGAAACCATTCCAAGTTCATTTACCAATCTTGTAAAGGTAGCTTCACTCAGTGGTTTTGTGAAGATATCTGCTAATTGTTGATCTGTTGGAAAAAAATGCAATTCCACTGTACCTTCATCCACATATTCCCTTATGAAGTGGTACCTAATGCTGATGTGCTTTGTCATTGAGTGTTGAACTGGATTACCTGTCATACCAATAGCACTTTGATTATCACAGTAATTAGGGATTTTAGAATATGTTAACCCATAATCCAGTAACTGATTCTTCATCCAAAGAATCTGTGCACAACAGCTTCCTGCAACAATGTATTCTGCTTCTGCAGTTGATGTGGAAATTGACTTTTGTTTCTTGCTAAACCAAGAAACTAATCTGCCTCCAAGAAATTGTCAGCTTCCACTTGTGCTTTTCCTGTCAATTTTGCATCCTGTAAAATCTGCATCTGAGTAACCTATTAGTTTAAAGTCTGATTCTCTAGGATACCACAATCCCAGATCAGCTGTACCCTTAAAGTACTTGAAAATTCTTTTCACAGCTGTTAAGTGAGGTCCTCTTGGATCTGCTTGAAATCTTGCACAAAGACAGGTAACATACATGATATCAGGTCTACTTGCAGTTAGATAGAGTAGTGAGCCAATCATACCTCTGTAATCAGTAATATCTACTGATATACCGGTGTCTTTATCCAATTTTGTTGCAGTGGCCATAGGAGTGGATGCACTTGAGCAATCTTGCATTCCAAATTTCTTCAAAAATTTCTGGTGTACTTAGATTGACAAATAAAAGTTCCTTCTTCATTCTGCTTGACTTGAAGGCCCAGAAAATAGCTAAGTTCTCCCATCATACTCATTTGATATCTTGACTGCATTAGCTTGGAAAACCTTTTACAAAGTCTATCATTTGTAGAACCAAAAATGATATCATCAACATATATCTGAACCAAAAGTAAGTCATTTCCATGGTTAAGATAAAAAATGTTTTGTCAATAGTCCCTCTGTTAAATTCGCTTTCCAGAAGAAACTGAGCTAATGTCTCATACCATGCTCTTGGAGCTTGTTTAAGGCCATAAAGTGCTTTATCAAGTCTGTAGACATGATTAGGAAATTTTGAATCTACAAAACCTGGAGGTTGTTCAACATATATTTCTTCTTCCAATTCTCCATTACGAAAAGCACTTTTTACATCCATTTGAAAGAATGTAAACTTTTTGTGAGCAGCATAAGCCAAAAATATCCTTATGGCTTCCAATCTAGCAATTGGTGCAAATGTTTCATCATAATCAATTCCAAACTGTTGAGAATATCCTTTTGCAACCAACCTTGCTTTATTTCTTGTAATTATGCCATCACTATCAGTTTTGTTTCTGAACACCCACTTTGTACCAACAACAGATCTGTTCTTTGGTCTTGGCACTAGGGTCCAGACTTTATTTCTTTCAAATTCATTTAACTCTTCCTGCATTGCTTGCACCCAATCAGCATCTTGAAGAGCTTCTTCCACTTTCTTTGGTTCAGTCTGAGAAAGAAAAGAGTGATAGAGACATTCACTTGATGTTGTTGTTCTAGTTCTTATACCTGCTTCAGGATCTCCAATAATCAATTCAGGTGTATGTGCTTTAGTCCACTTCCTTGCAGATGGAAGGTTATCTCTAGAACTAGATGCTCCCCCATGATCCATGCTGTCTCCATCAACATTTTCTGATGCTCCCCCTGAAATTATGCTCTCTGAGTTGGATCCTTCAGAATTTGAGTTTCCAGAATTATCAGAACTTGGCTCATCAGAACTTGAAGAGCCTGTTCTAGATTCTGATGCTTCTTGAGACGTGGTTGGATCTTCTATATGCTTCCCCTGCACAGGTGCATTTTCCTTTGGCATAGTCACCATAGTTTTAATAACATCATAATTTAACCCATCAGAGTTTGTAGTATCAGGATTTAGACCATCACGATATACAGAATCAGAATTTAAAACTTCATTCTCAAATCTCAGGTGATCATGATCATTAAAATCTTCAAGTCCAGTAATCTTCTTATCATCAAAAGAGACATTGATAGATTCCATGACAACCCTTGTTCTCAAATTGTAGACTCTGAAGGCTTTTGTGGAAAGTGGATATCCAACAAAAATCCCTTCATCAGCTTTTAGATCAAATTTGGATAGCTATTCAGGATGAGTCTTAAGAACAAAACACTTGCATCCAAATACATGAAAATACTTCAGATTTGGCTTCTTTTTCTTCACCATCTCATATCGTGTCTTTCCATGCTTGTTAATAAGTGTTGCATTCTGAGTAAAACAAGTAGTCTGTACAGCTTCAGCCCAAAAGTAGGTTGGTAACTTTGCTTCATCAAGCATAGTTCGTGCAGCTTCAATAAGAGTTCTATTCTTTCTTTCAACAACTCCATTTTGCTGAGGAGTTCCAGGAGCAGAAAATTCCTGCTTAATTCCATGGTCTTTGCAGAACTCTTCCATAATCAAATTCTTGAACTCAGTGCCATTATCACTTCTTATGATTTTCACAGAGTCTTTGACCAATTTATCCAGTTGTTTGACATGATCAATCAAGATAGATGCAGTTTCACTTTTTGTGCGCAAGAAATACACCCATGTGTATCTAGTGAACTCATCCACTATGACCATAGCATATTTCTTGTTTGCAATAGACATGACATTCACTGGACCAAATAGATCAACATGTAGTAGGTGATGAGGCTCAAGAATTGAAGATTCAGTCTTGCTCTTGAATGAAGATTTTCTTTGTTTTGCCTTTTGACATGAATCACAAAGGCCATCAGGAGCAAATACTGATTTTGGCAGTCCTCTCACAAGATCTTTCTTGACTAGTTCATTTTTATTGTTGAAATTTAAATGAGAGAGTTTCTTGATCAATTCCAGCTTTCTTCAATTGATGCTCTACTTAACAGACAGATTGCGGAACCATCAGTACTTGTCGAAAGCTTGGCTTCATAAAAGTTACCATGCCTGTATCCTTTCAGAACAACTTTGCCTGTAGATTTGCTTATAACTTCACAGTGTTCTTCAAAGAAATCCACATGATAACCTCTGTCACAGATTTGACTAACACTCAGCAAATTGTGTTTAATTCCTGAGACTAGAGCTACTTTTTCAATGATGACATTCCCAAGATTGATATTGCCATATCCCATAGTTTTTCCCATATTGCCATCTCCATAAGAAACACCTGGGCCAGCTTTCTCCACAAAGTCTGATAGCAGGGCTTTATTTCCAGTCATATGTCCTGAACATCCACTGTCCAGAACTAGGATGTTTTTCCTTGTTGCCCTGCAATCACAAAGACCACTAATGATTAGTTTTAAGGACCCAGACTTGCTTGGATCCTTTGGCCTTATTAAGTTTGTTAACATTTGCAGCGGATTTAGCATCAGAATTTATGTTAACAGTTTTCTTATCAGAATTTGCAATATCAGACTTTGCATCAGAACTTACACTAGAAGGAATAATGCTAACTTTCTTTAAAGAAGGTTTTATTTGATAATAATCATAGTACAAACTATGATATTCCTTATAAGTATAAATGGAATGCCATAAACTACCACAATAAAAACAAGGATTTTGTGGCCTATATCTAACAGACTGGCTCTTAACTCCTGATTTTGAAGGTAAGGAGTTTATGTTCTTATTCTTCCTGCAAAAAGAAGCCAGATGGTTAGAATTTCCACAGTTATAACATTTCTTTCTAGGAGCATTAGGAACAGGCTTATAATCATTGCTTTTATTCACACCTTCCTTTACATTCCTATTTTTCCTAGGTGGCTTTACCTTGTTTACATTCTTAACATCTTTCAGCTTATGCTTAAGTTGCTTCTTTGTCATTAAGCCTATGTTAACTTCAGTTGGCTTATCCTGTTTTGGTTTGTCAGAAGTTAATTTCTCTTTAACTTCTGATTTATCAATATCAGACTTTACAGCTACAAACTTAACATGATTTACCTTTGACTTTTGTTTAACAACTATAGGCTTAATTTCTACAATTCTTTTATTATTCTTATCATCTCCATAACCTAAGCCCTCTTTCCAGTTTCCACTACTTAACAAATTCTGAGTTGTTCTGCCAAAGTTAGTCCAAGTCCTGATAATCTCTCTTTCCTTTTCTAACTCAGTTTTTAGAGATTCATTCATTTTAAGCACTTCATCTCTAACATAGAAAACATCATCTCTATCTTTCGGAGTTTGATGGAACATAACTAACTCTTTTTCTAAATAATCATTCCTCTTTTTATAAGCAAGATTTTCAGAAGTTAATCTTTCATATCTTAAAGTTTGATCTCTATAACTAATGAACATGGTTTTAAGATATCTTCTCAACTCAGTAATATCATCAGTATGAAAAGTATAAGTTGTTTGAGGTACCTTTAACTGAGCAGCTTCAGAGCTGCTATCAGCATTTGCCATCAAGGCATAGTTCACCTCACTTTCATAATCTGAAGTGTCTGTCCAGCTTTTCTTCTTTGTGACAAGAGCCTTGCCTTTGTCATTCTTCACTTTCTTGCAATCAGGAGATATGTGGCCTTTCTCACCACAGTTGTAGCATTTGACATTTGAGTAATCTCCTCTATCAGACTTTCCTCCTTTACCTTCAGATTTTATGAACCCTTTCTTATCAGAACTTGCACCTTTCCTGGAAAACTTCTTTCCCCTTCTGAATTTCCTGTATGCAATCTTTGTGATTCCTTTCACCATAAGAGCACACAACTTCATCAATTCTTCATTAAGGTCCATCTCATATAAACTTTCAGTTTCTGAATCCTCATCACTATCAGAACTTGATGACTCAGTATCAGACCTTGTGATGAGAGCCTGTCCTTTGCCTTTCTTTGAGACAGCCACTTTAGGGGATTCCTCCTCAGCCTTAAGAGCAACTTTCCTTAACTTTCTCCCTTGCCTCTTGCTTCTTTGATCCATCTCAAGTTCATAAGTATTGAGCATACCATTAATTTTTATCAAGAGTAGTTTCATCAAGAGCATAGTTGTCTCTTATAGTTGTGGCCTTCAAATCCCAACTTTCAGGAATAGCTAAAAGGAATTTGAGATTAGTATCTTCAAGATCATATTCCTTATCCACCAGTGACAGATCATTCAAGAGTTTGATAAATCTATCATATAAACCAGTTAATGAATCATCAGGTTTTGAGTCAAAGTGCTCATACTCTTGAGTGAGGATAGTCCTCCTGTTCTTCTTAATTGAATCAGTTCCCTGGCATCTTATCTCCAAAGCATCCCATATCTCCTTTGCAGTCTTGCAATTAATTACCATATTTGACATGACATTATCAATGACACTGTGCAGCAAATGTCTTACCTTTGCATCCTTTACAATAGATGAGATATCTTCAGCTGTATATTCATTTTTCTCCTTTGGTACAGTCTGCGCTGGTTGATCTGTAACTACAACAGAGAGCTTGGTTGGCTTATGTGGTCATTCATTAATTCTGTCAAGGTATTCTGGATCTGTAGCTTCCAGAAACATAGACATCCTCACCTTCCATATGGAATACTCAGAAGGTTTTAGTATGGGAACCCTAATAGTATCATATCGATTATGGATTTGAGTCTTTGGAGTTTCTTCAGTTTTGGTGGGCTTGGATGGAGTTTGTGCTTCTTCAGACATGATTGTTTTTGGATCTTTACTGTATGTATGTTAACAGATTGCTCTGATACCACTTGTTAGGTCACACACACTGTAGAAGGGGGTTGAATACAGTGTTTACTACAATCAAATCGAATATAAGAACTCAAGTAACAAAACACAAATTTTATTTAACACAATAAACTTTTTTACAAAGAACTGTCCTCTCTCAGTGATGAACAAATTATCACGAGAGCTGCTAGAGTTACAAAAAAATAATAAACTCGATTATGATAACACATATAGTGTAAACCCTATGCCTGTGTTTATATACTACACAGTTACAAGATAATCTTCTAATTGATATCGGATATAATTCTGCTACCTAATATATATCAATCAGTTATCTTTTCTTCCAAGTATTCTATTCCTTATAGAATTCTTCTTTATGCATATCTCTTTTTGTATTTGTCTTGATCTTCTTTCCTTTCAATCAGCCGCCTTCCTTATCTGAACGTCTTCTTAAGTCCTGATATTATCTCCTGATAAATATCTCCTGATAATTTAAGTTCTGACAACTTAAGTTCTGATATCTTAAGTCCTGACTTCAGTATAAGTACTGATTTCCAGTTAAGTACTGATTTGTCCTGTTAAGTAAGATCTAAAAACTAAACACAAATCATATTAGACATGACATCACAAATATATCTAACAGAAGGAAACTGTTGGTAGCGAGAATGCCCAGACCAGTGTGGGTGCTATGATTCCAGGTTGAGTTGGGATGAGTTAGCAGGAGCTTTATGCTTTAGTTTTGAGTTTTGCACGTTTGTAATAATGTTTTATTATCAGTTTTCAGTTAAACTAGTTCGGATTTGGTACGTTGTAATGTAAATTAAGGTTGTGGCTTGTTTCATACTTTAACCTGTTGCGATCCGTGGTTGTGTAAAGTAGGGTCATTGCATATAATATTTCATATACAGGTTTATATTTTATGTGTGTTGTGAACCCCAAACTTCTGACCCGGGTTTGGAGGGCGTCACATTCGCTCCCTCTCAATTTTTTACATTTGAGAGGCGGATTCGACACGTATTTTAAGACTACTATATATTATAGTTTCATAAATTATTTTTTTAAAAAAATATTCTGAATAAAAATTAAATATTTAAATTTTTATTGAGAAAAATATTTAAAAATTTGTTAAGAAATATAAATTTAGATACGTCTTAAAATGCGTAAAAAAATAAAAATAAATGAGGGGGACAGAGGTAGTAATATTTTAATATTTTAAATAAAATTAGGTGTTCAAGTACAGTAAGTACCTGTTAAACGCCTTAATTGGGTGTCCAAGTACATAGGTACCGGTTAAACACCTAAATTCTTTTTAAATTAATGGATCTGTTGTTCTCCGTCAACTACTTTATTTTAACGAGGAGCTAAATTATGTTCGTTGATATGTCGTTTGTCACAAAATTATTTTGGGTATTTTACTGATATATCTCGTTTTGAAAATTGATTTATTATAATATTTTATTTATAATTATATTTAAAATATATTCTATATTGAATTTTTTTTATCATTTTAAATTAACCATGGTCAAATTTACTATTTTATATTTGTAACTGACTTATATAACCCTTATTACTAACTTTTTTCTATAAGAATCTTGTACAATATAAACAAGACACTTTAAATGTTGGTTGATACAAAGTAATACATAAATCAATTATTTAAAACTTAACAATGATGTGCAGGTTGTTAGATTGAAAATAAAAAAAAAACTTAAGTTTGAAAAAGAACAAAAAAGATTACAAATTTTGAAATTCAAAGCAATAATATTTTAAGTGTTGCATACCCTAGTTTTTTGTGAGCTACAAACTTGAAGTTTTTTTTTGAATTCCTATTACAAAAAATAAATTACTATTATTATTAAAGCAACTCAAGACGTTAAAATAACAAAAAATGTTACGTTTCACAAAAAAAAAAGAGAGAATAGAAACTAATAATAATAAATTATTATTTCCTAATTTCAATTTCTTAAAGTGATACATATAAAATATAGAATTGGTTAAAATGTGATCTTTGGAAAACCTAAATTTATGAAATCGTGCAGGGGGGGATTTATTTTAAAGGCCAAAGATAGAAACGGTTTACGTACCAATACAGATGGAGTAACAAAAAACTAAAATAGTAAATTATCAAGCGCCAACCTATAATGCTTATAGGGGTATTCTAATCATATAAAATATATAAATATTTATTTTTATAATTTGATATTAGTTTATAAGTTATACATGAGTTGAAAATTGATTATAGGAAATAATCGAAATCATATATAATTTGATACTAAAAGTACCAAAGTATACGTGACATAAGTTGACTTCTATTCTTTATAAACTTTTTGTTGGACAAACTTAGTATTTTAGACTAAGTTGTGAATCATTTTGAGACTCTATATGAGTGAGACACATTATGTGTTAGTGGTGTGTATTTATTGGAACGTATTCTCCTCTTCGAGGGGATTCCAACGCATATTTACACGCTCAAAATGAGTAAAAGGTGAATGAGAACTGATGTTCCAAACTTTTACCTTTTAATATGAAAAGTGGTTTTGTACCACATCGAGAGTAGCACAAACCTATTCCTTAGTTTTTCTTATAAATACCATGTACCACATCGAAAAGAAAAAAAAGTCCTTTCAAGCCCCTCTTTATAAATAGAGTCTTAGGGCACCAGTTTTATTAAGTCGAGGAAATAAGAGTCATCTCTTTCATTCTCGGTCTCTTTAGTCTTAAATTTTTCCAATATTTCAGTGATAGTTCTCGGGCTCAGTTCAAGTTCGCTGAGAGTATATTTGACCTATCGATTATACTATTATCTCATTTTATCCTAGGAAGCAAGTCGCTAAACACGGATGGTGCGGGGCGAAACTGCTTTAAGGAGACAGTTTTCTGGACTCGAGATTAAATCCAATCTCTGTTTGTTTTCTCAAACCCTTCTCCTAATTTAATTGTTAATTCTCATATGCTTATTTGATTTAAGAATTAGCAATGTTCTTGTGAAGTAGTTATATATTCAATATATATATATATATATAATAATGTCTTTATCGTACAAGATTGATAACAATCTTAAACCAGTTTTCTTCAATTTTCATACTTTCTTATGAGTAGACGCAAAAGTCAATTTGATTGTTTAAATTGGATTTATTTATGGGTATATGAGTGGCCATTATTTGCCTTATTAATTAAATTAAATTTAGTGCGTTAATTTCTTTGATCACTTGTTGTCATGTGCTTGAAATTAATATAAATTTGATTTTAAGTGGTGCTTTGTTTAAGCACAACAGGTACGAGGCAAAAGTAAGCACATAGTTGTTGGATAATTGGTTTCTTATAAGGCTATTGATGCTTTAATGGTTATTGATTTATGATCAACTTATATTCAAGTGGACATATTTGGTGATATCTCTTTCAAGTTGATCATTATAAATTGGTAGATTAAACCCAAATTTATAATTCGTCCATGTTTTCGCTATTAATGGATAGCTTATTATGTTTTGTTAACATGGTGATTGATAATATATATGAGCTAGAGTTTCTTAATTCTGAATGGATTTCAGAATTATTAGTACATTGATACAAGAATCATATATGCTATAGTTTACATGCGTGTTTGCAAGTTCATAACATGATATTGCTATGCAATTAAATGATATGGCTACATAAATGTGACCCTTCATGATGGAATTTGATTATTTGGTGATTAATTTTTTAATCATGGTTGAGTGATGATAAGGCATCAATTATTATTGTTTAATCTTTAATAATGGAGTTATATCACAAACTTGTAATACTGGATAGAATGCAGTAACATGTTTGTTGTTAAATAATGTGACGAGTTGTGCAGCTGAAGTGAACCAGATTTACAATTGCTCAGGATTCTCCACATTAAAAAAACCTAATGGGCCTGGAGTACAGGTTATGGGTCGGCACGTAAATTATATTTTTCTGGTTGGATTTTTCCTCCAGTTAAATAGTAATTTTACGTGTTGGTATCGGTCTGTTGCGACAGTGACACACGAGCCTATTATAGTGATCCATATGATACTTAATACGGCGAATATTGATATCAGTAGTTATGTTGAACTTCGGAGAGAATCCGAAAAGTTGTTAACCCTAATGCATCAGTTGATCAAGGATCACTGAATGTGGGGTTATTGAAGATTTATGTTCTTCCTTGGGCCTTTTATGGTTGTACCAGTAGGTGAGCCAGAAATGTAGGTTCGTGTGAACCATGTAAATATTTTAGAGAAATTCGGTAATTGAATTTTTAATGATAAGAACCACGGGAAGTTCTTTAAACATGATATTAAAATCTTATAGGTTTTAATGAATGGTGTAAAACCTGCTCAGATGAGAGGTAGTGACACGATACGTGTTTACTGTCTGGTTTGATAGTAAAACATTTATCACTCGTACTCGTAGTCGAGTCAATATTGAAGCTAAATAGAGAGATGTGTACCCTATAAACTCAAGGGTAAATCCAACTTAATACAGATAATTAAGATGGTAGTGAATAAATTTGATAATGAATAATCACCGGGAAAATTCTGTTTGCAACGTGAATATTCATGAGGTTGTTGCACCTTACTCGCATTAAATAAATGGAGTAGATGCAGGCTTGAGTTGCGCTCTGAGAGAGATGTAAAATGATTGTGATCAGCTCAGACTATCACTGAATTTGAGGATATTAGTTACGAAGGGCTAATCGTTCCTTAAACATGATACCACAGAAAGAAATAATTAAATTTCCTATTAGTTTTGGAATGTTTTCTAACATTCTGTAAAATATTAAAATTGTGGGGGTATCTAAAATAGAAAATTATTGAATTTTCTATGAATAGTGGAATGTAATGAAACATTCTTGAAAATAATTGAAATGTGGGGGTATCTCGAAACTTGATACCAATACCTCTGTTGGTAGCATGAGATCCAAAATCAATTGAGATATTTTGGATGGATACATAGACAATGGTTGAGTCTAATAATATCCGATATATGAATCTAATTTTTGAGATTCGTAAGAATACTATTACAGAGTTTAGGAATGCTTATGCGATAAGCTAGTAGATCTTAGTAGATCTGTAATTCAAAGTCATCTAAATGAACTTACGAGTTATTGGATGAATATGAGGATGAACCTGCAGAGAGCAAAAGACTTGGATAATTGCTAGTCCCGAATGTCTTGATAATTTGCTTGAAGGTGAACTCGTAAATTTAATAGAAGCAATGCGCTTCTCGTATAATTTCTTGATAAGTGAATATATCAAGAGAAAATTTGACTATTACTGAGCGTCAATAAATCAAGATTTTCTAGCACATGTACTAGAAAATGGATTGTGCATGTTCTCTCTATGTCCTTTGTGGGGGAAAGGATGTTAAGAAATAGAGAGAGTGGTTCTGTTTGACAGAATCTTGTTTAAAAATTATATAGATCTTCTTACGAGATAGAAGCATTAGGACCCAAATGAATTTTCAAATTGGGAAAATATATCTGGGTCTGAAGGAAGTATAAGGTCAGACTGATACTAAAATATTACAGTCGAAAGTGATGACCTTATATAATTTATGAAATATTCTCGAGTTTTGAGAATAAGGTTCATTAAGATGATACTAAAATTATCGTATTATGAAATTTAAAAGTGCATCAATGAACATTGAGATGGTCTTTCTAAATAGATATTTGGAGAAATATCTATTTACGTGAACCCGAGGGTTGCTCTAGATAAAGCAAGAGTAGAAAATCTGTATTTTCGGTGATCATGTTGAGTGAAACAACATTGACACGAAATAATGGCATATTAAATTTGATATTGCTATGATAAGAAATGGCTTCAAATAAATGACATGGTTGCCATTTTGAGGATGCACAAAATAAGTTGTTATGTGAATAAGGACTGCCAGTTTAAGGACGCTTAAACTCGGTAATGATGCAAACTGAAATTGCTGGTTTTTTGGGACACTAAAAGCTGGTAATATCAATAACAAGTGAAGCCTTAAGTAATAACTAGTAAAGTTATTTCATAAATGTGAAATATGTCAATATGAGATGTCAAACTGATTCAAAATCATAGAATTGACAAGTGTGCATGTGTTATTTACACATGATATGCAAGTCATAATTGATTGCATGTGAGTGATCTGATCATTACGAGAAGTAATGACAAGAGGATCATCTCTGAAAATCTTGATGAGATTGAAAAGTTTTGATTTGACGATTACAATCTTCGTGACTTTAAAATTTTTAAATGATACATGTCACATGTTGGTGATGTGAATTTTGAAGAGATCAACGAAGCTAAAGTTGTCATAGCTAGAATGGATTTATATTTATCCAAGCGTAGATGAACAATGATCTCTCAAGAAGGATTGCAAGTCTGTTGTACTTTTTAAAATTGTACAAAATTAGACATAGGCTACACAGTTGGTAAACTATGTAAATGCACGAGTACAATGGAAACTGGTCACTTGGAAGTGATTGCAATGAGATTTAAGGTGTATGATATGTGCTCGTGAGCTTGGACTGCAATACGAAAGATATCTAATTGTACTATGTGAATATAGTATGTAAATTAGATATTTGACTATAAGACCTTAAAAGTCATTCGAGAATACATTTCACACTTAGCATCCGTGTCATGGAAATCCTAAACTTGGCTCGATTCATGATGGAATACGAGTCTGGTGCATAAAATAAATGCAGTTAAAAGGCTGAATAGCCACTTTGTAAGGATATTCCTAAATGACAAGGAAAATGTGTCTTCAATATGCATATATCGTGTAAACAATATGCAAATTGGGAGATCACATTATTGTGTATGAAATGGTATGTCTCACATCTATGATGAGGACATAATACCATTAAACAACTATTCTCAACGAGAATTATCATGATTGACTATGTAAATTCAAATGATAATGTTTGGATCCACTAACCAGATGGTTAAACTGAGCGAATCTGTTTAAGCCAAGGGAATCTAGTTAGACCGAGAGATAGTTATCAAATCATCGAGAGGAATGAGCCTTGCCTATTGCTTAACGGCATCATGGTGGACACCCAACCTTGTTGACTGGAGATCCCAAGAACTTCGTTCAATGGGACAACTAAATCATGATGACCAAATCACTGTGGGGGTAACCCCTGGCCTATTTCTATGATGATGAAACAGTGAGACCCGTAAGGTACGAGGTTAAGCTTTATGCTTTTAATGATCTTTGACGAATATAAGGATTTCAAGTTTGAATACAAAATATTCGGTTGAGTAAACGCGAGTTACTCTATAAGATAAAGATCACCTATGTAAGAGAGAAGTATGGCCGCTTCAAAGGAGAATTGCGAGGCACAATTCTTTAGAAACTCTTGTAGAACCAGGACGATGTTCCAGGGCCAAAATGGACATAATCATGAGAACTGAATGAGTCAGGAAAGATATAGTGATGAGTATGTCATCGTTTACACAAACGGTCGAACAGTTCAAGGACATCGCGTCATACTGTCTACCAGTAAAGTCGATATACTTATTCGAGCGAAGGTTCAAGGAGCATTCTCTACCTATCATATGTTATATCTGACCGCCGAAACTATCACCAAGTCAAACTCCGCGTCTGTCTATCTATGTGGTGCGTGCTGCTAGACCATCAATCTCATTTGTGGGGGATTGTTGGACAAACTTAGTATTTTAGACTAAGTTGTAAATCATTTTGAGACTCTATATGAGTGAGACACATTATGTGTTAGTGGTGTGTATTTATTGGAACGTATTCTCCTCTTCGAGGAGATTCCAACGCATATTTACACGCTCAAAATGAGTAAAAGGTGAATGAGAAGTGATGTTCCAAACTTTTACCTTTTAATATGAAAAGTGGTTTTGTACCACATCGAGAGTAGCACAAACCTATTCCTTAGTTTTTCTTATAAATACCATGTACCACATCGAAAAGAAAAAAAAGTCCTTTCAAGCCTCTCTTTATAAATAGAGTTTTAGGGCACCAGTTTTATTAAGTCGAGGAAATAAGAGTCATCTCTTTCATTCTCGGTCTCTTTAGTCTTAAATTTTTCCAATATTCCGGTGATAGTTCTCGGGCTCAGTTCAAGTTCGCTGAGAGTATATTCGATCTATGGATTATACTAGTATCTCGTTTTATCCTAGGAAGCAGGTCGCTAAACACGGATGGTGCGGGGCGAAACTGCTTTAAGGAGACAGTTTTCTGGACTCGAGATTAAATCCAATCTCTGTTTGTTTTCTCAAACCCTTCTCCTAATTTAATTGTTAATTCTCATATGCTTATTTGATTTAAGAATTAGCAATGTTCTTGTGAAGTAGTTATATATTCAATATATATATATATATAATAATATCTTTATCGTACAAGATTAATAACACTTTTTACGTTGACTTCTATTCTCTATGAACTTTGTTTTTAACACAACTCGGCTTCTATTCTTTATAAATTTTATTTTATTTTTAGTTAGTGTTCATCCAATCGTCTATTTACTTCATAAAATAAAAATATTTTCTAAATCATTTATATATTATATTAAAAAATTATTAAATTACGTTAAATTAAGTAAAATAACTTATATTTATTTTTAATTTTAGAAAAACTACAAACTACTAGGTAAACTATTAAAACGAATTAACTTATATTCTATGTAAACTTTATTTATTTATAAATTATATTAAAAATTTATTAAGTTACGTTAAATTAAGTAAAATAACATATATATACTTTTATTTTGAAAAACTACTAACTACAAAGTAAACTATTAACACAAATTGACTTATATTCTCTGTAAACTTTATTTTCTATAGCATTATTTTAAAAATAATTAAGTAATAGAAAATGACTTTAGTAACATTTATTAACTTTTAAACTGAAAATTATTGATTTAACGATGGTATTTGGTACAGTTCATCACGGCGTTTATTTACTTTAAATTAAAAAAACATATTTTAACAATAACAGATTTATGGGCTGTATTTAGATTATATTAAGTAATATTAAATTAAGTTTAATAACATCTATTTACTTTTATTTGTAAATTATTTTTTATCGAGAATTATGTAATATTAAATAAACTATATTGAAAGGCTAATTATAAGATAATTATCAAATTATATTAATTAATATTAAATTATCTAAAGAACAAATATTTGGTTCATAAGAGAGAGATACAATTTGTTTCACAAAAATAGAACTAATATGTTAAATTTTTATGTCAAGTAAAACAATGCAAAACTAGAATTATAGTTGAAAATTTCATAACTGATTTGATTCTTTTTAAACACATAACTATTTTTTACAAGTAACAATTTAATATTTGATATTAATATATTAATTTTAATTCGTGTTTCGCACGAATTATGAATAATTCTCTACAAATATTAATTCGATATTTTTAATCTCGGGCCCGTGTTTCGCACGGGTTATCAACTATATATTAATAAGTGTCCCAAATCTTAGTACTCACTAGAAAATTATGCAACTATTTTTAAAATTTTAGTAATAAAATCTCAAATGACAAAAATTAATTTCTACTCTCTATATATTTTATTTTCCTTCAATTTTTATTTGTTGCCGAATATCCAAGCGTCAGTTTACTTTAAAATAATCGTATTAGTAAGTTAAAATGTCAGATTTATATAAGAAATATAATTAGGTGAATGCATAACTAGAAATATACAGTGAAATTTTAGAGTTATACTTAACTTTGAATTTTTAACTACATATTTTAATAGCATTTTATATATTATATTTAGATCTGTATTTTTCCCAGATTATGAGTTTCAATTTTATGCAAATAACAATGTGATATTATTATTTTTAATTTTGGACCCGTATTTTGCAGGAGTTACCAACTGGATTACCAACTAGTATTTATAATTATTGAACAAAACGAACATGTCTGTAAAAAAATCTTATTAATTTGGGATATAATAGACAAATTCCCAATTATGTTTACAATCTTCTGGATTCTTTTACTAATTCTCTTTTTTCATGCCAAAGTGTATTTGTATATGCATATATTGTCTCCTCACTCAATATAAATCAAGTGGATTGGGTGCAGTTACATTTTGATCACGCGTGGGAACGTGAAATAGTGGCACGTCATGTCCTTAAACACCAGAGTGTTACACGTATCCAGTTATACTAACCACCTGTCTCTTGCTCGTCCTATATACACACATCTATCTACATCGTTTAAGCACACAACTACAAAAACTGAGATCATAAAAATGGGACAAGGAGAAGAGGTGAAGACCAGAGAGGAGCCCAATGTCAGAATTCAAGAGAGAGGAGAGATTTTTTTCTTTTACAGACCCAAAATCGACAAACAAGAAGCCCACAGTTCAGACGATGTTCAACGCATGTACATCATCTTACGACCTGAATCAGGTGAATCCTCTGATATTGAAGTCAAACAGGACCCGAAGAGCGGAAAAAAGTCCGCTTCTTCGGGTCAAGAAGGCGGCCAAGGCGAAGAACAAGTAAATATCAAGGAGAACATGTTGCTTCGCTTGATTGTCATGGGCAAGAAAAGCCTTCCTGATCCCACTAAGAACAAAAGGGGCAGACCATTCTGGGGGTTCGTGGAGCTTGTTACGACAAAACTTGAAGATGTTAAAGTTGCACTTAAAGGGGAGGAATACGATACTGCGACCAGAGGACACAGGAAGAATTCGCCTGCGAGAGCGTTTGGAGAAGGCGTGTATAGAATTTTGAAGCATCAAGCGGGGAATAAGAAGATGCATACTCATTTGATATATAAGTTGGAGTTTCCGGGTGAAGATGAGAAGAATGAAGTGCAGGAGAGTTTGAATGTGAAAAGAGAAGGCTCGTTTTTGATTCAGATAAAGAATCCGGAGAAGAAAGGCGGGGCAGGTGGGGGGTTTGGAGGGTTGCAGAAGAAGAGGAAGGCGGTGTTTCCGGCGCATTTGCAAGGTGAATTTGGGAAATTAGGGTACCATGCGGCTGATCCGCCTGATTTCTTGAACTATGAAGGGTGTGAGTTGTTGCTAATCGCAGCGTCGGATGATATTGAAGGAGAGCTTGGATTGGATCTTAAGACCGAAACGGATTGGAATGCGGAAGAAGAAAGGAAGGGTAGTGATGATGAAGAAGGGGAGGAGTGTGAGTCGTGTTCTGATCTTGTAAAGACGTTTGGAGAGGGTGTTTCTACTCGACCTCTCTTTCAAGGCACTTGGGCTTGAAACACAGCCATTGTGTGTCTGATGTAGATGTAGCCTTTTGGTGTTTTTAGGTACTAGTAGTATTAGTAAGTAATGTGTGTGAAGTCTGTTTATGTATCTGGAGCGGTTAGCATGTAGAAATGTTGTTGTTGTTGTTTTGTATGTTAGAATGTTTATTGTGTTTTGATATGGGATTTTTCTAAGTTTTGATACATTTCTAAGACAACAACATGTTAACTAACTTGCAGTTGTTTGTATATAGGCACACTAGCCATTATGCAAAACTTTTTTTAAGTTACAAGAATTAACAGCATTTTTATTTGCCTGTTGACACATTACGAGATGAGAAGATTGAATTTATAGAGAAGAGGACTATCCCTAGGCGTTTTCTTCTTGAAGTTTTGGTCTTAAAAACAGCACTTTGTAGATGACCGATATCAAATTCATCAAAGACTTTGTAAGTGAACGTAAGGATTTTCCTGAGGTCATGGATGCATATAAAGAGAAGTTGAGATTTGATGAATACATTTTCGAACAGAAGGGACATTCAAAGTTGAAGCCATTGTAAGATCTATTTTTCTTTACTAGAACACCATTATATATTATCAGAAAGTGAATGAATGAAATGATGAAGTCCTTCTGACAATCGGTCAATAAGTTACCAAGTTTTCTTGGTTATAGCTTAGTGAAGATGGGCCTTCTAAAGTTTTCGTTTTGCGAACTTTCTGAATGATAGGAAGTAACCAACAATGTTGCGGATGACAGAAAGTAATTTCTTCAAACACAAAGGGTACCGGAAGCTTGAGGGTAAAATATGAAAGCCTAAAGTAAAACCGCAAACATTTTTAAGTGTTGAAGAATGAATTGCTTAAATGGGTAATGTTAGTGTCAAGGGAACTACTATTCATCACTAGCCGTTTTGGGACCACTCTACAGACAACTAGGACATAACAGCTTGTATAATGATTGGCACAATCTTCCAAAAATAATTGTTAGGAAATTAATGAAGTCGTGTCCCATTTATGTAATGGTATGATCCTTTCTTTTGAGATTATGTAGTTGTATGAACATTGGCTGAGAAAACGGTTTTCACTCTGCATCTATTTTTAATCATTTTGGTTCTATCATCAGCTTGATTTGTTATGAATCTTATCTTTCTTTCTTGAATTATCTTTATAATCATAGTATCAGAGCCATCAAGTGCTCTATAATTGATACAGTCTTTTTAGTCTCTCTATTGATTGAAGGTGTTTATCTACCACCTTATTTTTCTCAGATCTAGTTATCAAGCTGAGTCTTTTTCTCAAAAAAAAAATTGTGTTATATCTACCAACTATGTAAAATCTTCTTTGAGTGATAATGACTACTTCTAGTAACAGTGCAGTACCAATACTCGTATATTTTTTCAAGATATGGTGAATCCCGTGTTCCTTCATCCTTCAGACAATCCAAGTTCTATTCAAGTGAAAAAGCTTCAAGGAAGCTCAGACTACAGAGCATGGTAACGTTTTATAGAAATCAACTTGTCTTCCAAACGAAAGTTAGGGTTTGTCAAAGGAATGGTGCCTTTTCCCTCCGATGATACAGCAAAGGCCGAGATGTGGGAGACATGTGATAACATGGTAATCTCTTGGATAACCTCTAATCACTACAAGAAAAATGACCATTTCCTACCAGTGTTTTGGTAGGAAAAGGGGGTAAATTCCTACCAACGAGTTTGGTGGGAAATGCTCAGGTCGGAATTGATCCTTGGTAAGAATTGGTGCTTGTATCTCAAATGGCCCCCACTTGACAAATGGCTGCCCATGTGGCATGTCACATGATCGGCCACATCAACTAACGAGCGAGTGAAGTATACGACGTAACGAGGCATTAGATATTGCCATGTCAGCTGCCACGTCACACAATTGGGGACCCAATTGATGGGTTGGTTTGTGGGACCCAGCCATGTGGCAATTTACACAGCCATTTCTTTTTTCCTACAAGAATTGCTAGGTTTTGATTGAGTATTTTCTACGAGAATCGGTAGGTTTTGATTAAGAAATGGTAGCTTTCGTTTCAGAAGCCATGAAAATGGACATTTTCTACCGATCACTTATTACTACCGTTTAGCTTGAATGCGGTAGAAAATAGCTTGAATGTGGTACGAAATAGCTTAAATGTGGGGGGAAATGTTGGACCTTTTTAAAAATATATATATAAATATATATATATATATATATATTATATTGATATAAATATAGAACAAATTTTACATAAATAATATCTAAATTATAAGCATACAACAATAACCAAAATTGAAAAATTCACCATAAAGCACAATACGGGAACATGTCATTATCATAATATAAAAAGTTAAAATTACATCTTCATAAAAATTGTTCAATAGTAAAAATAATAATTCATTGTAACAATTAATAGATGTTTAGAAGGTTTAGACTAATCATCTTCAAGTCCTCATCATCGTTGAATCCTTTGCATTCATTCTTTGTAATGTCTTCATTTTCGTCATTGTTTTTTCCATTTTCTTGGCCTCAAATGAATAAAATCTACATAAGAAGAGTAAATAAATGTTAGTAGTAATTAACTCACATGAACAATTAATACATGTAGTAAAAAAATTAAGAAATAATTACATATAAACTATAAATCAATGAAGACAATAAAATATTTTATAAAGATTGAAATGCATACATATAAAAGAGATGGTTAATATTAAGAAGATGAAGATATTTATCAAAAGAGAATAAGAAGATGAAGAAATTGTGAAATAAAATTTTGGTAGAGTAGATGAAAATGAAAGTGAAAAGAGAAAGATACTAGTTTATAGGTTTAAGTCACCTATTTCCTACCAATATTGGTAGGTTATAGGTTCGGGCGCAATTTTTAAATTTTTCGATTTGGTTTTGGCTCCATATTTGAAATTTTCATTTTTGGTTTTGGCTCCATATTTGAAATTCTGGTCAAGTTAGGGTTCATTTCCTACCAATATTGGTAGATTTTGAATTGGGCAAAATTTTTGAATTTCTGATTTTTCCTCCATGTTAATTTTTTTTATTTGGCTTCATGTTTGAAATTTTCATGAAACTAAGGTTTCTTTCCTACCAATATTGGTAGGTTTTGATTTTGGCGAAATTTTTGAATTTTTGGTTTTGGCGCCATGTTTAAAATTTTGGTTTTGGCTCCACGTTTGAAATTTCGTGAAAATAAGGTTTATTTCCTTCCAATATCGATAGGCAAAGATGTTCACAACCGATCCGAGTTTGATCGAATCGAGCCGAGTTTTGAATTTTTTTGACGAGTAGAGTCGAACGAAGATTTTTTATCGAATAAAAAATCGTGTTCCAGCTCGAACTCATTAACTAACAAGCCAAGTCGAGCGGATCCTAATAAGAGTTTTCTCCATCAATACGAGCCGGGTCGAGCTGAGTCAAGCTGAACTAAAAAATTCTACTCAAATTACTGGTTGACCGTTAAAATAACAATATAAATATTTTTTTTCCTAAAATTCTTATCATATAACTAATATATATATATATATTATATCTTAAAATCCATACAGTTGGATCATTCATAAATAGTTTTAAAAAAATCGAAACATCAATATTGTACTTATCGCTAGTAAGAAGAACTGGTCAAACCATTTGTTAATTGTTAAAATAATAAACAAAAATTTATTTTTTTCTAAAATTCTTATCATATCATCAAAATATATTAATCTTGATATCCGTACGTGTTAGAAATATGTTGTTTACTTGATGATAACTTGAACAGAACACTTAGTAGATATTATTTAGTGTATTTGTAGCTTTCAACGGATGATTACCTTCAACATCCGTTGAAAGAGTAGCTTATGTTACAATAAGATTAGTAGCACATTCCTGCATATTATAATGCCTTAGTGAACTAGATGTTGTAGAATATTTAAGTCATGTTGACTACTAAATTGATATGCAAGATATGTTGGTTAATTATAAATATAAGATGCCTTGTAATCTTGTATAAGTGAAGTAGAGTTAACTGTCATGAAGACAGTCTCTACAGATGTTCTACAAGGCTTTAACGAATAATCAAATAATATCTCAACGGATGATCAACCAGACTCCCAACGGATGATCCAATAAAGCTTCAACGGATGAACAAATTCCAAAGAGCAGTTGAAGTGACTTGACAGTCACATTTGTTGATTGTATGCAAAAGGAAGGTGACAGCCTATTATCAGGGTTTAGAGAACAAAAAAGCATTTCCATTTCCATGCTAAACTGAAGATATTTAAAGATGTAGGATTGAGATATGAAGAAGCATGAGATTAGACTAGAAACATTTTGTCTTATTTGTTTGTCTTTTCATCATGTAACTTGGTAATATATAAACCAAGCATAGCAAGTAGAACTACAACTATCCAAGTTAGTAAGCAATTACCAGAGAAATAGATAAGGCAAAATCTGTAAATAATTTCTCTATTCTTGTAGTTCAACTTGTAAGCAGCTGTGTATAACATTGTAACACAGATTTCTCTACTTAATATATATCTCTGGTGGAAAAGTTCAATCTACCCAGAAAGTTTTTTAATACTTGTATTTGATTACTTTGTGATTTGATTTCTTTACTACTTTCATTCTGCACCATTGCTAAATCAAACACAATTATATATTTATAGTAGAACTGTTTTTAAAATTGAAAAAGAAGCCAGAATTACATTCAACCCCCCTTCTGTAATTCTTTGTTAGATTGTTTGGGAATAAGAACTGGTATCAGAGCAAGCTCTTGAAGAACAAAGAGTTTAAAGATCACAACAACTAACAAGATGAACAGAAAAGATGTTGGAGTGAAAATTCCTTTTCTGAACAAAGACAACTATCACCATTGGAAGGTGAAGATGCACCTGCATCTCCTATCTCAAGATGAAGCATATGTGGACTGCACTTAAAATGGTCTATATGTCCCTATGAGAGCTGCTACAGGAAATGAAGCATCCATCCCAAAGCCTAGAGCAGAATGGTCTGATCCAGATATCGAACAAGTTTATAAGGATAAGAAGGCAATGAACATTTTCTTTAATGGTGTTGATGGTAATATGTTTGACAACATCATAAACTTCAAAAATGCCAAAGAGGTTTGGGAACAATTCAAGTTATATGTGATGGTAATAAGCAGGTAAGGGAAAATAAAATGTAACTCTTGATTCAACAATATGAGCATTTTCATAGTAAAAAAAGTGAGTCACTCACTGACATATTTAGTAGATTTCAAAAGCTACTAAATGCTCTATCAGACATGGAAGAGTCTATCAAACAAAGGACTCAAACCTCAAATTCCTTAGATCTCTGCCAAAGGAATGGAAGCCCATGACAGTCTCATTAAGAAATTCTCAATTTTACAAGGAGTTCACCTTGGATAGACTGTATGGGATTCTAAAGACCTATGAGCTTGAAATAGAGCTGGTCTACTAATCTAGCACATTTATCTAAAGCCGAGTGTAATGATGCTATAATGGCATGTCTACTAAGTTATATCATCTGCTTGTTACACTCAAATTTTTCACTAAAGAAAACACTAAAATTAAAGAGAATAATATGTTTTTAAGTGAAAGAAAAAATGTGTTAGAAACTCAATTTATTGAGTTTGAGAAACTGAAAATAGAGTGCAAGATTGCCAAAGATGAATTGACTGAATTCTTAAAGAAAGAAGGTATTTTAAGAAAGTAGCTTGAACGAGAACAGGAAGTAATTAAGGCATGGATATCATCAAGATATGTCCATGCTCAAATTACTAAAGTCAAGGTATAGAATCCTTCTGTGATGAAGCCTGGAAAAAGAGCAAGGAGAAACTAGATTCTAATTTGGTAGAAGGACTTTAAACGGATGTGGATTCGACGGATGATGAATGTTATCCGTCGAATGACCAAAAGGATTATCCATCGAAAGACAAGGAATCACATCCGTTGAGTGAAAAAAAGCTAGTTAGCAAAGCCAAACTAGCTAAGCTAAATGAGAAATACGGATCAGTTTCTAAGAACTTTGTTCAAGGAGAAATAAGTCAAGTGAAACAGAACAAAAGAGTCGATGTAGGGCATCTGTCTATCAAGGAATTGAATGGCAGATTAGAGAAAATTAAAGTGAACGCAGAGTCTAAAAAGAAAAACAATAGGAATGGGAAAGTACGAATTAACAAATATAACAACTACACACCTGATAAATATGCACCAAGAAAAATCTATGATAAGTGTGGTAGTGTTAATCATTTGTCTGTTAATTCTAAACTTGCTATGCCTGCTCCCATGTCTACACCTCCTTCATTTCCCAGTATGCCTACAATGCTTGTAAATGTTATGCATGTACACAATGTGAATGCACAGTATGCTAACATGCCATTTGCCCAAAATCCATATTATGCTGCATTTACTATGCCATAAATGCCATTTAGCATGCCATACTGGAATAACATGTTTGCACATAATATGGATTTCCATGTTAACCAGTCCGTGCTTGATAATTCTGCAATGATGAATGGTTTTAAGGGTTCCACTCAATTGGCTAAGGATAATTTTCAAATGCCTAAGTCAAATGAGGACAAGCCTAAGAAACCTAAAAAAAAGGCTAACAAAACAGGGCCCAAGGAAACTTGGGTACCAAAATTAACTTGATTTGATTTTCCTGTCTACAGGGAAACAGAAAGAATCTTTGGTATTTGGATAGTGGGTGCTCAAGGCACATGACTGGAGATTCTACCCTGCTCACTGAGTTCAAGGAGAGAGCTGGCCTAAGTATTACTTTTGGAGATGACAACAAGGGTTGTAATGTGGTATATGGCTTGATTTCAAAGGATAATGTCATCATTGAGGAAGTTTCCCTAGTGGATGGACTAAAGCACAATTTGTTGAGTATCAACCAGCTTTGTGATAAGGGCAAATCAGTAACATTTAATTCTGAAGCTTGTGTTGTGACCAACAAGAAAAAAAACAAAGTGGTTCTCAGTGGAGTGAGAAAAGGAAATGTGTATCTAGCTGACTTCAACTCATCAAATACTGAACCTGTCACTTGTCTCTTTAGTAAGGCAAGTCAAGATGAAAGTTGGCTATGACACAAGAAGATGTCCCACCTTAACTTCAAGACTATGAATGAGCTAGTCAGGAAATATTTGGTAAGGGGTATTCCTCAAGTGGAATTCTCAAAGGATAGAATATGGGATGCCTGTCAGAAGGGAAAGAAGATCAAGACATCATTCAGAAAGAAGCTTGATTCAACAATTGAAGAACCTTTACAACTACTACATATGGATTTATTTAGACCAGTCAATATATTGTTCATCTCAAGGAAAAAATACTGCTTAGTACTTATGGATGATTTCTCAAAGTTCTCTTGGACATATTTTCTAAAATCCAAAGATGAAGCTAGTGAAATCATCATCAAACACATAAGGCAAGTTAAAAATCATCCTGATTTCAAAGTAAGAAGAATCAGGAGTGACATTGGAACCGAGTTCAAGAATTTTATGATGATATTATTTTTTAAAGAGAATGGGATCATGCATGGGTTTTCAGCAGCAAGAACTCCACAACAAAATGGAGTGGTGTAAAGGAAGAACAGATCTCTTATTGAAGTTGCAAGAACAATGCTGGAAGAATCGAAGTTATCAACATATTTTTGGGCAGAAGCTGTAAATACTGCATGCTACACTCAGAATATTCTTGGGTTAATCAAGAAAAATGCATGACATTGTACCAATTGTTCAAGAACAGGAAGCCAGCATTAAACTTTCTTCATGTCTTTGGTTGTAAATGCTGTATCTAAAGGAATCAAACTAATCAGCATGGAAAGTTTGATGCCAAAGCAGATGAATGCATTTTTGTTGGATATGCAGTCTGAAAAGCATGCAGATTCTACAATCTCAGAACCAACATTGTTATGGAATCTCTACATGTTGTGTTTGATGATAAAAAGATTGAAGGACTGCAAGATGGAGATTTCCATGAAAGCCTCAAATTTGACAATGTTGAGATGATTTGTGATGATAGTGATGATAAAAGTGATCAAGAACCAATATCTAAGGACAATGCAGAAAAGTCCACAACTAATGAAGCATGCAATTCAACATCCTTCGAAAGACTAAATACATCATCTGTTGAAAGACAATCTGTATCATCCATCGAAAGGCAAAGAACAACATCCGTTGATCCATCAATGGGGGTTGAAAGCCAAGCTAGATAACAATCAGAAAGAACCCCAAATTCAAGTCAAAGATCCACAAATTCAGGGGAGTTTCTTCTCATCAAAACTCAGTCACACATCAAGACACCATTGAGGCCTCTTCATCTAGAGCTAATCTACCACAATAGAGAAAATGGACTAGAGATCACCCATTTAAACTACTAATTGGTGATGTATCTTCAAGGGTGCAAACAAGAAAAGCAATTCAAGAAGAATGTCTTTATAGCAGCTTTCTATCTCAGGAGAAACCTAAAAAGGTAGAAGAAGCTCTGCTGGATCCTGATTGGGTTTTAGCTATGCAGGAGGAGCTAAACCAATTTGAAAGGAATAAAGTATGGAAGCTGGTACCCAAGCCTAAAGGAAAGAATCCTATTGACACCAAGTGGGTATTCAGAAACAAGATGTATGAAAATGGCATAGTAGTCAGGAACAAAGCTAGATTGGTTCCTAAGGGCTATTGTCAACAAGAAGGAATAGATTTTGATGAAACTTTTGCTCATGTTGCAAGACTTGAAGCCATCAGAATTTTCTTATCCTATGCAGTCCATGCCAATTTCAAGGTCTATCAAATGGATGTCAAAAGTGCCTTTCTGAATATAGATTTGGAGGAGGAAGTTTATGTCAGTCAGCCTCCTGGTTTTGAAGATCCAAATTTTCCAGAATATGTCTTTTGAAAGAACTTTATGGAATGAAGCAAACACCTAGAGCCTGGTATGACACTTTGTCAAAATTTCTCTTAGAAAATCATTTTACCAGAGGTACTGTTGATAAAACTTTATTCTATAGAAATGTTAATGGCTCTATTATACTTGTTCAAATTTATGTAGATGATATTATATTTGGCTATACAGATAAAAAACTTTGCAAAATTTTTGCCAAATTGATGCAAAGTAAGTATGAAATGAGCATGATGGGAGAACTAACTTACTTTATTGGTCTACAACTTAAGAAAGTTAGTGATGAAATATTCATTAGTCAAACAAAATATATTTATGATCTATTGAAGAAGTTTGACTTAATGGATTGCACATATGCAAAAACTCATATAGCAACTGCAATTACACTTGAACTAAACACTACTGAAAGGTCTGTGGATATTTTAAGTTATAGAGGCATGGGTGGTTCACTTTAATATTTAACAGCCAGTAGGTCAGATATAATGTTTGCTACTTGTCTCTTTGCTAGATTTTAAGATGATCCTAGAGAATCTCATTTAGTAGCTATTAAGAGAATTTTCAGATATCTCAAAGGAACTCAAAAACTTGGCATTTGGTATCCTAGAGATTCTGGTTTTAATCTAACTGGTTATTCAGATGCAGATTATGCAGGTTGTAAAATTGATAGAAAAAGTACAACAAGAACCAGTCAATTTTTATGAAATAAGCTAGTATCCTGGTTCAGTAAAAAGCAAAATTCAGTCTCTACTTCTACAGCTGAGGCTGAATATATTGCTTCTAGTAGTTTTTGTGCACAAATTTTATGGATGAAAAATCAACTGTTGGACTATGGTCTACAGGTGAATAAGATTCCTATCTTCTATGACAATACAAGTGCCATTACAATTAATGAAAATTCAGTACAACAGTCAAGGACCAAGCACATTGACATCAAGTACCACTTCATTAGGGAACATGTCATGAATGGTACCGTGGAACTTCATTTTGTTCCAAGTGAGAAGCAACTTGCAGACATCTTTACCAAACCACTTGATGAATCCACCTTTACTAGGTTGGTAAGTGAGTTAGGTATGCTTAATTACTCTTAATTTATTTTGACGTCTAAGCACACTGTAATGCGGCCAGAGTAAAGTTTGATGCTTACTGTCAAGATGAAATTTTGGCTAAGTCAGAATTTTCATCTCGATGGATGTTCATTATCTGTTGAAGATGAACATTCATTGAATCTTATTATCCGTTAAGGTATCAAACATTACTCTGGGCACTTTTATTCTTATTCATCGAATTGCACTCAATCTTAGTCGTTAATTTTAAGCATCATCCGTCGAATTTACTTACAACATGTATGTATATTCAACGGATATTAGAATTTTGACAGTTTTTCCTTATTTTTAAACGACTATTTTGGGCTAATTTCATTGGTTACTTTATTTTACTTTTTAATTTGTGACAGTTTATTTCTGAGATAGTATAAAAACTAATTTCATTTCTATTCTTTACTTTTATCTTTCTCAAGCAATTTCTCTAACTCTCTTCTTCTCCAAAAGCAAAAACTCCCTTTCTGCAACTAATTTCCATCACAGCAATGACACAAGTAGTCAAAATCATGTCCTCAACTGGGTATGTTTATGAGAAGAACAACTTCGTGGCTTTAATGAACAAGAAAATTCCGACATCTGAAGACTATCACAAAATTATGGACTTCATTCTGAACTGCAAATTGAGTTATGCCATGCTTGACTCTCCAACCATTTACTATGAAGTTGTCGAGGAAATTTGGACTAAGCAGTGTTCAACTCAAAAGACAAAACCATTACCTTCACTCTCAAAGGTAATGAACAGTGTATTAACTGTGACACAATTAAAAAGTGCTTTAAACTGCCTAAGAATAGCACACTTGCTCCACACACAGACACTGATGTAAGTAACATGCTAATTTCTATGGGTTATGCTCTTAATGCCACTAAGTTAGGTGATGTTGGGAGAATGGGTCTTGGAAAAGAATGGAGCTTTTTATCTGATTCTTTTATCAAGGTGTTTTCTGGCAAAGTTAGTAATTTTGATGCTGTTACTTATTCACTTGTTAACATGCTTTATATACTTCTTAGTGATAAGTATTTCAATTTCAACACATTAGTTATGTATGAATTAGGCAGTAAGTTAGGAGATATAAAAAAGAGGTCCAAAAACATCTATTATGCTAGATTCTTTATGATGTTAGCTAATTTTGTTTCTGAGGATCTCTCAATTAAGAACCCAACAAACAAGTTAGATTGTTGGGTCCAAGAGAGAAATTATTGCTGACTTGAACAGGGAAAATCACCACAAGGATGTTTCCCTTGTTTACATGTCAATCATGGAACATCCTCAGGTAAGTGAGGTAAATGTTTCTGTCCCTACTACTTCTCAACCACCTACTTCTTTGCAATCAACTGTGTGGCGCCCTCCAAACCCGGGTCAGAAGTTTGGGGTCCACACACACACACCTTATTTATAACCTGCTTATAACAATAATAAAGATAACAATAATATGCAGTGACCCTATTTACCAACTACCACGGATCGCAACAGGTTAAAATATGCACACAAGCCACACATCTACTTATTACAAACCGTTCAAATCCCAATCATTCAAACTCAAACTGGGTATTAAACTTTATTACAACTTTTACAAACTTAAATTATTCCAAAAGAAGCCTACTAGCTCAGCTTTCTCAACCTGAACCCCTAGCTCTCGCGCTGGACTGGGGATCATCGTTACCAACTGGTTCCTTTTTAACTGGAAAGAATATAAACAACATCGCACAAAGGAGCTAACTAGCTCAGCAAGTCATAATGACAAAACTGAGAATAATGATCATCAAGAGAACATGATTATGATATCAGGTTAACAATGGATTATGATTTAGAATTGGATATTATACTTTTAATTTAAAAACCAAGGTTAGGTTGCTGATCAGTCACGCACTAACCCCGAGCAAGGCAAACAACATTGCTCTAACTATTGGATCCAAGGCACACATTGGCCTAACTTGACCATTATATGGTCTAACCACGAATCGGGTCCATAATTTTATAAAAACAATCCAATTCTAATATAATAACAGAATAAGCAATAATAAATAATAACCAGAATCATTAACAACAATGAGTGTTTAACAATGAAAGGGTTTCAATCCTTGTAAGGATCAATAAGATAATTTAAAAGCTTGGATGCTGGTATTGAAAGAATTGGATAACAAAGGAATCAACATTTCAGGGTTTCAAAGATTTGGCTTTCAAAGCATAGGATACAATGTTTGAGTATATAAGTAATTCAGTTTGGTGTTTGGGATTCTGTTTGCATGTATTTATGGAGTAGTATAGTATACTTGAAGTTCTTGTTTGGGTATACAACAATCAATGGTCTAGAAAGAATAAGGTTCATGGCTCAAGAACAATGACTGGAATCAGAGTTTGGGTTTCAGTGCTTCAAAGTACTTGCAATATCAACAAGACTATCAAATACTACAATATCTCAAGAAAGTTCAGAACACTTGCATGGTATTAGCTTACTACACTACACTCGCTTCCAATCACAACCGTCTTACTCCTCAACTACCTGTTTCCCTTTCCTACGCCTTGACTCTTCTGCTCACATATCATAAGCATCTATCAATAATTAACTCATAGAGTTCTATTCAACACATACTTCTATCTACCCTTCGTTTTACCCAAATCCGATTAACGGATTGAAAGTTATGCAATAATCAAGTAAACACTGAATATATAGACCGATAGTCAATCAACCAGTCACGTATAACACATAATACATCACGTAGTCAATGATATATCATTTATAAAGAAGTCTCGGGTCATAAATAGGCTTTCTGGTATTTAAAATGATTTTTAAAACATTTTTCGGAATTAAAACGGATCGTTGAATCAATTTCGGGTTAATAAACAAGGTTCGATTGGCCAATTCTGGCTCCGAAACAATTTTATAATAATTATCGAGCCTTGGAAATAATTTAGAATAATATTTTAAAGCTCGAAACTATTTTTTGAAATTTTTAAATCATTTTTAAATAATTAAATCTAATTAAATAATTAACTAAAATAAATTAATAATTAATTAAATCAGTTAATCAATTGATTTTTGAATTAATTGACCAATTAATCAATTAAAATTAACTGAAATTAATTAACTAATTAATTCAGATTTATTTTTGAATTAAAAATAATTTTCGGAATTAAAATACTAATTTTTAGAATTTTCAGAAATTAAAAATGAATTTTTATAATAAAAATAAATAGGAAATATGATTTTTAAACATTTTTAAAATAGGAATCCTAAATTTGCAAAGTCTGGAAATTTCAGGGACCAAACTGCATCGTTTTCAAAATTATAGGTACTAAATTATAATTTTCCAGCCCCGTCGCCGGAAAATACAGGGGTGGCCGGAGAACACGTTCCCGGCGTCCTCACCCCACCAACACCTCCAGATTACATCAATATTTCACCAGGAACTCAACCATACCAACAAATCATTCTAATCATCCCTGAGTTGGCTGGAATTTGGTCGTGAAGTTTTCCAGTTTCCGGCGAACTTCGGAAAATTTCAAAAGACAACTCCCTTCTCTACAGACCTCGGTGATTCATTAAACTTATACGACTAGATTGCAAATTTCACAGAGAACACAAACCACTATATCACAACATCAATCTATTCCAGAATAAGAAACCCCCAAATTTCAATTAAGAACATTCATACGGTTATAAACCCTAATTTTGAAATTCGAAAATCAAACTCAAATTTGAACATGTTATTGAACTCCAAATCAGACGTATAATATATCAAAATCATCAGGAAAACAAGCTCTATAACATGCAATCATCAAATCATACAAACAATCATCCGAACAAAAATTCATATTTTTAATAAATTTGATTCGAAAATGAATAAAATTATAGAAAATAAACCTTGATTTCTGCAGTAAAACAAAGCTCAGAATCTGGTAGAACACTTCAAATCCTTCGTTTTGGTTACTCGAGCTTTGAAAACAGAGATTGGTAACGCCTTCGTTTTGCTGTTTGATTCTTAGAACAATTTATGTAATTAGGGTTTTTCTCTGAAAATTATAAAATTAACTATCTGCAAATGATTTTGATACGAAATAAAATACGGTAAAAGGCTATTTATAATTACGGAAAATTAGTATCCCGTTGGATCATTCCGGATATAAAATGATACGTTTATTTATAAAAACTGATCCAAACGGTATCGGTTTTCGGGATAATTGTCCAAATCAGTACAATTTATACTGCGGTCTTGGTCTCAGCGCCTGGTTACACGTACTACGAAGTGATAATTGGAATAGTTTAATAAAAAGCTACCGTTTATCGAAAAGTTATTAATTTACTGAAACGAATATTGTATCGAAAATGTTGTGCCGGGACCCGCGCAGAACAAATCGTACGCCGGATCGAAAAAGTCTAAACATGGAATATGCTCGAAATATTACAATTAGGTTAGGAAGGAGTTCTCGAAAGAGTTTCGGGTTCCAAAAACGTAACAACGGTTGATGTCGGTTGGTTCCCGTTTTTATAAAATTGATTTTAAATACTCGGAAAAAGATTTTATAAATTTCATATGATCCTTATAAATCCATAAATCAACATAAGAATAATTAGGATGATATGACAATTATCTATGTTTTATTTTGGACATATAAAAATTAAAATACTCAATTAATATTATTTTTGAATATCCAAGTACAGATAACACTTAACAATTAACTCACAGAATAGATACTGAACACACATAATAATTATTTAATAGCAAAAATAATTACACGATATATCTCGGATATTACATCCTTCCCCCCTTAAAAGGATTCTGTCCTCAGAATCTCCTAAGAAAATAAATGAGGGTACTTTTCTCTCATATCACTTTCTAACTCCCAGGTTGACTCTTCAACCTTTGGGTTTCTCCACAATACTCTTACTAACTTTACCACTTTATTTCTCAATACTTTCTCTCTCTCCTCTAGAATCTCTATTGGGCTCTCTATATATGACAAATCTGCCTGAAGCTCTATTGGCTCATATTCTAGTACATGCCTGGAGTCTGGATTATATTTCTTGAGCATCGATACATGAAAAACATTGTGAATGTGCTCCATGTGTGGTGGTAACGCCAACTCGTAAGCTACTTTGCCAACACGCTTTAGGATCTCAAAAGGTCCGACATATCTTGGACTCAGTTTTCCTTTCTTTCCAAACCTCGTTAGTCCTTTCCACGGTGATACTTTCAGTAATACCAAGCTTCCTTCTTCAAATTCCTGTCTTTCCTTGACTGATCTGCATATTTCCTCTAACGATTTTGTGCGGCTATCAATCTCTTCTGGATAATTTCAACAATTTCCTTTGTCTGCTGTACCAGTTCAGGTCCAAGTATCTTGCATTCTCCTACTTCGTCCCAATATATTGGAGATCTACATTTGCGTCCATAAAGGGCTTCATAGGGTGGCATCCCAATGCTGGCATGATAACTGTTGTTGTAAGCAAACTCTACCAAAGGTAAATGTTCGTCCCAACTTCCTTTGAAATCAATAGCACAAACACGTAACATGTCCTCGATTGTCTGGATCGTTCTTTCACTTTGGCCATCTGTCTGGGGGTGATAGGCCGTACTCATATTCAGTCTTGTTCCTAAATATTCTTGAAAACTCTTCCAAAATCTTGAATTAAACCTTGGATCTCGATCTGATACAATAGACACAAGAACTCCATGACGAACTACAATTTCCTTCAGGTACATATGGACCAACTTGTCGAGCGAAAATCTTTCATTTATAGGCAGAAAATGAGCTGACTTGGTAAGTCTATCCACTATAACCCAAATGGCATCATGATTAGCCCTTGTCCTTGGTAATCCAACTATGAAATCCATGGCAATATGTTCCCATTTCCACTCTGGATTCTCCAATGGCTGTAATAATCCACTTGGTCTCTGATGCTCTGCTTTAATTTTCTAACAGGTATAATATTTGCTAATCCATTCCGCAATTTCCCTCTTCATGTCTGACCACCAATAATTCTTCTTTAAATCTCTGTACATTTTGGTACTCCCTGGATGGATAGAATATCTTGAACTATGTGCCTCTTGTAAAATTTCATTTTCAGCTCCGTCACTGGTGGAATCCAAATTCTTGAAGAAAACCTAAGAATACCTTGATCATCCTTCTGCGTGCATAATTCCTCACCTACTAAATGATTTATATCTTGATCCATTACATTTTCCTGACACTTCTTTATTTTCTTCAACAACTCCGGCTGGAAAGTCATACTGTATACTTTCGCTTCCTCAGGCTTGCAAACTTTAATCTCCAATTCCAATTTCTGAAATTCCTTATATATATCTTCAGGTACTGATAACACATTCAACCTTTCCTTCCGACTCAATGCGTCTGCTACCACGTTCGCTTTACCGGGATGATAATTAATCGAGCAATCATAGTCTTTGATCAACTCTAACCATCTCCTTTGCCTCATATTAAGTTCCTTCTGTGTGAATATGTACTTTAAGCTTTTGTGATCCGTGAAAATCTCGCACTTTTCTCCATACAAATAATGTCTCCAAATCTTCAAGGCGAAAACTATGGCTGCTAGCTCCAAATCATGAGTAGGATACTTCTATTCGTGTGGTTTCAATTGCCTTGACGCATACGCAATCACCTTTTCGTGCTGCATTAAAACACATCCTAGTCCTTTGTGAGAAGTATCACTATAAATTACGAAATTCCCTTGATCATCTGGAAGTGACAAAACAGGTGCCGTGATTAATCTTCGCTTCAATTCCTGAAAACTTTCTTCGCACTTATCGTTCCATATAAACTTTTCATTCTTTCGTGTAAGCTTTGTCAATGGTGTTGCAATCCTTGAGAAATTCTGAACGAATCGTCGATAATATCCTGCCAATCCCAAGAAACTTCTTACCTCAGTGGGTGTTCTCGGTCTCTCCCAATTCGTAATTGCCTCGATCTTTGCCGGGTCCACTTTGATCCCTTCGTTACTGACTATATGTCCTAAGAACTGAACTTCCTGTAGCCAAAACTCACATTTCGAGAATTTAGCGTATAATTTCTTTTTCCTTAAAATCTCCAAAGTCGTTCTCACATGTTCCGCATGATTCCGTCTTTGAATAGATTAAAATATCGTCTATAAACACAATAACAAACTTATCCAAATACTCTTTGAAAATTCTGTTCATCAGGTCCATAAACGCTACCGGGGCATTGGTCAATCCAAAAGACATCACTAAAAACTCGTAATGTCCATACCTTGTTCTGAAAGCTGTCTTTGGTATATCTTCTGGCTTGATCTTCAGTTGATGATATCCCAATCTTAAATCAATTTTGGAGAAGTACTTGGCTTCCTTCAACTGGTCGAACAGATCATTGATTCTGGGTAACGGATACTTGTTCTTGATTATCAGCTTGTTGAGCTCCCTATAGTCGATGCACAGTCTCATGCTTCCATCTTTCTTCTTGACAAATAATACCGGGGTTCCCCACGGGGATATACTAGGTCTGATTACTCCTTTCTCTAACAATTCCTATAATTGCTTCGCTAACTCTTTCATCTCAACAGGCGCCATTCTGTACGGGGCCTTGGATACTGGTTCTGTTCCCGGTGCTAAGTCGATCGCAAATTCAATTTCTCTATCTAGAGGAAGTCCGGGTAATTCGTCGGGAAATACGTCTAGAAATTCATTCACAACGGGAATATCTTCAAGTTTTATTGGTTCTTGACTTCTGTCAATCACATATGCCATGAAATGCTCACATCCTTGTCGTAGTAACTTCTTGGCTTGAATCATCGTTAAGAACTTCTTTACTTGTTTTTGACCCTTGAACGTTACTATCCTTTCATCTGGCATTTTCACCATTACCTTCTTATTTCGACAATCTATCTGGGCATCGTGCCTAGATAACCAATCCATCCCTAATATAACGTCAAATTCTCCTAACTTAAATGGTATCAAATCTACACAAAACTTACTACCAGAAATCTCAATCTCACAATTCCCACAAACTTGATTAACAGATACACGTTCTTGATTTTCTAATTCCATAGTCATTATTTCATTTAAACACTCAACTGGACAATTTAACTTACTAACAAAATCTTGTGAAACAAACGATCGAGTTGCTCCCGAATCTATTAACACTTTGGCACATAAAGAATTCACATTAAGCGTACCTGCCATGACATCCGTATCCTGGATAGCATCCTTCACCGACATGTCAAAAACTCTAGCCCTTGGAGTCTCATTCACTGTTGGGGTAGATCCCATAATCCTCAATGCATTACTGACTGGGGCTGATGTCTTGCAATCCCTGGCCATATGTCCTGGCTTTTCACATTTAAAGCACGTAAATCCAATGGCTGGAACCTTTACTGCTGGATTCCGGATAGGCTGATCCTTATTTGCTGGTTCTCTTGCTGGCTGATTTCGGCACTCCCTCGAATAGTGTCCTTTCTGGTTGCATTTGAAACATACCACATTCAACTTATTACAAACTCCTTTATACTTCTTCCCACATACTTGATAATCTGGAAAAGTTAGTCTCAACTAACTTGGCTGATTTGTATTAACTGGACGGTTGCTCTGGCCTCCGTCTCCTACATTCTGTCTCATGAAATTAAAATTTCTCCCTGGCTGAAACTTACCCTTCTTAAAATTTGGAAACTTCCCTGTTTGTGGCTGACCCTCACTTCCCTCAACTTTCCTTTTCTTGCTTTCTTTTTCCTTCTGGAACATCTCACTCTCTGTATCTGCGATCATAGCCTTCTGTACTACTCCTGCATAGGTATCTAATTCAAAAATGGATACCTTCCCTCTGATCCATGGTTTCAAACCTTGCTAAAATCTTTTAGCTTTCTTCCTATCAGTATCCACATACGACGGTACATACCTTGACAATTTCTCAAACTTACCCTCATAATCTGTTACCGACATGTTCCCTTGCTTTAATTCTAAAAACTTCAGTTCCATTTGATCCTGAACAAACTGAGGAAAATATTTTTCTAAAAACAATTCCTTAAACCTTTCCCAAGTAATAACATATGTGCCTTCCAATGTCTTCACCATTTCCCACCAATAGGTGGCCTCATTCTTCAGATAGTAACTTGCAAACTCAACCTTCTGTTCTTCCTTTACTTTCACTAAGGCAAATGCCTTCTCTATTTCCTTTAACCAAACATTTGCTTCAATTGGCTCTAAGGAACCCTTGAATTCTTGTGGGTTTACTGCCTGAAAAGTTTTAAAAGTTACCTGGGGGTTGGTCTGTCTTTGTTGTTGTTGTGCCAGGTGAACTGTTTGTTGGGCCAAGATTTGAAGAATCTGGGCTATTGCTGGGTCCATGGGTCCTGGGTTCACATTTGGATTTGTATCATCTTGGTTGTTATTGTTGTTGGTTTCTTCATTCTGGGTGTTGGTGCGGGCATTTCTTCTGGGAGGCATTTTTGGTAAAGAATCAATCAACTTATTTAGCTTTTGAATCAATCTTTTGCATAAAAGGACAGTTTTGCAAAACAGAAATGTCTCTTTTTGAAAACAGTTTTAACTAAGTAAATTGCATGCTTCTTTATAGAATATGAACAGTTATGGAAAACAGGGTACATGGTATCACAGGGTATAACTGGTGCAATAAATAAGGTAAGGTAACACAGGTGCAATAAAGTAAATGACAGTGCTGGAAAGGAAAAAGGTACTGATATATAGATCAAAAGTTTTAGGTAGTACAAGCGTAAAGACGCTTCGGAAGTAAAAGCAAAAAGGGTACAACAACCTACTCATTAGTCAGCATAGCTAGTCTATAAATATAACTCAAAAGTCTACTGATACACACTACACACTACTGTACATACTACATAACCATAACAACACTGCTCAGCATCTCCCTCTCTGAATCTCTGACTCAGCTCCAAGGAAACTCTGGTCCTGCCAGCCTCTCAAAGTCCTCCATCACCTCAGTAGCCCAACCCATCAGTGCATCAGGGCCTCTGCCAGGTAGTGTAGCTCCATGTAGCCTAGCCTCAAGAACCCTCCATGTCACATGAATCTCCTCTCGAAGCTCCCTCACACCACGATCAACATCTGTAGTCCTAATGATATGCTGTAGCTCTCTGATCTGGGCCAACAAGGAATCACGTTCCAATAGAAGAGCCTCATACCGGTAATAAGGAACTGGGGGCAATGTAGACTGGAATGGGGCACTCGCAACTGAATGCCCAGTGGAATCTGAATCAGCTGGTGGGGGTCCTCTGATAGGTGGCCTCATGCTTGGAGGTGGAATAGCCTGCAGTGGTACGGGCTACAACACAGGTGGAGGTAGTATAGCTAACACTGGTGGAACAACAGGACGTGGATCCGAAGACGGCACTCCAACTGAAGGCTCTGAGTGATCAGCTGATACGGGAATAAAAGAGTCGGCCATCGCT
This sequence comes from Apium graveolens, assembly GCF_009905375.1. Taxonomy (NCBI): domain Eukaryota; kingdom Viridiplantae; phylum Streptophyta; class Magnoliopsida; order Apiales; family Apiaceae; genus Apium; species Apium graveolens. Next base: position 114,415,992 of record NC_133657.1, read on the forward strand.
GCTGTCTGAAATCATATCGCAATATAAGAATCTCGAACCATAACGCGAATTACACTAATACCTGATATACCAAAGCACTCAACCTCTCGACGTTCTATCTTTCTATTCCTTACTTCTAATCCTAACCCTCTACCCATTCCCGTCAACCTAGGCTTGTGTCAGTGACTTATAACCTGTAGCTCTGATACCAAACCTGTGGCGCCCTCCAAACCCGGGTCAGAAGTTTGGGGTCCACACACACACACGCCTTATTTATAACCTGCTTATAACAATAATAAAGATAATAATAATATACAGTGACCCTATTTACCAACTACCACGGATCGCAACAGGTTAAAATATGCACACAAGCCACACATCTACTTATTACAAACCGTTCAAATCCCAATCATTCAAACTCAAACTGGGTATTAAACTTTATTACAACTTTTACAAACTTAAATTATTCCAAAAAAAGCCTACTAGCTCAGCTTTCTCAACCTGAACCCCTAGCTCTCGCGCTGGACTGGGGATCCTCGTTACCAACTGGTTCCTTTTTAACTGGAAATAATATAAACAATATCGCACAAATGAGCTAACTAGCTCAGCAAGTCATAATGACAAAACTGAGAATAATGATCATCAAGAGAACATGATTATGATATCAGGTGAACAATGGATTATGATTTAGAATTGGATATTATACTTTTAATTTAAAAACCAAGGTTAGGCTATTGATCAGTCACGCACTAACCCCGAGCAAGGCACACAGCATTGCTCTAACTACTGGATCCAAGGCACACATTGGCCTAACTTGACCATTATATGGTCTGACCACGAATCTGGTCCACAATTTTATAAAAACAATCCAATTCTAACATAATAACAGAATAAGCAATAATAAAAAATAACCAGAATCATTAACAACAATGAGTGTTTAACAACGAAAGGGTTTCAATCCTTGTAAGGATCAATAAGATAATTTAAAAGCTTGGATGCTGGTATTGAAAGAATTGGATAACAAAGGAATCAACATTTCAGGGTTTCAAAGATTTGGCTTTCAAAGCATAGGATACAATGTTTGAGTATATAAGTAATTCAGTTCGGTGTTTAGGATTCTGTTTGCATGTATTTGTGGAGTAGTATAGTATACTTGAGGTTCGTGTTTGGGTATACAATAATCAATGGTCTAGAAAGAATAAGGTTCATGGCTCAAGAACAATGACTGGAATCAGAGTTTGGGTTTCAGTGCTTCAAAGCACTTGCAATATCAACAAGACTATCAAATACTACAATATCTCAAGAAAGTTCTGAACACTTGCCTGGTATTAGCTTACTACACTGCACTCGCTTCCAATCACAACCGTCTTACTCCTCGACTACCTGTTTCCCTTTCCTACGCCTTGCCTCTTCTGCTCACATATCATAAGCATCTATCAATAATTAACTCATAGAGTTCTATTCAACACATACTTCTATCTACCCTTCGTTTTGCCCAAATCCGATTAACGGATTGAAAGTTAAGCAATAATCAAGTAAACACCGAATATATAGACCGATAGTCAATCAACCAGTCACGTATAGCACATAATACATCACGTAATCAATGATATATCATTTATAAAGAAGTCTCGGGTCATAAATAGGCTTTCTGGTATTTAAAATGATTTTTAAAACATTTTTCGGAATTAAAACGGATCGTTGAATCAATTTCGGGTTAATAAACAGGGTTCGGTTGGCCAATTCTGGCTCCGAAACAATTTTATAATAATTATCGAGCCTTGGAAATAATTTAGAATAATATTTTAAAGCTCGAAACTATTTTTCAAAATTTTTAAATCATTTTTAAATAATTAAATTTAATTAAATAATTAACTAAAATCAATTAATAATTAATTAAATCAATTAATCAATTAATTTTCGAATTAATTGACCAATTAATCAATTAAAATTAACTGAAATTAATTAACTAATTAATTCAGATTTATTTTTGAATTAAAAATAATTTTCGGAATTAAAATACTAATATTTAGAATTTTCAGAAATTAAAAATGAATTTTTATAATAAAAATAAATAGGAAATAAGATTTTTAAACATTTTTAAAACAGGAATCCTAAATTTGCAAAGTCTGGAAACTTCAGGGACCAAACTGCATCGTTTTCAAAATTATAGGTACTAAACTGTAATTTTCCAGCCCCGTCGCCGGAAAATACAGGGGTGGCCGGAAAACACGTTCCCGGCGTCCTCACCCCACCAACACATCCAGATCACATCTATATTTCACCAGGAAGTCAACCATACCAACAAATCATTATAATCATCCCTGAGTTGGCCGGAATTTGGCCGTGAAGTTTTCCAGTTTCCGGCGAACTTCGGAAAATTTCAAAAGACAACTCCCTTCTCTACAGACCTCGGTGATTCATGAAACTTATACGACTAGATTGCAAATTTCACAGAGAACACAATCCACTATATCAGATCATCAATCTATTCCAGAATAAGAAACCCCCAAATTTCAATTAAGAACATTCATACGGGTTATAAACCCTAATTTTGAAATTCGAAAATCAAACTCAAATTTGAACATGTTATTGAACTCCAAATCAGATGTATAATATATCAAAATCATCAGGAAAACAAGCTCTATAACATGCAATCATCAAATCATACAAACAATCATCCGAACAAAAATTCATATTTTTAATAAATTTGATTCGAAAATGAATAAAATTATAGAAAATAAACCTTGATTTCTGCAGTAAAACAAAGCTCAGAATCTGGTAGAACACTTCAAATCCTTCGTTTTGGTTACTCGAGCTTTAAAAACAGAGATTTGTAACGCCTTCGTTTTGCTGTTTGATTCTTAGAACAGTTTATGTAATTAGGGTTTTTCTCTGAAAATTATAAAATTAACTATCTGCAAATGATTTTGATACGAAATAAAATACGGTAAAAGGCTATTTATAATTACGGAAAATTAGTATCCCTTTGGATCATTCCGGATATAAAACGGTACGGTTATTTATAAAAACTGATCCAAACGGTATCGGTTTTCGGGATAATTATCCAAATCAGTATAATTTGTACTGCGGTCTTGGTCTCAGCGCCTGGTTACACGTACTACGAAGTGATAATTGGGATAGTTTAATAAAAAGCTCCCGTTTATCGAAAATACGGGTTTTATTAATTTACCGAAACGAATATTGTATCCAAAATGTTGCGCCGGGACCCGCGTAGAACAAACCGTACGCCGGATCGAAAAAGTCGAAACATGGAATATGCTCGGAATATTACAATTAGGTTGGGAAGCAGTTCTCGGAAGAGTTTCGGGTTCCAAAAACGTAACAACGGTTGACGTCGGTTGGTTCCCGTTTTTATAAAATTGATTTTAAATACTCGGAAAAAGATTTTATAAATTTCATATGATCCTTATAAATCCATAAATCAACATAAGAATAATTAGGACGATATGACAATTATCTATGTTTTATTTTGGACATATAAAAATTAAAATACTCAATTAATATTATTTTCGAATATCCAAGTACAGATAACACTTAACAATTAACTCACAGAATAGATACTGAACACACATAATAATTATTTAATAGTAAAAAGAATTACACGATATATCCCAGATATTACAAACTATGTCCATGGTACCTGTGACAGTGACCAAACAGGTGCCTACCCAAGCCACAAAACCAAGAATTTCAAAATCCAAGTTAGAGAAAGCCCCCTCTAGTTTCTCTCAAAATAAACTAGTTGTAACATCCACTAAAAACCAAGAAGGGAGTGTGAAGGGAAGTAAGACTGGTAAGGGACATGGTGAACATAAAAAAAACCCTAATAATAAGGAGGGAGAGGTGTGTGTAACCAAACTTAGCCACATTACAATTTCCCAACAAACTGTAGTGCTTAATAAGGATATAAGTTTATTACTAGTTTCATCCTCCCAAAAGGATGTTACTATTAAAACAAGCTCTCAACCAAGAGCACAGGCCAAGAGGGTTAGGGACACAAGCTCACCCCAAACTTATGCTAGAAAGAAGAAAACTAAAGCACTTGGGGATACACAGGGTGCGCACACCGTGCAAATTGCAGTCAAAGACTCAGTTACAACACCTTTACAAAGTCAGGTTGATGTGACTCCTGTAAATGTGGAGTCACAACCAAAATCTTTAATAACAGAAGCACCTCACACACCAAACTCACCCACAAACTCTTTGGATGTGGATATGATTCACATATCAATTCCTGATTCTCCATCTTTGACTCTGATGGAGAAGCCAAAATCTACAGCAAGTGAGCATCATCTTTTAGATGATTTGTTGGCTCACTTGCCATTTCTTTCTGATTCTACTGAGAATACTGTGCAAAATCTCAAATCAATCACCACAGATTCTACAGTAGTTTCTACTCCAAACTCTGTCATTTCTACTATTTCGACAGATATTGTTTATCCATTGACTAGTGATTGTATCTCGATGGATGTTCTTAACAGCAATCATCTATTGACACTCTCAACTACTGCCTTGACGGATGTTTCTCATCCGTTGACTATCATTGCACCACTAAAATCTCAACTGTTGTCACAAGTGCAGATGAATTAGTAGTTGTACAATTACTTCTAGGACTAAGAGAAGGGAGTGAACAGAGTGAGAGGCTGAGTTACTCTCAGGCAAAAGGAGAGGAAAAGAGTGAAAATATGTAAGTTATTTCTTCTCGCTTGGCAAAAGTGAGTGAGTGGAGTACCACCTTAGTAGGTGAAGGTGAGGGTGTGAGGGTGGGAAGCCAAGGGGAGCCCTTAATGCAAGAACAAATAGAATATGAGAGAAAATCAGGTACAGAAGAATGGGAAGAACCCATTGTTAGTGAGTTAAGGGATGCCAATGAGGCTGAAAAGAAAAAGCTATTTCAGCAAGAATATCAAGCTGTCTTAGACTCTATTTCTTATGAAGTTGAGGCATTTACTCATCCTGTTTCATCTTATCAAGTTTTAGCTGAACAAGACAATGTGGCTGCAGAGAGAATTCTAAATTTGGTGCACACAACTGCTTTTATGCAAAGGGCCAAGGATGCAATCATTGCCATGCCCTCCACAGCTGGTGATGATTTTGAATATGCTGAAGAATCATTTGGGGATGATGGTGCGGATGATGAATTAGAAGGAATGAGCTTAGGGGAAGAGGCAGGTATTCCATCATGGATGATGCACAAGGAATGCTCTTACCCACATCTCCAATCCATACTATTCAAGCTTATTCATGACACTCAAACAACAATTCAAGTATCTACTAGTTCCAGCACCAAAAGTTTACATAAAGCTCATCTGGAATCTCTTCAATTGCACAAAATTCAAGCTCTCCAACAAAGTCAGGATGTGGATCCCATCAAGAATGAAATCAGTGAAATTAAGAAGGACTTTGTTGCAAGGTTGGATGATAGGCTTCCAAGCACCACAATGACAAAGATAGCTCAAAAGCTGAGAACTGAAGCTGATTTGAACAAAAAAGTTGAGGCCATGAACACAAGATTGACAAAGGTGGAGCATTCGATAGCCAATATACTTGAAAATCAGGGAACTCAAACAAGTTTGCTACAACAGTTAGTAGTTGCACAAACCTCTACCTCCACTCAACTTGATGCTAACAAAAAGGGGGAGAAAGACTCTATCATTCCAGTTAGTCAGGGAGAGTCAACAAGTAAGGGGAGAAAGTGCTCAACATACAAGTTAGCAAGGTGATTGTTCCAGCAATTGCCTTCACTAAGCCACCAGCCTTTGACAACATTGATCTGATCAAAATAGCAGCAGCTAAGTTAGAGTCAAATGACAAATTGAAAAGGCTTGATGTAGCAAACAAACAACTTCCAAAAAGATTAGTCTTCAGGTATAAGGGTGGAAGAGAGATGACTTGGCCACTTCACAGAATTCTCAATGAAGGCTATTCTGTTTTGGTGGAGATTTTCTCCTTAATAAATAAGAATTTTGGATTCAACATTGTTGCCAATAAAATGGCACTGAACAAAATTGAGGAGATAATGAACAACGGAATAAATCCAAATGCTCTCACAATTCCCTTCACTGAAGACAGAGTGCATTTGAGGCCATACTGGATAATGGAGTTTAAAGATGAACAATGCATCAGAAGATTTTTCAGATTGGAAGATCAGCTAAAGATTGCAAGCAATGAAACTCTCATGAAGATGCAAAAGAAGCTGGATCAGACAATGAAGATGAATCTAAGTTCTACAAGCAACTCCAAAATCAAATTGAGGAAAACAATGCGAAGCCAGGAAAGAAGTTCAGACAATCAAGGAAGTAATCCAAACTTGCTCAGTCTAGAGGAGCACCTTGATAATGACCTATGAGATTCTCTTCAAATCTTCCTCTTTATGTTTCTCAATAAATTTGCAACACTTATAAATTTTTTCTTCTATAATTCAGTTTGTATTCATAGGGTATTTTGTTATCATCAAGTTTCTCTTAATTTATGGCTACAATTCCAGTAGACATAAATTGGGGGTGATAGTTAGAAATATGTTGTTTACTTAATGATACTTGAACAAAACACTTCGTAGATATTATTTAGTGTATTTGTAGCTTTCAACGGATAATCACCTTCAAAATCCGTTGAAAGAGTAGCTTATGTTACAATAAGATTAGTAGCACATTCCTGCATATCATAATGACTTAATGAACTAGATGTTGTAGAATGTTTAAGTCATGTTGACTACTAAATTGATATGCAAGATAGGTTGGTTAATTGTAAATATTATGTGGCGCTTCAAAATCCGGGGTCAAGGATCTAGGAGGCCACGCCATCTTGAATACTATATAACACATACCTCGGATCACAATATATAAATACTCACACTTTTATGACCCCACACTTATCACACACACACACACTTATAGGTTATTGTCTTGGAAACGAACCATTCATTACTAGAGTAAATCAATCCACAAGGTGATAATTATTACAACCCAAAAGTAATTAAGTCTTACCAGGGAAATAACCTTTAAGTAAGGCTAGTCCGTCGGCCAAATATTTGTTTCTTATTCATTGTCTTACATAAGTCATACTTGTAAATAAGCCGGACTAAAAATAACTGAAAACCAATCCAGCTTATTGGGTCTACCTGTGGTACAACATCAAACATCCTACAGAACAGCTGGTCATTTCCTACCCGTTTCCTAGATGTGAGTTTCATGATAGGTATCTTGATTCACTGTTGTGTTGTGTTAATTTAAGAAAACAAGTGTGAGCTATAATGCCCTGCATAATAATGTACAGTATGAAATGACTGTATGATAAACTCAAGTAAAAAAATGTCATATATGATAATTACGTTTTATTCAAAAATAGTTTTCCTTGGTGATACACACCTTCTTTTGAAAACAATTATTAAATGGATTTATTATCCTGCGAATACCTTAATGGTAAACCCCGCGTCTAGGCTTGGGTTACGGTATTTCATCACAATTCCAATTGGAAGAACATGACATTCACTGGAGCCCCCGAGATACGATGATCAGTCGTATAACGGTAACAGTAACCTTTTCTACATGTAGAGGGACGACTTCCTAACATCCTGGTTGTCACCCAAGCCGCATTCGGGCTTTATATGCTTCCCCATTCCACCCGGGTATATTTTGCATACTTCATATGTCCTTTAGTACACATGGTACCTTCTCATATGGAAAATAAATATGGCAGTCTCCCCAGTCCACGAAGTACTGGATCTCTACCCCTCCTTGTCATTTTAAGAATCCTATCATATACTTGGAATCATCGAACTATATCGAAGTTCCCCAAGCGTTTTTCTTGTTGATAGGCACAGCTTTACCTCATATATATATATATGTACTTCCGAAAGTTTTTGGAGGAAGTAATAAGGATGTGAGTTGACCGTTGTCAACGGATAAGTAAATAAGGGGGAGTTTCTTTTGAAACTATATTCAAAATATTTAAAATAAGTCGAGATAATATTCTTCGACTATCTGAAATTTTTGAATGATTTTTCAAAAATCAGAAAGTATTTTAAATCAGGTTTTATGATTTTTAAATCATAAATAAATCATTTAATAAATAATTAATAATTAAATATTAATCGTTAAATAATTAAACCTCGAATAGTTATACTTTAAAAGAATATTAAAATAATATTCCTCAACTTATTTATGTTTAAGTAATTTAATAATCTTTAATATTTAATCGGGTTTGAAATAAATAATCGTTGAAGAATACTTATCCCTTAATAAATGAATAGTTAAATAATATTTATTACTTGAATAATAAAATATAGTTGAGGGAATACGATCTTTGGAAACCGTTTTAATAAAAGTTCGAGCTATTTAACATTTCGTAAGTGGACGTTGAGTCCCTTAAAACGTAACTACTATGGACTTCAATCATCCTATAAATATACCGGAATGATTCCTTGGTTTTATTTTAAAATCCCGACTGAATCTCGATCTTATAATTATACGTCACGCTTGTGGCGGAGTTAAACATTTTACGACATATACGTATCGCCAACATTGCCACATCATGCGAAAACTCAATTACTAAGTATTGTGGAAAGCATGGTATTTATGCAATGATAATAAAACAAACCTTTCACAATACAACAGTAAATGGGGTTGGATTCGTAAACTTGCCTGGGTATCTCGAGGTGGAGGATGCTCTAGGTTCCGCTCGGAAATCTATAACCATAAACACAAATCGTTTTGTTAGATCCCGTTCTAATTTACGGCGACTCGCACTCATATGCTACTTATTTTGCACGCTCTCACCTTATATTAACCTTATTATTTCTTTAAGTCCTTATTCACATGACGGTCTCTTCCTTTTTCGAAGTACCTTATATCCGTTTTCATTTTCATCGTCGGCTCCGCTTATGGATTCTACGGTTTTCTAATCGCGCGGTCTCGGCTCCGATATTTTTATAAAATTGAAACATCATTATTTACACTTGAAATTTTTATAGAATTTACGGAACTCTATTTACTACTCTCTGTAAAAATTTTATCATTTATGAACATTTTTAAGTCAATCCTTTTTATTTCCAAAGTTCATAATTCGTAGCAGTTTTTGTCGCGTAAATCACTTTTAGTAAAACGGCCATAACTTTTGATCCGTAAACCGGAATCAAGCGATTCAAGCGCCTAAACGATCCTTATAATATTTTCTATCAAAATATAGTGTTATGTTTTATAAACTATAGTTTATATCTTCGGGACTTTATGCAGAAACTTAATGTTACGTTTTGTTTGTTTTAGCGAGATTACGGGTATAATCCGAGTTTCGTTTACGCCTTAAATCTTTATACTACCACCAACAATCATCATATCATCATCTTCACACTAACTCCTCTCAAAAACATCATGTTCTTGAGGCAACAACCATTAACCTTAAATCTACTTAACTAAACATCATAATTACAACAATACATTCACCAAAACTAGGTTTACAACTATATTCTAAAAGATTCTTGAACTTAAATCCTAAGTAAGGATGGGTCAAATATTTATACCTTTCTTGAGATCTTGAGATGTGTTATTGATGATGGTGAAGTCTTGGGAGTGCTTGGTACGGTTTTTGGAACCTAAAATAACCATTAAAATCAAGAAACCAAATAAGAGTTACTATTCACACTATTCACTATCATCTTTCTTGAATTTATTTCACCCATCAAACCTTGATAGAATGAGCTTAAAAATTTATCTTACCTTGGTTTAGAATTTATGAAGATTGAGAATTAATGGGGGAATTTTTCCATGGCTAGAGCTTGAAGTTTTGAATTTGATTTCCCTTTGTTTCTTGCTAAGGCCGAATGGAGAGGTTCTTGGGAGAGAGAGAGAGTTTTTGTGTTGCTTCTTGGGTACTTCTTTGAATAATGCTTGTGATATGTTTGTATATTCTCTAGTATATAACCTATAATAGATTTATGTTGACAAATCCTTGGATAAATCTTGCTAGCATTCCTAAGTTACAAGCTAGCCTAGTTGGCTTTAGTCTTAAGCTCACTATTCTTAGCCTTAGATGATCATTCCTATAACCTTATTTTATTATTTGATAAAGTAACCATGGTTACTTTTCTACCATGGTTAGTTAGTGCGATACGTTTATTTAATCATTTACGCGTTTGTTCGGTCGCTTAAATGTTTTCGTAATAATTTCTCGTAAACGGTTCGCGGCGTAAATCCTTTCGTACTTATTCTTTATATTTTGAAGTATCATCCTTGGATATAAATCCATAGGGTTTTAAATTCGTAATTATATTGTGATTCCCGTAATCCTCGATGATTCATAAATATGGTCATTTTTCAAAGTTTGTTTTTTTCGAAAACTAATAGCGTTTACATACACTCATTTGGTACCTATAATCATAATATCAACTTTGAAACTTATTTTCTCATGCACAACATAGTGTGGGCTAAAAGGTTTTCCCCGTCTATCAAGGTTACTATTCACTAAACATTTTTACAAAGTCTCAAAAATTCGAGTTATTACAGTCTTCCCCTTTAAAAAGGATTCCGTCCCGGAATCAACTAGAAAATAGGTGGGGATATCTATTCCTCATTGCGTCTTCTAGTTCCCATGTTGACTCTTCAACATTTTGATTTCTCTACAAGATTCTAACCAGCTTCACAGTCTTGTTCCTCAGCACTTGTTCTTTTTTGTCCATTATCCTTACTGGCTGCTCAACGTAGGTCAGGTCTGGTTGTAAATCTACCTGCTCATATTCTATCACATGTCGCGCATCCGCATGGTATTTTCTTAACATTGACACGTGGAACACATTGTGCACCTGTTGCAGATTAGGAGGTAAGGCGAGCTAGTAAGATAGAGGTCCTATTCTCCTCAAAATCTCAAAGGGTCCTATAAATCTGGGACTCAGCTTCCCTTTCTTCCTAAATTTCATCACTCCTTTCCATGGAGATACTTTCAATAACACTGAATCCCCTACTTCATATTCTCTATCCTTCCTGGCCAGGTCAGCGTACTTCTTTTGTCTGTCTTGAGCTGCTACTAGTCTCTTCCTAATGAGTCCCACCATCTCTTGGGTTTGCTGGACTAACTCGGGTCCTATTATCTTTTGTTCTCCAACTTCATCCCAACATAGGGGAGAGCAACATCTCCTTACGTAAAGAGCTTCATACGAAGGCATTCCTATGCTAGCGTGATAGATATTATTATAGGAAAATTCGATCAGGGGTAAGTGGTCATTCTAATTCTCTTTAAAATCGATGGCACACACTCGCAGAATATCTTCTAGGGTCTGAATAGTTCTTTCGCTTTGTCCATTAGTTTGGGGGTGGTAAGCGGTACTCATATTCAGTATGGTACCTACATACTCCTGGAAGCTTCTCCAAAATCGGGAATTAAACCTGGGGTCTCGATCTGACACTATGGCAACAGGAACGCCGTGTCTCACTATAATTTCCTTCAAGTAGATATCCACCAGCTTGTCTACGGTGTACATCTCATTGATTGGAAGGAACTGCGTGGACTTGGTCAGTCTATCTATGATAACCCATATGACATCGTGATTGGTTTTCGCTCTTGGTAGGCCTGTCATAAAATCCATGGCTATATGCTCCCATTTCCATTCCGGAATTTCCAGGGGCCGTAATAGTCCACTCGGTCGCTGATGTTCAGCCTTCACTCTCTGGCATGTCAGGCACTTGCTGACCCACTCCGCTACCTCTCTTTTCATGTTCGGCCACCAATAATATTCTTTAAGGTCAAGGTACATTTTCGTACTTCCTGGGTGGATTGAATATCTGGAGCTGTGCCATTCGTGCATCAGCTCATCCTTTAACTCTTGCACATTTGGAATCCAAATTTGGGACGCATACCTCATGATCCCTTTCTCGTCCTTCTCGCATCTCACTTCCTCACCGGTCAATGTTCCTCATTTTTCGCTCATCTTCTTTTCCTGACACATTCGTATCTTTTTAGTCAGTTCCGGCACTAGCTTAATCTCAAATAATCCTTCTGTTCCTTTACCGGTCATTCTCACGTTAATTTCCATCTTCTCAAATTCTTTAATTAACTCCTCCGATGTCATTATCATTTTGAGTCTTTCCTTCCTAATAAGGGCGTCAGCCACCACATTGGCTTTACCCGGATGATACAAAATTTCACAGTCGTAGTCCTTAATCAACTCTAACCACCTCCTCTGTCTCATGTTTAGTTCTTTCTGAGCAAAAATATATTTGAGGCTCTTATGGTCTGTGTAAATCTCGCATTTCTCACCGTACAGGTAGTGCCTCCAAATTTTTAGGGCAAATACTATGGCGACTAATTCTAGATCGTGTGTTGGGTATCTTCATACTCCTTCAACTGCCGAGAGGCATACACGATAACCTTCCCGTGCTACATAAGCACACATCCTAGACCTTTATGCGATGCGTCGCTGTATATCACAAACTCTCCCTTTCCAACGGGAAGAGCGAGCACTGGTGCTGACACCAGTCTCCTTTTCAGTTCCTGAAAGCTTTTCTCACATTTCTCTGTCCATACGAATTTTTCCATTTTCCGGGTAAGTCTAGTCAGTGGGATGGCTATCGTAGCAAAGTCTTGCACGAATCTCCGGTGATATCCTGCTAAACCCAAAAAACTCCTAACCTCTGTTGGGGTAGTCGGTCTTTCCCAGTTGGATACCGCCTCTATCTTGGCGGGGTCAACTAAAACTCCTTTGCTACTCACCACACGCCCTAAGAACTGAACTTCCCTTAACCAAAACTCGCATTTCGAGAATTTGGCATATAATTTCTCGTTCCTCAAGATTTCTAAGACTATCCTCAAATGTTCTGCATGTTTTTGCTCTGTCTTTGAGTAGATTAGAATATCATCTATAAAAATTATCACACATATATCTAGGTATGTTTTGAACACTCTGTTCATCAAATCCATAAAGGTTACGGGTGCATTGGTTAGTCCAAACGACATGACTAAGAACTCCTAGTGTCCATACCTAGTGCGAAAAGCAGTCTTTGGTATATCCTCAGGTTTGATTTTCAACTGGTGATATCCTGTTCTCAAATCTATTTTGGAAAAGTGCAAAACACCCTTGAGTTGGTCGAATAGGTCATCAATCCTAGGGAGAGGGTACCTATTCTTAATAGTCAGCTTATTCAATTCTCGGTAGTCTATGCATAATCTCATACTATCGTCCTTTTCCTTTATAAACAGTACTGGAGCTCCCCATGGCGACACACTGGGTCTTATCATCCCATTATCTAATAATTCTTGCAGTTGAGAAGCTAGTTCCTTCATCTCAACTAGGGCTAGCCTATAGGGGACCTTGGACACTGGTGCCGTTCCTGGTGCTAATTCTATAGCGAATTCTATTTCTCTGTCGGGTGGCAATCCTGGTAAGTTCTCTGGAAACACATCCTCGAATTCATTCACTATGGGTATGTCATGTATGTTAGGAACTTCCTTCCTAGTGTCCATCACATAATCCAAATAGGCCTCATTATCTTTCTTTAACAATCTTTTTGCCTGTAGCATAGTCAGAAATTCCTGGGTCTCTCGTTAACCTCTAAACACTACTTCTTTTCCATTTTACACTCTTATCTTCACCCTCTTCCTCTCAGAATCTATTTGCGCTCCATTACTGGATAACTAATCCATTAATAATATTATATCAAATTCTCCTAACGCAAATGGAATTAGGTCAACCTGGAAGACTTTTCCTTCTAACTTTAACTTGCATTTGGGGTGTACTTGATTCACAGGAATTATTTTTTTTGTTGATATTTCCACTTGTAATACCTCACATAAGGGTACGACATTAAGTTTTAACTTTTTAGCAAAATCTTGAGATATAAATGACTTGGACGCTCCAGAATCAAATAGGACATTTGCATGCTCGGAATTTAACAGAAGGGTAACTGCTATCACGTCAATGTTTCGGAAAGCGTCCTGAACGGTCATGTTGAAGGTCCTAGCAGCTGGGGGGCGGTTGGATGCAGCTCTTCTCATGCCTAAGGTTGGGGGCTTCAATGTCGGGAAATCCTTCTTCATGTGCCCTACCTTCCCACATTGGAAACATATCACGTTGGGTCGGTTGTAGTTGTTGGCAAGGTGTCCGGGTTGGTCGCACCTGTAGCATTTCAGAGGGGCTCTCGCCTGGCTCTACACCCCAAGGTGCCTTCTTCTACATGTTTGACACTCCAGTATTGGGGTGCGGGGTTGGCTATGAAATGTTGCCTTAGATTGTCCGCCGCCCTGGCCAACACTCTCACTAGGGGCCTTTCTAGATCCGGGGCCTCTTACAGATTGGGACACCACTCCCCTGATGAACCTGCTTGGAAGGCTTCTGTTCCCAGTTCCTACTCCTCCTCCTCCGCCTTGGCTTCCTATCTTCCTCTTCCTATTTTCCTTTTCCTTTAAACTTTGCTCAATGCCAGCTTCAACTATTGAGGCTTTCTGCACTAAGGTGGCGTAATCTGTCAGCTCTAGTATTGGCACTCGGTTCTGGATCCACTGTTTCAGACCAAGCTGAAACCTTCGCGCTTTCTTCTCTTCAGTATTCACAAACTCAGGCACAAATCGTGACAACTCAGTAAACTTGGCCTCATACTCTGCCACAATCATCTTATCTTATTTCAACTCTAGAAACTTAATCTCCATCTGAGTTTCCATAAACCTAGGGAAATACTTGTTTAAGAACAATTGGGTAAATCTATCCCATGGAATCATAACATCTGTCTCGAGGTTTCGTTTGGACTCCCACCAGTAATTAGCTTCCCCTTTCAGCATGTAAGAAGCGAAATGGTTTTATGTCGTTCTTCTTCACCTAGTATCTCGAAGGACTTTTCTATTTCCTTGAGCCAGGCCCGTGCGTCAACGGGGTCGGAAGATCCTAGAAACTCTGGGGGTTTGAGGGATTTGAATGCCTTGAAGGCACTGGCTGCAGTCTGTTGGGCAATATGCGGTTGTGGTGGAATGGGCTGTTGGTTCAGATTTGCCCTTAAAAGTTCTATAAATTCATTCATGGGGTTCCCTCCCTGATGGGTATCCTCAGCCTCTTCTTCTACATATTCTTCCTCATCATACTCATTATAGTCTAGGTCTTCTTCACTTTCTTCATTCACTACGGGGTCAGGTCCATTCCGTTGTTGGTTAATAGACTCTACGGGCTGTGCCCTGGTTCCTCTTCTACGGGGTGGCATCGTTCTGATAATGAAAATTTGTCAATATACTTGCAAAAATTTTTACCATTGGATTAATTTATTCATAGGTAAGCATGTCATTTAATATCTAGCAGATTTTTATCAAGTGCAATAATATGGAAGTCAATTTTTTAATAACTGCTAGATATATACCATAGGGTCTCCCAATTATATCTTGGGGACAAAACAACTATCCGAGTTCATACATGACCTGATTATAATACATCATCACTTATCCTGAATACTGAAATGCAAATACATAACCGGGTAATCTGAAGGGCTAGGAATGCTATCAACTACTAGCTATCCTAACAAAATTGGTGACAAGTCACCCAGCCCTTTATAAGGTCCATAAATAGTCACTCGTCCCTCAGCCACTATCACTGCGCATGAGGTCTCGCACCCTCCTCATCGCTCCTGCCAACATCAGATATGCGTCAAATCGGGATGTATCCCCCCACTGCTGTCATCCTCATCTGAACCCGGGTACGGAGCTCGTTCCCATCGATCTCCTTGTGGATTATGGTCGGGGAAGCAGCTTTGAAGTCCCCTAGATATCCTAGCCTGATGGCTCTCTCAGCTTTCAGCGCCTGTCGTAGCTCTACAATGCGGGCAGATGCCGCGGTGAGCTCAACGTTAAGCTGAGCCACTATCTAGTCATGTACAGCTACATGTATGGTCGTTGGGGGTGGTAGAGGTGAGTCTGAGTCGCTAGAGGATATGTCATAAGCCTTATAGGTCTGTGCATCCATCCCATCCTCCTCGCCATCATCAATATAGGGAAAATGGCCCTGCATCCCTGGGTGTGGTGTAGGAGAGCGAACAGTCGGGAATGGGTACATCTCTATATCCCTCCAGCCTATGCCATCTCCCTGGGGCACCTCAACGTCATCATTCATGGGGAAACGAAGGTCAGTCTCCTCCTCCGGGGCATCCTCAGTAGGGTCATCATCTGAGTCATCAGTAGGTGGGTCCTCCAGCTCGGGAGTAGGGTCACGCTCAGGGGCCATAATATCATCAACAGGGTCAACCTCCCCCATGGGCTCCACTGGTACCTGACACAATAGGCAAGGTGTTACTAACTTAGAGTTGGAATTTCCTTGAGGGTAAAACTGTCAAGACTACCCATGTAGCCTGACGACGAACTCGACTTGAGCTCTAATTGATTATTTATTATTCTTATGTTTACATATTTTATATCCTATCATTTCCAAGATTTGATAACCTAAGGCTCTGATACCATTCCTGTGGCACCCCAAAATCCTGGGTCAAGGATCTAGGAGGCCACGCCATCTTGAATACTAATAACACATACCTCATATCACAATATATATATATATACTCACACTTTTACGACCCAATACTTATCATACACATACATTTATAGGTTATTGTCTTGGAAACGAACCAATCATTACTAGAGTAAATCAATCCACAAGGTGATAATTATTACAACCCAAAAGTAATTAATTCTTACTGGGGAAATAACTTTTAAGTAAGGCTAGTCTGCCGGCCAAATATTTGTTTTTTATTCATTGTCTTACATAAGTCATACTTGTAAATAAGCCGGACTAAAAATAACTGAAAACCAATCCAACTTATTCGGTCTACCTGTGGTACAACACCAAACATCCTATGGAACAGCTGGCCATTTCCTACCCATTTTCTGGCTGTGAGTTTCATGATAGGCATCTTGATTTACTGTTGTGTTGTGTCAATTTAAGAAAATAAGTGTGAGCTATAATGCCCAGCATAATAATGTACAGTATGAAATGACTGTATGATAAACTCAAGTAAAAAAATGTCATATATGATAATTATGTTTTATTCAAAAATAGTTTTCCTTGGTGATACACACCTTCTTTTGAAAACAATTCTTTAATGGATTTATTATCCTGCGAATACCTTAATGGTAAACCCGACGCCTAGGTCTGGGTTACAGTATTGTATCATAATTCCAATTGGAAGAATAGGACATTCACTGGAGCCCCCGAGATACGATGATTAGTTGTATAACAGTAACGGTAACCTTTTCTACATGTAGAGGGATGACTTCCTAACATCCTGGTTGTCACCCAAGCCGCATTCGGGTTTTATATGCTTCCCCATTCCACCCGGGTATATTTTGCATACTTCATATGTCCTTCAATACACATGGTACCTTCTCATACGGAAAATAAATATGGCAGTCTCCCCAGTCCATGAAGTACTGGATCTCTACCCCTCCTTGTCCTTTTAAGAATCCTATCATATACTTGGAATCATCGAACTATATCGAAGTTCCCCAAGCATTTTTCTTGTTGATAGACATAACTTTACCTCATATATATATATATATGTACTTCCGAAAGTTTTCGGAGGAAGTACTAAGGATGTGAGTTGACTGTTGTCAACATATAAGTAAATAAGGGGGAGTTTCTTTTGAAACTATATTCAAAATATTTAAAATAAGTCGAGATAATATTCTCCGACTATCTGAAATTATTCGAATGATTTTCCAAAAATCAGAAAGTATTTTAAATCAGGTTTTATGATTTTTAAATCATAAATAAATCATTTAATAAATAATTAATAATTAAATATTAATTGTTAAATAATTAAATCTTGAATAGTTATACTTTAAAGGAATATTGAAATAATATTCCTCAACTTATTTATGTTTAAGTAATTTAATAATCTTAAATATTTAATCGGGTTTGAAATAAATAATTGTTGGAGAATACTTCTCCCATAATAAATGAATAGTTAATTAATATTTATTACTCGAACAATAAAATATAGTTTAGGGAATATGATCTTTGGAAACCGTTTTAATAAAAGTTCGAGGTATTTAACATTTCGTAAGTGGACGTTGAGTCCCTTAAAACGTAACTTTTATGGACTTCAATCTTCCTATAAATATCACCAGAATGATTCTCAGGTTTTACTTTAAAATCTTGACCAACTCTCGCTCTTATAATTATACGTCATGCTTATGGCGGAGTTAAATATTTTACGACATATACGTATCATACAACATTGCTACATCATACGAAAACTCAATTACTAAGTATCATGACAAGCATGGTATTTATACAATGATAATAAAACAACCCTTTCACAACACAACAGTAAATGGAATTGGGTTCGTAAACTTGTCTGGGTATCTCGAGGTGGAGGATGCTCTAGGTTCCGCTCGGAAATCTATAACCACAAACACAAATCGTTTTGTTAGATCCCGTTCTAATTTACGGCGACTCGCACTCATATGCTACTTATTATGCACCCTCTCAACTTATATTACCCTTATTATTTCTTTAAGTCCTTATTCACATTACGGTCGCTTCCTTTTTCGAAGTACCTTATGTCCGTTTTCATTTTCATCGTCGACTCCGCTTATGGATTCTACGGTTTTCTAATCGCGCGGTCTCGGCTCCGATATTTTTATAAATTTAAAAATCATTATTTTCACTTGAAATTTTTATAGAAGTTAAGGAACTCTATTTAATACTCTCTGTAAAAAGTTCATGATTTATGAACATTTTGAAGTCGATCATTTTTTATTTCCAAAGTTCTTAATTCGTAGCAGTTTTTGTCGCATAAATCACTTTTAGTAAAACGGCCATAACTTTTGATCCGTAAATCGGAATCAAGCGATTCAAGCGCCTAAACGATCCTTATAATATTTTCTATCATAATAGAGTGTTATTTTTAAAGAAATTACAGTTTATATCTTCGGGAATTTCTGCAGAAACTTAATGTTACGTTTTATTTGTTTTAGCGAGATTACGGTTACGATCCGTGTTTCGTTTACGCCTTAAATCTTTATACTACCACCAACAATCATCATATCATAATCACCACACTAAATCCTCTCAAGAACATCATGTTCTTGAGGCAACAACCATCAAACTTAAATCTACTTAACTAAACATCAAGATTACAACAATACATTTACCAAAACTAGGTTTACAACTATGTTCTAAAAAATTCTTGAATTTAAATCTTAAGTAAGGATGTGTCAAAGATTTATACTTTTTTTGAGAACTTCAGATGTGTTATTGAAGATGGTGAAGTCTTGGGAGTGCTTGGTAGGGTTTTTGGAACCTATAACAACCATTAAAATCAAGAAACCAAAGAAGAGTTACTATTCACTATCATCTTACTTGAATTTATTTCACCCATCAAACCTTGATAGAATGAGCTTAAAAATCTATCTTACCTTAGTTTAGGATGTATGAAGCTTGATAATTAATGGGTGAATTTTTCCATGGCTAGAGCTTGAAGTTTTGAACTTGATTTCCCTTTATTTCTTGCTAGGGTCGAATGGAGAGGTTGTTGGGAGAGAGAGAGAGAGAGAGAGAGTTTTTGTGTTGCTTCTTGGGTACTTCTTTGAATAATGCTTGTGATATGTTTGTATATTATCTAATATATAACCTATAATAGATTTATGTTGGCAAATCCTTGGACAAATCTTGCTAGCATTCCTAGGTTACAAGCTAAACTAATTGGCTTTAGTCTTTAGTTCACTATTCTTAGCCTTAGATGATCATTCCTATAACCTTAGCTTACTATTTGATAAAGTAACCATGGTTACTTTTCTACCATGGTTAGTTAGTGCGATACCTTTATTTAATCGTTTACGCATTTGTTCGGTCGCTTAAACATTTTTGTAATAAATTCTCGTAAACGGTTCGCGGCGTAAATCCTTTCGTATTTTTTCTTTTTCTTTTGAAGTATCATCCTTGGATATAAATCCGCAGGGTATTAAATTCGTAATTAAATTGTGATTCCCGTAATCCTCGATGATTCGTAAATATGATCATTTTTCAAAGTTAATTTTTTTGAAAACTAATTGCGTTTACATACACTCGTTTGGTACGTATAATCATAATATCAACTTCGAAACTCATTTTCTCATGCACAACATAGTGTGGGCTAAAAAGTTTTTCCCATCTGTCAGGGTTACTATTCATTAAACATTTTTATAAAGTCTCAAAATTTTGAGTTATTACATATTAGATGCCTTGTAATCTTGTATAAATGAAGTAGAGTTAACTGGCATGAAGACAGTCTCAATGGATGTTCCACAAGGCTTCAACGGATAATCAACTAATGTCTCAACGGATGATCAACCAGACTCTCAACGGATCATCCAATAAATCTTCAATGGATGAATAAATTCAAAAGAACAGTTGATAGTGACTTGGTAGTCACATGTGTTGATTGTATGCAAAAGGAAGGTGGCATCCTATTATCAAGGTTTAGAGAACAAAGAAGCATTTCCATTTCCATGCTAAACTGAAGATATTCAAAGATGCTGGATTGAGAAATGAAGAAGCATGAGATTAGACTAGAAACACTTTGTCTTATTTGTTTGTCTTTCCATCATGTAACTTGGTAATATATAAATCAGTGTAACAAGTAGAACTACAACTATCCAAGTTAGTACGAAATTACCAGAGAAATAGATAAGGCAAAATCTGTAAATAATTTCCATGTTCTTGTAGTTCAACTTGTAAGCAGCTGTGTACAACATTGTAACACAGATTCTCTACTTAATATATATCTCTGGTGGAAAAGTTCAATCCACTAGAAGGTTTTTAAATACTTGTATTTGATTACTTTGTTATTTGATTTCTTTACTAATTTCATTCCGCACCATTGCTAAATCAAACACTATTATATATTTATAGCATAACTGTTCTTAAAATTGAAAAAGAAGCCAGAATTACATTCAACCCCCCTTCTGTAATTATTTTTTAGATTTTTTGGGAATATTAGTACAGTAAGATTATTCATAAATATTTTAAAAAAATTGAAACATCAATATGAGAGTAAACACTAGTTAAAAGGACAATTCAAAAAAGTGGCTGATTGTTAAAATAACAAACAAAACAATTTTTTTTTCTAAAATTTTTGTCATGTCACTAAAACATATAGATCGTGACATCCGTATGGTTGGATTATTTATAAATATTTTTAGAAAAATTGAAACATCAATATAGGACTAAACGCTAGTCTGAAGAACTGGTCAAACTATTGGTTGACTGTTATAATAGCAAACTGAATATATATATATTTCTAATAATTTATTACATCATTAAAATATATAGATCTTGACATCCATACGGCGGAATCATTCATAAATACTATAAAAAAATAAAAACATGAATATAGGACTAAATACTAGTTAGAAGTACTATTCAAACTATTGGTTGATTGTTAAAATAAGAAAAAAATAAATTTATTTTTTATAATTTTTTTTCATGTCACTAAAATATATAGATCTTAACATCCGTACGGTTGTATCATTTTAGATATTTTTTAGAAAATCAAAACATTAATATGGTACTAAACGCTAGTTTAAAGAACTAGTCAAACTACTGGTTGACTGTTAAAATAACAAACCGAATACATTTATTTTTTTCTTATAAATTTATTATATCACTAATATATAAAGATCTTGACATTCGTACAGTTGGATCATTCATAAATACTTTTATAAAAATCAAAACATGAATATGGGACTAAACACTAGTTAGAAGTACTATCCCTACCATTGATTGATTGTTAAAATAACAAGTAAAATAAATTTAATTTTTTCTAATTTTTTTTCATATGACTAAAATATATGGATCTTTCCATCCATATGGTTGGATCATCCATAAATATTTTTTTTTAAATGAAACATCAATATGAGACTAAACACTAGTAACAAGCATTGTTCAAACTACTGGTTGACTACTAAAATAGCAAACCAAATTTATTTATTTTTTTCTAATATTTTTATTACATCACTGAAATATATAGATTTTGATATCCGTACTGTTGGATCATCCATAAATTTAAAAAAATCGAAACTTTAATACGGGAATAAACGCTAGTAAGAGGAACTCATCAAAATACTGGTTGCCTATTAAATTAGCAAAGCGAATACATTTATTTTTTTCTATTATTTTTATCATATCAATAAAATATATAGATCTTGATGTCCGTATGGTTTGATCATTCATAAATATTTTTAAAAAAACCGAAGCATTAAAATGGGACTAAACACTAGTTAGAAGTACTATTCAAACAATTGGTTGATTGTTTGAATAACAAACAAAATAAATATTATTCTTTCTAAATTTTTTATCATGTCACTAAAACATATAGATCTTAATATTTATACGATTGGATGACTTTTAAATATTTTTTAAAAAATCAAAATATCATTATGGTACTAAACGCTAGTAAGAAGAACTGGTCAAACTACTGGTTGATTGCTAAAATAACAAACCGAATACATTTATTTTTTCTAATAAATTTATCAAATAACTAAAATATATAGATCTTGACATCTATACGGTTGGATCATTCATAAATACTTTTATAAAAATCAAAACATGAATGTGCGACAAAATACTAATTAGAAGTAATATTCAAACCAATTGTTGATTGTTAAAATAACAAACAAAATAATTTTTTTCTAAAATTTTTGTCATATCACTAAAATATATGAATCTTTATATCCGTAGAAATTGAACAGTTAATTTTATAGATTTATTACAAAAATATATGAGCTTAATCTTTACATATTGAAAATCAATATGTCTAATCCATAAATTTTGAGTATAAAACCTAACTCAAACTTCGAACATTTTTGTTGCTTCGTTTTCTAAATGATTTTATTATTTATAAATCTTTTCTTTTCCAAATTTTTGTCCTGGTTTCCTTTCCCTATAAAATGACTTTCCACGTTTGAAATGAAATTTTATGGAAACATTTCGATATTTATTATTTATTTTATCAAAATATATTTAATTTATCTAAAGATAAGAGAAAAACGAGAATGTAAGAATAATTAACTATTTTTTTGAATTTCACTACTAAAATGAATACATCTTTATGTCTTTAGAGCTTGTTCAACAAAAATATGACAAACGATCAATAAAACACACGAAAATGGACATTTTTCTTTGTTTTGAGTCACTACCTACCAATACTGGTAGATTGAACATTTTATTTTTTCAACTTTTATAAAAAACGCAAGTATTTAATTTTAAAAAATCCAATATTTTACATACATATCGAAAATCAATATGTCTAATCATCCATACGGTTGGATTAGTGGAAAAAAAATTAAAATGTATAACCCCTAAACAATCCATAAATTTTGAGTGTAAAACCTAACTCAAACTTCGAACATTTTCGCTCCTTCATTTTCTAAACAATTTTATTGTTTACAAATCTTTCCTTTTTCAATTTTTTCCTAGTTTTCTTTTGTTATAAAATGACTTTTCACTTTTGAATTTTTATCGAAACTTTTTGATGTTTTTTTTAAATATTTATAATTTAGCTAAATATAGAAGAAACACGAGAATGTAAGTATAATTAACTAATTTATTTAAATTTTACTACTAAAATGAATACATCATTATATGTTAGAGTTTGTTCAACAAAAGTATGACAAACGATCAACAAAAAACACAAAAATGCACATTTTTCTTTGTTTTTGGTCATTGTCTATCAATATTGTTAGGGATTGAACATTTTCTTTTATAAATTTATTATAAAAATATGTGAGCTTAATTTTAAAAAATCCAATATTTTACATACCTATCGTAAATTAATATGTCTAATCATCCGTATGGTTGGATTACTGGAAAAAAAATTAAAATGAATAACCCCTAAACAATCCATAAATTTTGAGTATGAAACCTAACTCAAACTTTAAAAAATTTTGCTTCTTCGTTTTCTAAACAATTTTATTGCTTATAAATCTTTCCTTTTCCAAACATTTTTCTTAGTTTCCTTTCGCTATAAAATGACTTTCCACTTTTGAAATTATATTTTATCGAAATGTTTTAGTATTTTTTTTGTAATAATTATAATATATCTAAATGTAACAGAAACATGTGAATGTAAGTATAATCAACTATTTTCTTGAATTTCACTACTAAAATGAATACATCTTTAGATCTTTACAGTTTGTTCAACAAAAATGTGACAAACGATCAACAAAAAATATGAAAATGCACATTTTTCTTTGTTTTTGGTCATTGCCTACCAATACTGGTAGGAATTGAACGTTTTGTTTTAACAAATTTCACTTTAACTACAATAAATAACAATGAATAAATTGAATAAATAGATTTATAGCTTTCAAATGATGAGATTGATGAAAAACCTTATTCTTTTTTTCTTGCTCTTCCTTATCTTTATTTTTTTTCTTCTTTATTTTCTTTTATCATATCTTCTATACATTAACACCACACAATACAAAAGTAAAAGGTGGGGGTCCATTTTTAAATCTGGACATTTTTTCCCACCAAATTTGGTAGGAAACACCTTTCAGCTGGAGGACCTCTTTTCCAACCACTCTTTTCCAACCAATATCGGTAGGAAAAAACCCTGAATTATTAAAAATTTGCCAACGTCGAAAAAATAATATTTATTTTGGATTATACGTGAAATGCTGATATGGAGGGTAGGGTCATATCAATATAAGGATTTCGTCATTTCCTACCAATATAAGTTTGTTTTAATTTCTCACTAAATCTGGTAGGAAATATCTCTAAAATAATTAATTTTAAAAAATAAAGTTTAATTGATTTAAAAAGGTGAGAGCTGATGACATGGATTGTGGGGCCCTTTCGCTATCATTTTTCGATCAAAACCTATCAATATTGATAGGAACTGACCTTCCTACCAATATTGGTAGGTTTTTGTGCTTGCGTGTACAAGATCTGGGTCCCATCGGAAGCAATTCCTACCATAATTTGCCTTGGTAGGAAATAATGGAGCAATTCCTCCCAGAATTCGCCGGTAAGAATATCTTGGTAGGAAACGGGATATTTTTTTATAGTGAATCTTTCACCTGCTATTTGTAAATCTGTTATCTATATGCACACTTCAAAAGAAATCTGGAATAATCCTGAAGTTCGTTTCTCACTCACAAATGGCTCTCGAAAGTACAAATTTAACAAGAGTGTATATGAAATCAAACTAAATAACATATCTATTACTTATTATTATACATCTCTCATAACGGTCTGGGAAGAATTTAATGTTATGAGTGTGCTACCTAACATAACTACACCTACTCCAGAAGTTGCAAAATTACTAAGTGAAATTGAGGTTGAAAAGGAGGAGTCCAAATTATTTTAATTTTAAATGGCCTGAGTGATGTATATTCTCCTCAAAGGAGTCAGATTTTGATTACCACACCACTGCCTAGTGTGGAGACTGCTACTACTATGCTCCATCAAAAGGAAGCCTAGCGAGATCTCTTGACTGCAAACAAAGACACAGACCAAGAAATGGTGGCAATGTATAGCAAATGGCAGCCACATTAAACCTACAACTGCCAGTCTATGAAGGCAAGGGATATACAACTTATAGACGTTTGTCTGTTGTTGGATATCCAAAATAACACTTACAATATAAGGGACCTGGAGCTACACCACAACGGAAGCCAAAACCCAGAAGTAATACCGAAATATGGGACCTTTTAGAGGAAAGTGATCAAACAACAACATGCCACAACCTTTTAGAAATGCTAATGCAGCTCAAACTTCAGATTTATGTGCAGATGGTTTCTCTCACCAACAGTTGAGTCTGCTTGCTCAATTAATGCAACTTACTCAATCAAATACCTTCACTGAGAACACTGATAAGTTGAAATGCCCCTTTTATGGCATGATGAGCTGCAATGCTGTCATTTGTGGCATCAATACATGGATCATAGATAGTGGAGCATCTGATCACATGACTACACATCTATTAAACTTGGTATCACCAGTTGTTATCACTTCTTCCACCAATCATATCAATCTTCCCACTGGAGCTATAACACAGATTACTCACAAGGGTACTACTATTCCTCCTAATGGTGTACATTTGTTTGATGTACTCTGTGTTCCCTACTTTAAACATAATCTTTTGTCAGTTCAGAAACTCATCAAACACACTAATGTTGATGTCAAATTCTTACCCACACACTGAATTATACTTGATGTCACAACCCAAACTGTTAAGGCTATAAGAGAAGCAAAACATGATTTGTATTATCTGGTTCATACTAATGATCCTGTAGTTTGGTTATCCAAAATTCAATATGCTCCTACTATTTATCTAAATGTCGATTTAAATCCTAAGCCAACCCCTATAAAAGTGTGGCATCATAGGTTAGGGCATGTACCCCTGTCTAAAATTAACTTGATACCTGAAAAATCCACAACAAAGACTACATCCCAGATTTGTGTCACCTGTCCCATGGCCAAATTCACTAAACTCCCATTCACCCTAAGTGATTTTCATGCTCACAAAATAATTGATTTAGTGCCTAAAGACTTTTAGGGATCTTACAAGGTGTGCACCAAGGGAAGCATGAAATACTTCATGATAATTGTGGATGATAAAAGTAGGCATACATGGGTCTATCTACTTGGTCAAAAATCAGAAGCTTTCTCTATTATTGAAGCCTTCTGTCAATACACTGAAAAACAGTTTGACACTTTAGTGCAAGTCATCATATCTGACAATGCTATGGAATTCCTGGACTTCAAATGTGCTTTGTACTTTCCAAAAAAGGGAATAATGCATCAAACCTCCTGTCTCACAAGCCTCAGCAAAATGCAAGAGTGGAGAGAAAGTCCGGGTACATACTTGAAGTCTCTAGAGTTTTAAGATTCCATGTTAATTTGCTTATATCTTTTTGGTGTGATTGCATTATGTGTGATATTCATATTATAAATAGATTGCCCTCATCTATTTTAGAAAACATGTTAGGTCCATAATCAACTGTAGAGGGGGGGTGAATACAGTTTATGCAAATAATTCGACAAGGTTAACCAGGAAACATTAAAAAGGATTGGAGAAATTTGAAAGAGAAATCAAATATGAAGTCATCAACAAAAACGGAAAGAGAGGGCTTCAAAAGAATCAATAGTTTTTATATTAACAGATAAAAACTGATTACAAACGTACTCTCTCAAAAGGATGAACAAATATCCTTGAGAGCTGCTAAGTTATGTGAATGATATAACAATGTTCGAAATGCATATAGAATGAACCTAATCAGTACTTTATATAGAGCACATCTACACAATCAAATAATGAATCATATTCTATTATAATAAGGAAATGTATGACTGCTTCTAAGATAAAGTCCCTTACCATCTTGAATTCTTGCTTTCCTTTTCCTCCTCGAATATCTACTGGAGTGACAAATCCTGATGACATCATTTGCTGATCATCAAGTGCAGATATAAGTACTGATGATGTCATTCTTCAGTAAATACAGATATAAGTCCTGATATGAACTTCTGATAGTTTCTTGTCCAGATATCATCAATTATATCTAACAATCTCCCCTAACTTGTGCATTATGGAAATATTTACAAATTCCAATTGATGATGTCAAAACTATATAAATGCAGAAATCAAGTAAATATATTCCTTCTTACTTTAGTGAATATCATACTTTACTCTTCATTCTGAACTCTAACACAGTATGGAAAATCTTCAAGAAACTTCCTTAGAAAATATTCTTCTTTTACATCCAAATACCATTGCATCCTCTGTTTATGTTCTCTTAGTTCATCTGTTGATTTATCATTCTGGTATATGGCAGCCCTGAGATTATGTAACTTTGAATTTCCAAGAGATAGATAATCCAGCTCCAGAAACCTAATTTTCTTTCCATCAGGACTAAAGGTTAAAACTTTAGCCCCTAGACTCAATTCTATCTTGGCTCCTCCAATAGGCATATCAACAACATATTCATATTGATCAATGTACTTTGGAATATAGTTTGATTTGTGAGACATTCCTCTTTGGTTTAACTGTATCAGGTTCTTTATGAATGCAGACCATCTGGCAGTTACAGAATTAGTTACCTTAAGAATTGTAGCAATAAGTTCCAATTCCTGCCATGGTTTCTCTTCAACTCGATCAATAACAACTTGCACTGATATGATCTTCTGTAAGTCTTCAGGCATTACATTGTCTCCAATTTCTGTCAAATTAGAATGCTTTCTTAAAATCAAAGCATCTTCTACAGATGGATCAAAATTTAATCTTCCAAGGCCACTTGTGATTCCAGGTCTTCTAGAGTGAGAACTTCCGCTGTAAATCTTCTTTAATGTTTCAAAAGAATCTCGTCTAGGTGCTGGTTTATTGCTTTTCCATAATAGATTCTTCTTCTCTTCAAGAGTAAGTTCTAGCATATCAAAGACTATGTCTTCAGAATCAGGATTTGATAAATTATCTTGAACTGGGTTTGAGAAATCAAAAAATGATCATAATCAGAGGTTGTGATTGGTTGAATAACAACTTCTTCTTTAACTTGAGAAATGTTAGAGGTTAATTTCAACTTTTTCAGCCCAGTTCGCTCCATAAATCTTCCTTCTTTGGTGAGCTTGGCTGATTTCTTCTTCTTCAGCAATTTCATCAGTATCAAAAGATTTAGCAATTGTATAGATTAGATCAATCAGTTTTTGTGATTTACTAGCTTTAGGTACTGATTTCTTCTTTGCAACAACTTTGTGTTTAGGTTTTGAAAGCTTTGACTTCTCTCATATCTTCTTTTTCCCTTTATGCTTCCTGTGAGCATTTAAGATAACTTGAGATCTGAAACACCTTTCAGCATCTGCCTGACTTTCCTCCCTTATGACTATACCCTTGGTTGGTCTGTTAGAAGGATCATCTTCATAAAGTTCTTGAGAAATAACAGTAATATCAGCATTTACTGTCTTTATATATTTCTTGAAGTCTTCCTCCATTTGCCTTAGCTGTTCTAGATCAAATCCAGGAATTTCTCTTTCAAGGATTCTTCTACTCACCTCAGAGTCAAATGCTTGAATCTTTGGATCCTTGTAGAATAGAGTTGTCTTTCCACCTTTTATTTTCAGAGTTTAAAGATATTGACTTGCTTCTGGATAAGCTTCTATCTCCAGAATACCTTGGTCTTCATCATCAGTTGTGACTTGTAAAGATTGTTGAGATAGTGTAGTCACAGTCAATTCTTTAACTCTTCTTTCACTTTCTCCACCTTGTCTAGATTGAGATCTACTGATTGCTTTTGATGAACCACTAATTTCAACTAGCTCTTCACCTCTTCTCCATTTACTGTCCTTCTGTCCCTCCTTATTACCTCCATCAGGATTTTCATCATCAGTATTTGTCAATGTTAGCTGTTTGCATTTAGATTTAACAATTTTCTCCCCCTTTTTGGCATCATCACCAAACACTAGAGAAAGAATCAGCTCCATTGAATTCTATACCTCTGTAAGTTGATCAGATATTTAAACTTATGTAGCTTCCAATCTTGCTTGATTAGCTTCAATTGTACTTTGTCTGGCAACTATTGGTGCAATTTATTTCTGAATTTCCTGATGTGTAGTCAGCCTTGAATCAATCAATGATTCTTTGATCTGATTGATTTGAGAAGTAGTTGCTTCTTGAGCTATATGTAAGGATCTGACAACCAGAGTAGATGCTTTCAAATGAGTCAGCATATCGGGATTTTGAATTCTCTATTCTGCTATTTCATGATGTTCAATAGCATTTGCTCTGGAAATAGTATATGTATCATCTATCCATTTAACATTCCAGATAACATCAAACTAATCCTGTTTCTTCTTGGAATCTAACTCCTTCAGTATCTGTTGCCTCACATGAGTAGGCATATCTTCAGGGAAGAAAAGATCATCTTCAAGATCTATAAGAACATTAGAAATATTAACTTCTTCGCCATCATTAGATTCTCCCTCGGTCATCGGATTTTGCACTATTTGCTAAACTTCAACACCAGCTTTAGGATGTAAGATAGAATTATAAATAGGTGTAGTATGTGATCCAGCAGCTTCAGAAGCTTCAAAAATATCAACACTTCACTCCATATCTTCAAGAATTGTACATAACTAAACTGTAGAGATGGCAGTTTTACCCGACCCGAAAGATACCCGACCCGTTCCAACCCGATTGGTTCTACCCGAGCCCGATTTTTTGGATCTGGATCTGGATCTAGATCTTATATTTAGAGCCGAAAAAGTTTGGATCTGGATCTTAGGTGTTCCGAACCGAGACCCGACCCGAAACCCGAAACCCGATTCAGACCCGATCCAAACCCGAGACCCGATAAAAATCCGATATAATATATCTATATGAAGTATGTATATATATACATATTATATATATATAACATATTATATAGATATATATGTTATATTGTATATTATTTATATATAACATACAATATATATGTATATATATATTGAAATATTTTGAATTATTAAATATGTATATTAACATTTTACTTAATTTTATATATGCGATACATAATTTACATTCATGTTATTGATATTGTGTTTTTCTTAAATATTGCTCATTAAATAATCAAAAAGAGTGATTGTAAACAATTAAATTAGGAATGTTTCACACGTTTATTGTGCTTAATAAAACATGTGAAGCCCTTTTACATTCCTAAATTTAAAAAAAAATCAATATTCATATTTTTGATAGGAAGATAATTTTTTATTTTTTAAGTATCCGAATTAGATCCGAACCCTAACCGAAACCCGAAAAAACCCGACGGATCGGATCTAGATCTTCATTTTAGATATCCGGACCCAAACCCGAACCGAACGCGAATATAATGGATCGGATCTGGATCTTCAGAAACCCGATCCGATCCATCCCGTTGCCATCCCTACTGAACTGGAGCTTCTAAATTTACTTCAAGAATCTCAGTTCCCGTAGAGTGCTGTGGTGATCCTGTCATGGATGAAACTTTATGAAAGGACTGTTGTGCTACTACATCTTCAGCAACAACAGGGATTACTCCAGGTGGTGGAATAGTAAAGTGAATGGATTGTTTCATATGGTGGAATAGTAGAGTGAATGGACTGTAAGAAAGTATCAGTACTTAGACCTGCAGAGAGATTAACAGCACTTTATACATCATAGTTTAGTCGACGGTCAACAGACTGTTGTTCTTCATCTATTTCTTTAGTACTCTGTGCACCTGCAAAAATATAACAAGTAACACTTAATCTCTCTATCCTTTTAAAGTAGTCTCACTACTCCTCACACCACACAGCTCATCAATTTTAATAGCCTGAGTTTCCTCACTAGGATTACTAAATCCTATCTCTCATCTACCTCTCCTTTTTCTAGGAAGGATCCCGCCTCGCTTTAATTCTGTTTTTCTCTAAATATTTTTACACAACTCACAGAAAAGCTCAGATAATTTGCCCTACATATATAAGAGGGGGCTAAAGAAGGGTGATCAGTGGTCATACAACTAGATTTAGTCCTTAAATAAGGTTTAAAAATAATCATACCAACAGGATTTATAACATGAAAAATAAATGGTGAAAATACCAAATCAATATTTAGAATAAATGCTGATAAAGTAATAACAGTATTTATACCTTGTGAATCTGAAGTCACAATTGAACTCATAGTTAACACTGTGGTTATAATAGTTATTGTTCACCAATTATGGGAACCTCCATTTGAATTGGAGAGGATTTGATTAGGTTACTGTCATGTACCATGATCTCAAACCTTGTTCTTCTTGCAAAGAACCGACACTTGAATGTGTTATTGAATGCTTTCACAGGGTCTTCAGTAAAAACTGATGAAACCCCTGTATTTCTGTTGGTGTCATAAAGATCTACCTCAGTATGTAGTCTCTTACCAACTAAATGTTGTTTCTGAGTGGTAAACATAATTTCAAGAACTATGTCACTTGATTTTTGGAAATATTTGAGAAATGGATTCAAGTGTTTCAGTTGTAAGAAAAAATTTAAGATATAAGATACGTGATTTCGAGATTGAGTGTGGACAACTTTCTTAGAGAGAAAAAGAAAGTTTCAAAAGTATGTCCTGAATAGAAATTTCAGATATATAAGTACACTCAAAGATCATAATTCTTCTTAGTGTAGAATTAAAACATTTTCTTAATTTCTTCTGTGAGAGAAAATTCTTCCTGTAATGATGTGCTTAATCTGTACTGAAGTAAACACATTAAACTCAAACAAGGATTAGTTGAACACATGCATTATTAAAAATTTCTAAAATTAAGCATTCAATACCAATTAGAATATGAACAGTTATTCGAAGATTAAACACATAAAACAAGTAACGTTCATTCAGTTAAGGAATCAAAGAAAGCAAAAGATATTTTCATTAATTATCAAGAAGAGGAGTACAAGATTTTTAGAATTTTAAACATATAATCCTAACTTAATCTAAACTACTCGGTCTTCTTCTACTTCTTTGCAGCTTGCTCCGCCCTCATCGCCCGGCGATGATAAATCCGAGACATGGTGAATGCAAGAGAAATTATATTCTCTTGTAAATCCAGGCGTGCGAGGCGAAATTCTTCAGCCTCTTCATCCATTCGCACCTCTTCAAATTGGACTTCCATTCCAAAGAGATATAACTCCATCTTGTCATCCCAACAGAGACGATCAAAGACCGGCTGTGGAAGACCAGTTGGATGGTATGTCTGGCCGTTAAAAAGAACCCTTGGATGGAATGGGTTAAAGTACAGTCATCCGGCTTCAAGATTAGGCACTGGGAAGTAAATTCCATGTTTACGAGAATAGGTAGAAACCACATGGGGTTGAGCCATATTTTAATGAATATTTGAAGTTTTGAACAAAGGTTTCGAAAAGATTAGGAGTTGTGTATGAAAAGGCAGTGAGAAGTTTTGAAGTGGAGGGTTTACATATATAGCAGTTTAGATAGAAACTGAAAAGACCCTTGATTATCCATGTAATAATTAAACATTACATGTATACACTATTACACATATCTAGGTTAACAAAAAGTAATCTCCATTTTCAAATTTCTATTCCTAATGTAAGTACTCAAGAGTTAAAAGGTACTTACAACAAAAGTTAACCCAAATAAGCAATTAATTTTTCTTATATCGTAGGTAACCCGCAGCCGCTACCCTTTGGGTGCCCACTGGGTAAACACTACGGGCTCACGCAATAGCCTGCAAACCACGTGAACCAAGGTAAACGTACCGCATTTAAGCGACATGCTCTGACTTATGAGGCATACTCATAAATTCTCCTCCTGTGGGATTCGAACCTATGACCAAGAGAATAGTACAATTAAAAGATTTTCCACTAACTCATTGTTAATTAAAATATTGAATAAGCATTAATTTTGAATAAATTCAAAATAATCAATGAAATATAATAGTGAATCAAAGTTTAACCATTATCAGTATTTAATCACAACTATCAGGATATATCAGTCAACACTAGTTTGACCAATATCTGAATTTAACAACTACTGTCATGATCTATTAGTCATAGCAAGTTTAATTAATATCAGAGCATATACGCATAATCAGTAGTTTAACATGCAGCTATCAACTAGGATTCATAGAAGTTAATTGCATGTTATCATGGCATCGGAATTTAACACAATTATCAGTATCTAACAAATACTTACACATAATAAGATACCATGCTTCAAATATCAGCATCTATTTCTTAATAATCAGAGTTTGAGAAATATCCTGATATCATTCCCAATTCATTCACCAGTCTTGTGAAAGTAGCTTCGCAGAGAGGCTTGGTGAATATATCTGCTAATTGCTGATCTATTGGAACAAAGACCAATTCCACTATACCTGCTTCCATATATTCCCTTATGAAATGGTACCTGATGCTGATGTGTTTAGTCATTGAATGTTGCACCGCATTTCCTGTCATTGCAATAACACTTTGATTATTACAATATATAGGAATAGGAGAATAGTCTAACCCATAATCTAGTAACTGATTCTTCATCCATAGAATCTGAGTACAAAAGCTTCATGTAGCGATATATTCAGCTTCTGTAGTTGATGTGGAAATTGACTTTTGTTTCTTGCTATACCAAGAAACCAATCTGCCACCAAGAAATTGGTAGCTTCCGATAGTGCTTTTCCTATCTATTTTGCATCCTGCAAAATCAGCATCTGAATATCCAGTTAGCTTAAATTCTGAATCTCTAGGATATCATAATCCAAGATTCATGGTTCCTTAAATATATTAAAAAATTCTTTTCACAGCTAACAGACGAAATTCCCTTGGATTAGCTTGGTACCTTGCACAGAGACAGGTAGCATACATGATATCAAATCTACTAGAAGTCATATATTGGAGTGAGCCAATCATAGCTCTATAGTTAGTTATATCTACTGAAGAACCGATACTTAAATCTAACTTGGTTGCAGTGGCCATTGGAGTTGATGCAGATGATCATTCCTGCATTCCAAATCTTTTGAGCAGATTCCTGGTGTATTTGGATTGATTTATGAAGATTCCTTCATTAGTATGTTTTACTTGTAACCCCAAAAACTAACTCAGTTCTCCCATCATACTCGTTTGATACCTATACCGCATTAGCTTTGCAAATCTCTCACAAAGTTTAGCATTAGTAGATCGAAAAATGATATCATCAATATATATCGGTACCAATAACAAGTCCTTGCCATGGTATTTATAAAATATAGTTTTTTCAATTGTACCCCTTGTAAAACCACTTTCTAACAAAAAAAGAGCAAGTATTTCATACTAGGCCCTTAGAGCTTGCTTCAATCCGTAGAGTGCTTTATCCAGTAAATAGACATGATCTGGATACATTGGATCAATGAACCCTGGAGGTTGTTCAATATAAACTTCCTCTTCAAGTTATCCATTTAGAAATGCACTCTTTACATCCATTTGGAACACTTTAAATGTAACACCCCCAAATCCAGGGTCGGGGATCCGGGTTGTCACGAGTTCCATTTACCTTAATAACACCCAATCTTAATAAACAATCAACTACTCTGTACTGTGACCCCACAATAAACACACACACC
The DNA here is from genome assembly GCF_009905375.1 of Apium graveolens. Taxonomy (NCBI): domain Eukaryota; kingdom Viridiplantae; phylum Streptophyta; class Magnoliopsida; order Apiales; family Apiaceae; genus Apium; species Apium graveolens. The sequence continues at coordinate 114,451,014 of NC_133657.1, forward strand.
ACAAGTTATAGTCTCAGAGATGAAAATCCAAAAAAAAACACGAGTCATTTTATTCCAAAATTATATGCCATTATACCTTAAAAGGAATTCTGAATAAATTTACATTTTTTTGCCATTATTACAATTGATAAAGATACATAAGTCTGATACATCAGAAGTTGAAAGTCTAGCCTATTGGTAATTTCTACCTTAGCTACGGCGGCATCAACGCTTCCAGAAGACTGCGGAACGTTTCCTATCCGCTCGCGAATTGGGAGCTTGGTCCTGTTCATCTTGTCTATCTGATGTTGTGTGATGAAAGAAGAAAGCAAGGGTGAGCAACAAGCCCACCGAAATAATATGTATAATAATTAACAATATATGAGCATTCTCATAGTACTCATGAAAGTCTTGGTCAAGAAGAAATGAACCAAGCTGATATCTTAACGCGACCAAGTCGCAAAATATTCAGTATATATATACATATACTTTTCACAATCTTTCAAATCCTCTGACATGTATAATATACACAGAGTTCCAGTTTATAACTGTATAAAAAAATATCGTTGCAAGGTGATCTCATATATCTAACCTTGTCTCAACGTTTTTCTGAAAATCTTTGACATGCACAAGATAATCATTTACTAGATATAAGTTTAAAAGATGAAGTTACAAGATACTTCAATATACTTATATCTTTTCCGAATACTACTTGAACTACCACCGTTCAATGTATAAATAGTTCATCCCATAGATTAAGCTACAAGACAAAACTTGTATAGAATCAATCTTTAAAATATCATCAAAATAAAATGAAGTTACGAGATACTTCATTTGATGCAAACATCATTTTGAAAATTGTTCCCTGCCAACACTCAACAATCGCCCAACCGTAGCCTTCCTATCGAAGTGCTCTGGGTAGTGTTGCAGAAATATCCAATTGGATGATGAACTCATTACGGGAGTTTTGTCGCGCCAGGAAGACCACTTACGATGATCAGTCGCAGTAGTACAACCCCACCATTTTCTACATGTAGAGGAGAACCTGTCGGATTTACTTGTCAACCGAACACTGGACTCCTAAGGAATGGACCGTCTTAGCGGAACTTCCGGGACATTTTGGCCAATATAATAAGGTTGGGCCGGCGCCACTCGACCACTTACGCCACTCCTAGTTCAGATGAAATCCATGACTCTGAAACGTAAAGCTCGTTCCCCTTTTCCCCAAGTAGAAACTTGTTGATACGACTCCACCAAGAAGACGTATCTAGTTGGAAAGGAGAACTCACCGATATTTCCCTGGCGATGCCTGTTAATGGATTAACTTGTTCCAAGAATTTTACTTCCCGAGTGTTGGGTAAGTAATCAAAAATTCTTTTATCAAAATAGCAACCTTGTTGCGAATATAAAACACACCACAGAGACGGATTCCTCAGGTTTTGAGCGAATATTTAAATCCCCTTTGAAAGGAAGATCTTAAATATAAAATAAGGTTTTGGGATCCGCTCTAACTTTTAAAATCATTTTGAAGACTCGCAAAACATTTTTAGGAATGTTTGGAGTGATGCTGATTTACTAAAATAAATCAGTCCCGATATATTAGGAAATATCTGAATATTATTATTTAAATAATATCCTCATAAAGAATAATATTTATAAAAATAATTGAAGTAGAAGTTTTAAAACTTATACTTGCAATGAATATTAAATAACCAAAGATATACTTATACGAAAGTACTATCTTTATTTGAATAATCAAAAGTGAGTTTGATTATCGACACATTATTCCTTAATAAAATAAAGAATAATAATTAGTAATCGGAGTCATAAGTCCTCAAATGAATATTCAAATAATAATATTCATTAATAAAATAAACGGAGTCGTAAGCCCTCGAATGAATATTCAATAATAAAATCAACGGAGTCATAAGTCCTCGAATGAATATTAAAAATAATATTCAATAATAAAATAAACGGGGTCATAAGCCCTCGAATGAATATTCAAAATAATATTCAATAATAAAATCAACGGAGTCATAAGCCCTCGAATGAATATTCAAAATAATATTCAATAATAAAATAAACGGGGTCATAAGTCATAAGACTCTAACGCTCACTTTGCGCATACTGATTCTCTTAAGTCGCTTGAGGACCCTCGGCTCCACCATTTTTAATAAATTAGCCATTAAGGGTTTTAAGGCGATTCTTTCGCGATACCTTACCAACTGCCTAATCCACTTTACATAAATGTTTCATACCCCAATTAGTCATTTAAGGTCCTTAACCAAGGTTTCAAAGTAAGGCGAGGGGTAATGATGTTAAGAGCAAAAACAGTGAGTTCTAGGGTCCTGATGTTAAGAGCAAAAACAGTCTAAAGTAAATCGGACATTACGACGGCTATGTTTACGCGTTTTCCAAAATTTTACCATTCCAAACCATATCAATCCAACTACCAATCAATAACAACTCAAGATACACATCAATGCTACTGATTTCAGTCATAATAAGCTCAAGGATCTCAATCCAATCATATATTATAACACCTCTAAAATCAACTAAACTACTTAACAATTAAGCTCGAATCATGCTTATCATTCAAATTACTACTCATCCATCCAAACCATCTCCAAACTTCAACATTCAAACTTATTACTAAAGGGTGTGACGATTTATACCTTTCTTGGAGGGTGGAAAGTTACTAGGGAGCCTCAAAGAACCTTGATCTATCCTTATATAACCTTGATCTTGCAAATGAAATCAAGAAACACAAAGTTAAAATTTGAAAACACTATTCACCCTAATCTTTGGTGAATTAATTAGCTATGAATCCATTTGAATCAAGAGCTTAAAATCATACCCAAGCTAAGTTATGAAATGTAGAATCCATAAAACAAACCATGGAATTTATGCTTGAGTGGAGCTTGGACTTTGGATTTTTCTTCCTTGCTTTTTCCTTGAAAGCCGAGAGCAAAGATGAAGAAAATGAAATAGCTTTGTGTTTTTTTTGGTGAAAATGAATTGTTGGTTGACTTGGTTGGTTGCTTTTGATTTGTTTTATTTTATTACCTTTTACCATGGTAACTTTTGTGTGGTTCTAAATCAACCAACAACACACTTTGCTTTGGTCATGCTTATGTCACCATGTGATGTCACACTCCCACCTTTGTCCTCTTCTTATTGGTTTGATGACATCATCCTCACTAACCTCTTTAATTAGCTTCTGATTACTTGGCTAATGACCGTTGATCTGTTATACGGTTCGCTTAACTTTCATTTTCGTTTATCGTTTGAGGGATCATACCCGGGATCTTATTACTTGGGTCTCCTTAACCTTTCTCAATACATTATATTCCTTTTATGATCCTCTCTTAAAATCCTTGAATTTAAATCCTTTTTATCTTGTTACCTTATACCCAATTCTTTCGATATCTGGTGGATTTTTGGGAAAAATCAAAATGTTCAAATTTGGATTCTGACGATCTTTACATACACTTATATATCATATAGAGTACCAATAAAATCTCAGAATATCCATAAAAGAACCCCTACATAGTGTGGCATGAAAAGTTTTCTTATTCAGCATAATCAGCAAAAAGCATTATTCATAAGGGTTTCAAAAATTTCAAAATTTGGGGTTATTACATTAAACTTCTGGTGAGTTGCATAGGCTAGAAAAATTCTTCTTTCCTCAAGTATTGCAACTAGAGCAAAATTCTCATCATAATCAAATGCCTTCTTGCTGTGAATAGCCCTTTGTAACTAGTCTTTCTTTGTTTCTTATAACAATGCCCTAACTGTAATTTTTGTTTCTGAATACCCACTTTGTGCCAACTACAGATCTGTTCTTTGGTCTTGGCATAAGAGTCCAGACTTTGTTCCTCTCAAATTCATTAAGCTCCTCTTGCATTGCTGTAACCCAGTCAGCACTTGAAGAGCTTCTTCTACTTTCCAGGGTTCAGTTTAAGATAGAAAATAATGGTAGAGACATTCATTTTGAGTGGTTTTTCTAGTTCTTACACCACTATCAGGGTTTCCAATGATTAAGTCATGTAAGTGTGACTTAGACCATTTTCTTGCAGATGGAAGTTGACTCCTTAAAGAAGAACCTCCTCCTTGATCCATGAAGTCTATGTTATTTCTTTTCCTAGTACCATTATCATTTCCTGATGCCCCCCCTGAATCAGTGTTCCCATTGTAAACAGTATTTGACTCATCAGAGTTGAATCACTTGAAGAAGTCTCTGGATTTTAATCATATTGCTCTCCATCAACATATTCTTCAGTGTTAGAAAAATTTCCATTGTCATGTGGATCATCAGAGCTTTGAGTGATATCAGGATTTACTGTATCAGGATCAAGATTTAAAAGTTCATCATATGTTACTTCATTTTCAATTCCCAATTTGTCATGGTCATCTACATCTTCTAGACATGTTATCTTCTTGTCATCAAAAGATACATGTATGGATTCCATGACTGTTCTTGCTCTCAGATTATAAACTCTAAAGGCTTTTGTAGACAATGGATATCCCACAAAAATGCCTTCATCAGCTTTTAGATCAAACTTGGTCAGATGCTCCTGATGAGTTTGAGAACAAAACACTTACAACCAAAAATGTGAAAGTACTTCAAATTTGACTTCTTTCCTTTCACCATCTCAAATGGTGTTTTTCCAAGCCTGTTGACCAATGTTGTATTTTTTGTAGATAAAGTAGTTTGCACAGCCTCAGCCCAGAAGTAGGTAGGAAATCTTGCTTCTTCTAGCATGGTTCTTGCAGCTTCTATGAGAGTTCTATTCTATCTTTCAACAATTCCATTTTATTGTGGATTTCTAGGAGCACAAAACTCTTGTTTTATCCCCTTGAGTTTATAGAACTCTTCCATAGAGCAATTCTTGAATTCAGTTCTATTATCACTTCTGATGATCTTCACTTTATATGTTGATCCTTTTTCCAGCTCTCTTACATGATATAGAAGAATGGATGGGGATTCATCCTTGGTGTGCAGAAAATACACCCATGTGTATCTTGTATATATTCATCAACAATTATGTGTGCATACCTCTTCTTGGAAATTGACATAACATTTACTGGTCCAAAGAGATCAATATGAAGTAGATGATATGGTTCAAGAATGGAGGATTCATTTTTACTCTTGAAAGATGTTTTTCTTTGCTTGGCTTTTTGGCATGAGTCACATAAGCCATCATGAGTAAACACTGTATTGGGCAATCCTCTCACAAGATCTTTCCTCACCAGTTCATTGATATTGTTGAAATTGAGGTGAGAAAGTCTTTTATGCCAGTTCCAGCTGTCTTCCACAGATGCTCTACTAAGTAGACACACTTCTGATTCATCAGTATTTGTGGAGACCCTGGTTTCATATAAACTACCATGTATTACACCATTCATTGCAATCTTTCCATCAGTCTTACTGATAATTTCATAATGCTCCTCATAGAAATTCACATGGTAACCTCTGTCACAGATTTGACTCACACTTATCAGATTATGCTTGAGTCATGTAACCAGCGCTACATTCTCAATGATGACATTTCCAATTTTTATTTTTCCATATCCCAAGATTTTTCCTAAGTTGCCATCTCCATAAGAAACACTTGGGCCAGCTTTCTCCTTAAATCCTGATAGCAGGGATTTATAACCAGTCATGTGTCCTGAGCATCCACTGTCCAAGACTAGAGTATTCCTCCTGTTACCCTGCAATCGGTATTTGAAATCAGTTAGTGTTTTTAAGGACCCAAAATTGCTTGGATCCTTTGTCCTTTTTAAGTTTGTTAACATATACAATAGAAGACTTTTTATCAGAGTTTATGTTAACATCCTTACTATCAGTATATAAACATGCAGAAACAAATTTTGCTTTATTTAAAGAGGGTTTCAGTTTATAATAATCGTAATACAAAATGTGATACTCTTTACATGTATAAATTGAGTGCTAAACACTACCACAATGAAAAAAGGACTCTAAGGTTTATATCTAACTATTCTATTTAAACTCTAATTTGGGAGGAACAATATTTATCTCTTTAGTCTTCTTGGAAGAATTAGCAAGATGATTAATACTACCACAGTTCAAACAAGCCTTTCTAGGTGCATTGGGTGGAGTTACATAATTACCATTCTTATTAACACCTACCTTGGCATTTATATTTTTCCTAGGCCTTTTCTCCTTATCTTTCATGTGTAAATCCTTTAGCTTTTGTTTAAGCTGATTCTGAGTTATTAAACCAATATTTACTGATTTTGTGTGAACCTATTCACTTTTATCAGTAATTAAGTTTGATCTAGGTGTTGAGGTTGAACCTACTTCATTAATTGATTTGAAAGTATTAGCACTTGGATTAAACTTAATGGTCTTCAACTCAGTCTTGTTCAGTTTGACCTTAGTATCAGTACTTACTAGTTTACTTTTCGTAGTTTCTTTTTCAACTTTCTTATCATAATAAGATCTATCAGCATATCTTAATCCTGATTCCCAACAACCATTCTCTAAAATTTTCTGAGTTGTTTTTCCTGAGTTAGTCCAAAGTTTAATAACCTCTCTTTCTTTAGCTAACTCTTTTTTCTAGATAAGCATGCTTTTCTAATAATTTTTCTTTAACATAAACAACATTATCTCTTTCTTTCTGAATTTCTAGCATGGAAAACAACTGAATTTCTAGGTGGTCATTCCTTTTCTTTAACTCAGAGTTTACACTCTTGATTCTATTGTTCTCTAAGGTTTGATCCCTATAACTAACATGCATAGATTTAAGAAATAATCTTAATTCATAGATATTATCACTACGCCATATATTGCCTAACTGAACATTTCAGGGGGGTGTTACCTTAGATAATATTACTATAGGTGTGAAATTTTCACTTTATCACAACACCTACACTATGTGGGTTACTAAAGCTATATTATTGTGTTGCCATAGGCCACTGAGGTGTTAAGTAGAGGTAACATGATACAGTGTGTTGCTATAGACTAAAAATAAAAGAAAATTTAAATTTTAACCAAAAATAAAATTTATTTTTATAATTATTTGATTTGGATAAATAATTTATGGATTTGTCTTGGAAAGTAGTTAATATCAAATAATTGACTTATGAACATATTGTAACAAGTAAAATAGTTTATTTAAATATAAAATTATTTATTAATTATTTTGATAAATTTAAATAATTTTTATTATAATGTTACTTCTTCAATTATTTATTATGCTCTAGTTATTTATTCTGCTCTAATAATTTTTTTTTACAAAATAATATGTGGTTTTATTGTAATAATCATAATATGCAGAATTGAAAAGTATTTAGATAGAAAAAATAAAATAGTAAGAAATTAAATGGGCTGGGCTGGGCTGGATGGAAAATTAAATGGGCTGGACTTGGTGAAAGGCTAAATGGGCTAGACTTGGTGAAAAATAAAAGAAAAATGCGCGGCCTAGTTTTAATGTATAGGCGGGGAGTTGAAAATTTCAGACAAAAAATAAAGGGGGAAACTATACTGGGCAAAAGGGGGGGAAATTAGGGATGAAGCTTCTTTGTGGCGGGGAGTAAAATTTTGGAGCACAACATTCAGAGCATTAGGGATTTGAAGCATTCAGAGCATTTGTTTAGGGTTCAATTAGGATTAAAGCACAAGATTAGGGTTCAATCAGAGTTCCAGTGAAGTATTAGGGTTCATCTGTTTGAAGCTTCGTTTTAAGGTAAAAACTATGTTCCTCTTCTGAAATTACAAGATTTGTGTGTTGGAGTTGTAGTGAAGCATGTTTATCTTATGTGTGTATCTTTGTTTGATTTGCATTTACATCTCCATCTCTTAATCTCTCTCTCTCTGATATGCATTATCTTTGTTTGATTTGTTTGATTTGCATGTTATCTTATACGATGCTTTTTATGTAGTTTATGTCACTCTCCCTGTCTCTCTCACACACTCTATCCTCTCTCTTCAGTTTCACCTTGACCTTCTAATTAATAGGCGAAACAAAATTAAGTACTGGGGTTTCCTGAAAAGCTTGAGGAAACAAAATTAAGCACCGTCATCTCCATCTCTTCAGTGTCACCTTGACCTGTCTCCGTAAACTTTTATTTCTACGTGGTTGGAAATAGGTGAAAAACCCACAAACTTAAGCACTGGGTTTCCTCAAAAGCTTAATTTTGGTTTGTAATGCTATGAATTTAGTGATCAGCATCATGCATACTTAGTAGCTGATCTTAAACTTGCCACATCACTCGACTGACTCTTTGCACCAAATCAATTGTATACCTATAAATTATGAATTCTATATGTATTTGAACATAATATGGTTAATTTTAGATATTATGTCAATATAAGAGGTTAATATGTCAATGTAAGATATTATATGATAGGCTGTTATTTAGGATAGGATTTGCTTAGTTTATTATATATGATAGGTGCTGGTTAAATATTAGTATGATAGGTGTTGATTAAATATTTCACTGCCAAAATTAGTATGTAATGAATAGAATTAGTACGATAATATTAGTATGATAGGTGTTGATTAATTATTTGACTGCTAGAATTAGTATATAATGAATATAATTAGTATGATAATATGATAGGTGTTGATTAAATATTTCACTGCAAGAATTGTAATATATTTATAACTTGAATGTAGACAAAAAACTTGTATATATCTGAATAGAATAAATAGGATATTTCGATATTATAACTTAATCTTAAAGAGTTATAAGTAACAGTAATAATTAATAAGAGGTTGTTGTGCTTGATAAACTGTAGTGATGGACGACGATGAAACCACGTGGATAACTCTTCCAAAGTTCAGTGAGGGCTATATTATGGGGATTAGAACTTTTGTAAAAAATGCAAGTTCTAGATTCTCCGTAGGTGATGAGATATTATGTCCTTGTAAGAAATATAAAAATGACAAGTGGCATGGTCAAGATATAGTATACAACCATCTCATCTACAATGGACCATCTCCATTGTATATGGAATGGATGTATGAGGTTTGTCAAAAAGGGAGTCACGATGTAATGGATTGTGAGGCTGGTACAGTTTTTGCGGATAAACTAGGAGACATATTTCTTGAAATGCAGAATGGTAAAGATCCTCCAATTACTGCACCAAGTACTGATCCTCATAAATTCAAGCGCCATATGGAAGAGGGAAAACAACCTTTATACCCGGGCTGTTTATTATTTTCGCGATTAAGTTTTATCGTTAGGATGTATGTCTTAAAATATGTACATGGAATAACAGAGGCTGCGTTTGGGGATTTACTACAGTTAACGAGAGAAGCTTTTCCAGATGCCCACATACTTTTATCTTTTAGTTCTGCAAAGAATATCATTAAAGATCTAGGTCCTGATTATCAAAAAATTCATGCATGTCCAAATGATTGTATGATCTACTGGGGAGAAAATAAAGATGAAAAATCTTGTAAAACTTGTGGTATTTCAAGATGGGAAGTAGTGGAGAAGAAAGGCATCACTGACAATGATCCATAAAAAGTGATTCGCAAAGTACCAGCGAAAGTGATGCGTTATTTTCCGCTAAAACCTAGGCTGCAGAGGATATTTATGTCAAAAGAATATTCGAAACTCATGACTTGGCATGATGTAGGACGGAAAGATGATGGGAAACTTCGACATCCTACTAATGCCAAGGCTTGGAAGGAGATGGATTCAAGGTATCCTGATTTGTCGATATAAAATCAAAATATCAGACTTGGTATCGCCTCTGATGGATTCAGTCCATATCGCACAATGAGTACAACTCACTCAACATGGCCAGTTATATTGGTTAACTACAACCTTCCACCGTGGCTATGCATGAAGCATGATAATCTGATTCTTTCAACCCTCATTCCCGATCAAGAATCTCCAAAGAACAGCATCGACGTGTACTTGCAGCCTTTAATTGAAGAGTTGAAAGAACTATGGGATGTAGGCATAAACACTTATGACGCGGCGACTGATCAGAACTTTAGGCTGCGTGCAACTGTTTTGTGGACCATTAGTGATTTTCTGGGATACACGATGCTATCCGGTTGGAGCACAAAGGGTAAATTGGCTTGTACCATATGCCATTATAAGACATCGTCAATGCACTTGAAATATGGTAGAAAAATATGCTATATGAACCATATGAAATTTTTACATCCTGAGCACAAGTGGAGGTTTGACAAGAAGCGATTCAATGGTGAAGTTGAATTGGGACAGCCTCCATCAGTTTTAACAGGAACAACCAGCGACAACCAAAAAATTTCAACTGAGAATGATACGACTGTGAAGGAGGTAGCAAAATCGGTTCTCTACAACCAGCGGAAAAATTTCAGTTACCATGTCATCAGGGATTAGGAATAATGGCTGACTATTTTGCTATGCGTGAACGCCAAGAAAAAAAAGCTGCAGATATTGCTGTTGCAACTGGGAGTGGAACTAAAAATCAAAATGACAGGGTTCCGGAAACCGACTTCCCTGATATAGAAAATGAAGAAGTTGAAGCAGGTTTTGAGTGTTGTTTACTTGAATTAATATTATGCCCATACACCATTTCTAAATGTTTTATAAATGTCAAATGGTTAACTAATGAATGTTTTTACTTGAACATGACATTTACGGTCAAAGTTCCTAAAAGGTTATGAGGGGTAACAAGGATGGATAAAGTTCACACAAGGCCATTTGAGAACAGAGTTCTCATCTCCATGAATGAGAAGTTCCAGCCCATTTTAGATTATGGTAAAGATGTTGCTGAATTGAGCCGTTTCCTGGGGACTCTAAAAAGGTGTGTGCCACTGACCTATGCTTCTTGGGAGCATGTTCCCGTGACCCTGAAAGAAACCTTATGGGAATATACTCAGGTAATCACTGGATTTAAACTCACCATGAGTAAATAATTTTTCTCAAGTATTTATTATTTTTTGTGTGTTTGATTTATATGCTAGCAACGGTACATTCTTCCTGAGCAATTAAAAAAATGGGCATGAAAGACAATCCAACAGTCTTGGAAAGGGTACAAGAATATAATTAAGAGTGATTGTTATCTTCCTTATGCAACTGATGAAGAAAGGCTACAGAATAGGCCCGATGACATTCCACTTGAAGATTTCAAGTTACTTTGTAAATATTGGGGAGATCCTGCAATTCAGGTTTACGTAACATATTTAACTCGCATTTTTTATTTCTGCAAGTATGTCACATGAACGTGTTCTCATTTTAATTTTATATCCTTTGTAGACAAGGGCCGAGAAAAAATCAAAAAGTCGTCATGAGTTCAAAGACACACACACCGTTGGTCCAAAACTGTTTTCCCAGGTTCGACACACCATGGTATGTTCGTGAAATTCAAATTTATAATGTTCCATGTGGTTAGAATTAACTGTTAATTTTTTGTAACTTATTGATTTTTTTTTTGCGATAGTGCTGATTTTAATTCTGTAACTCGTAATGTCCCATTTGGTTAGTAAATTAGCTGTTAATTTGAATTTTCTATTCTAAATAGTTAGGATTTAAAGGGTTTAATAGCTAAGTAAATTAATTGTTAATATAAATTTAGAAAGTGACTTGCAGTCACTTTTGATTGCCAAATTACATATTACTTATTGTTCTGCATATTACTTATCATTATAAATTTTAAAAGTCAAATTACATTTTAGTTTGACTGTCAATTGTACCTTACTATTTATTTTTATTTTTTGCGATTGTGCTGATTTAAATTTTGTAACTCGTAATTTCACATTTGGTTAGTAACTTGACTGTGTCAGTTTTTGTACATGTGATTTGCTGCTTGTTTTTTTAATTTTTCTAGGAAAAGAAAATGCCTGAAGATCAGAAGGCATGTGATGGGATAGTATTTATTAAAACTCGAAAGTGCAAGCCTGGACGTGAATACAAGACTAATATTGATGTCATGAACTACAAAATTGTAAATAATGTATTTTTCAATTAATCCCCTGGATCCATATTATATCTCCCCTATATATTTTTAATTCTTTATGAAACTGATGTCGACTATTTTGTAGGAAATGATTGAGAAAAAACTGAACTCATCAGAAGGAGTTGACAGTATTGTTGAACTAATATCGGGAGGAAAAAAGTCCCATGCTCCAGGTTGCCTCATCGGCAGACATGACACAAAATCTGTAGAAAATGCTACCGAGACTCCGGCTCCAACATATTTGTATGTACAAGAATTGACAAAGAAGAAAAGCAGGACGTTATTCAAGAAGTAGAATCAATGATAAATTAGAGGGTTGACGATGAAATGGATACCAAGGTCAGTCAGAAGGTCCAGGACAACTTAATCTTCGTCCTAAAAAGGTTAGTCGAAGCGAACCCTGGATTGAAGATTGATATTGCTGCTATTTGTGGCACAGTTTCAAGCGACACAGGAGCTTCTGGTACTCCTCTGACCGCAGGGCCTAACACTTAGTTGTGTTTGTTGCGTTTCAACTAGTTAAGTAATATTGTGGTTGGTTATTATGTGGTTGGTTACAAAAAGACCATGATTTGTAGTAGATTATGTTATTGGAAGACTTGTACGTTTAAGTAATATTGCTAGGAAGACTTGTATGCTTAAGTAATATTGCTTGGACTAGTTGTATGGATGAAAATGCCTTCTGAGGCTTAAGTAATGTTGCTTGGTATTTATTTTGGGAAATGCAATATTCAGGAGGTCTATTTTCAAAAAAAAAATCTGATGGTGTTGTAATAGGCTCAAACAATGTTGCAATAGGTACTAAATATGTTGTATATAATTAACCTTTTATAACATAAAAGATATTTATATAGGTGTGTTGCCATAGGTAAACACTAGGTCCCAAGGTGGGCCCCACACGTGGGCCCCACATGGGGGCCCCACAGATGGGCCACAAAATGAGGCTCGGCTGTGGGGTCCACATGTGGGGCCCACATTTCTGAAAGAAATTCTAAGGTCTATTGCAACACACTTAGTATGTTACTATAGCGACCAAAGTATGTTTCTATTGATATCTATTCTAACTGGAAATGTTGTGTTGCAATAGAATAGATGCTATGTTGCTATAGATACCTAGACTAACTAGCTACGGGTCAACATAGCTTTGATGTTGTCTTAGCCCTTTTTGGGCCTTTAGCAACATTTTTTCGGGTCTATAGCAACACAGTTTGGGTGTTGCTTAAAGCAATCTATGGCGTAGTGCATCAGTATCAAAAGCAAGAGTAGTCTGAGGTACCTTTAATTCAACATTGTAAACCTCAATATCAGCATTTTCCATGAGAGCATAATTGACCTCATCATCTGATTCTGATGAATCATCCCAGTTAATCTTCTTTGAGATCAAGGCTTGTTTCTTCTCAGCTTTGGGTTTTCTGCAGTTAGCTGCAAAATATCCAATTCCATCATAATTGTAGCATCTTTCCTTTGATTTGTCAAGTTTTCCAGATTTTGATTCTTTCCAATCAGTATTCTTCTATTGTCCCTCTTATCAGAGTTTGAGGAACTGGAACCTTTTCTGGAAAATCTTCTCCCTTTCTTAAAGTTCTTGTAGACCATCTTCTTGAAGCCTTTAACCAATAAAGCAGCCATTTGATCCATGTCTTCATTGTTGTCATGATCATTATCAGTATCTGATTCATTATTAGTATTTGAGTCATCATCGGAGTTTGATGATTCAGTATCTGACTTTGCAATCATAGCTCTTCCTTTAGAGTGCCCTTTTCTCTTAGCTTTCTCCTTTGGCTTCTCTTCAACTTTAAGTGCTATTGGTCTAGACTTAGATCATTTCCTCTTGCTTCTCTGCTCCATCTCTAGTTCATGAGTTTTCAGTATGCCATAGATCTCATCTAGAGGTGTGTCATTAAGTTGGTAGTTATCCCTTATTGACGTGACCCTAAAGTCTCACTTTTCAGGGAGAACAAGTAGGAACTTCAAGTTTGAGTCCTCCAAATTATACTCCTTGTCGACAAGAGACAAGTCATTCAGAAGCTTCTGAGATCTTTCATAGATCTCAGTTAAGGATTCATTATCTCTTGAGTAAAAGAGCTCGTATTCTTGAGTAAGTATTGTCCTCATATTCTTCTTGATATCAGTTGTGCCTTGACACTTTACTTCTAAAGCATCCCATATCTCTTTTGTTATCTTACATCCAATAACCCTATTGGGCATAACACTATCAAGACTGTTGTGTAAGATGTGTCTGACTTTTGCATCCTTCATAATAGATGAAAGATCTTCGGGAGAATAGTCCTTCCTGTCTTTTTCAACCATCTTTTCTGGTTCTTCTGCAACAGAAACAACTACCTTTATTGGTTTCTGAGGATTATCATAAATCCTGCTTAGATATTCAGGATCCGTGGCTTCCAAGCACATAGCCATCCTGACTTTCCAGATTGGATATTCATGTATCTTCAGGATTGACACCTTGATGGTTTCATACCTACTCATGTTGCTACTAATCTATGATGTGGATGGGGGTGGTGGTTGTGGATTTTGTGGTGCTTCTTTGTCTGCCATTATAGATTGATTTTCAGATCTTAAACTATTTGTATGTCAATAGCAAGCCCTGAAACGAATTGTTAGGTCCGTAATCAACTGTGGGGGGTGAATACAGTTTATGCAAATAATTTGACAAAGCTTCAACAAATCAACAGTTTTTATATTAACAGATAAAAACTGATTACAAATGTACTCTCTCAAAAGGATGAACAAATATCCTTGAGAACTGCTAGGTTATGCGAATGATATAACAATGTTCGCAATGCATATAGCATCAACCTAATATGTGCTTCATAAAGAGCACATCTACACAATTAAATAAGGAATCCTATTCTATTACAATAAGGAAACATATCCATGTATTATTGCTTCTGAGATAAAGTCCTTCATCACCTTGAATTCCTGCTTTCCTTTTCCTCCTCGAATATCTACTGAAGTGATAAATCCCGATGACATCATTTGATGATCATCAAATATTGATATATGTACCGATTATGTCACTCTTCAGTAAATACTGATATAAGTCCTGAAATGAACTTCTGATAGTTTCTTGTCCAGATATCATCAATTATATCTAACACAACACTTCTCCCTATCATGCTTTATTTGGTAAATCTCCTGATTATGAGTATCTTAGAGTATTTGGATGTCTAGCATTAATATTAATCCAAAATTTACTTCAGATAAATTTGTTGCTTGAGGTGTACCCGGTGTATTTTTGGGCTACCCCTCCTCTAAAGAGGGTTATAAACTCTACAATCTTGTGACTAAAACTCACTTTGTGTCAAGAGATGTGACCTTTCAAGAGTCAATATTTCCTTATCAAACAGACTCCCTCAAACAATTCATGACACCATTGCCTATTCCAACCGCAAGTATACACCCAGTAGACATAGATGACTTGTATGACCCAACAGACACTGATTGTGCACCTCTAATCACACCTCCTACCACCACTCCTATCACAGACACATACAATAATGCAACTATTGAACCTTTATACCAAGTCAACACTTCAGAATCCACCTTAAGAAGATCAACCAGACAACACAAGTAGCATATATGGATGGAATCCTATCAGACCCACAATGCCACCATCTCCATCAAATATGAGGACACACATATATCTAACCTTGCTTTTACCACTTCACAAGAGAACTTCAGTTGCTTTCTCTCAAATTTGTCTCTGCACAATGATCCCTTATTCTTTAAAGACGCTGTAACTGATCCTGACTGGGTAAGTGCCATGAACCTTGAGCTTGAAGCACTTGAAAAGAACCAAACCTGAAAAATTACCACTCTTCCACCTGATAAAAATGCCCTTGGATGCAAATGGTTCTTTGAAAAAAATACAGGGGAGATGGTTCCTTTGACCGAAAAAAGGATAGGTTGGTTATTCTTGGGTGCAATCAGACTTATGGTGACGATTTCTATGAAACTTTTGCTCATGTGGCCAAAATGACCACAGTGAGAACTTTATTAGCAATAACTGCTATTGCTGATTGAGAGACTATACAAATGGATGTCACCGATGCCTTCTTGCATGGTGACCTTCATGAAAAAGTATATATGAAATTACCTCAAGGATATTCTCCTGCCGGAGATAGGATTACAGTTAACACTCATTATTCCAAGTCAGACCCTGAGCTGGTACTTCTCTTGGTAAAAGCTTGGTATGGCCTCAAGCGGCCCCCACGTTAATGGTTCTTCAAACTCTCTACTACCTTGTTTAAACTTGGTTTTTCTCAGTTAAAGTCTAACTATAGTTTTTTTCTTAAAAGAACGAATTCCAGTCTCACTATTGTGCTAATATATGTAGATAATCTTCTTATATGTGGCAGTTATAGTTCTGAGATTCACAATCTTAAAGACATGCTATCTCAAACTTTCCACATGAAAGACTGGGCCCCTTGAGATATTCTTTAGGACTTGAAGTGGACATAACAACTTCTGGGTTTTTTCTCTCTCAGCAAAAGTATACCAAATATCTCATTCAAGAATATGGTCTGCTATCAGCAAAGCCTCTAAAGCTACCTCTTGAAGCAAACATCAAACTCACTCCTAACAAAAGTGATCTCGTACCTGATGTTAAAGTATACTAGAGATTGGTGGGTAAACTGATTTACCTCACCATTACTAGGCCTGACATAGCATTCTCAGTCCAACTGTTAAGCCAATTCATGCAAACACCTGGTAGTGTTCATCTACAAACAGCCAGTGATTTATCAGGTACCTTGTTGGAACTCTACCTCAAGGAATTTTGTTGTCCACAATTAGTGCTGCTCAACTCTATTCATATTGTGATAGCGATTGGGCCAGCTACCCCCAACACCAGACACTCAACAACTGACTATTGCATCTTCTTTGGTAATTCGCCAATCTCTTGGAAGGCTAAGAAATAGATAGTGGTGGCCAGAAGCTCTGTTGAAGCTGAATCTCGGGCGATGGCCCTTACAACATATGAGATTACTTGGCTTAATGCTCTACTGAAAGACCTTAGTTTTGGACACATTCCTGGTGCAATACTTCACTGTGATAATCAAGCAGTTTTAGCTATAGTTGCCATCCCTGTGTTATATGAAAAAACTAAGCACGTTGATGTAGATTGTCATTACGTTCGAGATGAAATTAAGGCCGGACACATTATTCCTACAAAGGTCTCCTCTAACTCTCAGGTTGCTGACATTCGAACAAAGATACTACCTGTTTCTCTTCATCAAGCACACATGCACAAGCTGGCTGTTACTGTGCCTCACAACCAGCTTGACGGGGAGTATTAAGGATACTGTTATTCATCACTAAACGTTTTGGGACCACCGCTGTGCTACAGACAACTAGGACATAACAACTTGTATAATGATGGGCACAATCTTCCAAAAATAGTTGTTAGGAAATTAATGAAGTCTTGTCCCATTTATGTAGTGATCTGAACCTTTCTTTTGAGGTTATGCAGTTGTATGAATATTGGTCGAGAAAACAGTTTTAACTCTACATCTATTTTTAATCATTTTGGTTCTATAATCAGCTTGATTTGTTATGAATATTATCTTTTTTTCTTAAATTATCTTTATTATCGGTTAGTGCAATATGGCTAACCTGTTTTAATGGATTTAAATACTATATAATTCGGTTTACCTTGCTCTCCTTTTTTTTCCTTCCCAAAATGATGTTTTTGTTAAATGCAATATTTTACTTGCATTCACCTATACATGGTAAAATTTCTTGTGACTAGCATCTTAATTTTTTCAAGAACATGATTTATTGTGTTGCTTAATTCTAAATAAATAGTGGTTTGCGTAATTTTAAAACAGGAACCCGCAGGTATATATTTTTATTCCACAAAATTTATTGAATAATTATTTGTCACATGAATACATGATGCACATAATTTATACAAGGACGTTAAGATTTTATAGTAATTGCGAAGTAGATGTAATATAATTGCACGCCTACGAATGTTACTTTAAAACACACAATTTGGATCTTGCAGATGCTATCCTGTACTTCGCAAAATGGGACAGCTCGAAGCAGTTTCACCAGAGGAACCAACGGTCTTTTCACCCATCATCAGACCTCCAATAAGTTCTCCCCTATCATAAAAGAACTCCACCTTCACAATCTTTGAATCTTCTCCCAACTGTTTGATAATATTTTAGCTTGTCAATTTTCAAAATTAAAGAATATGGAGAACTAAGATTAAACTTGTAATTTTACCTCAAAAATGGCTATTCCATGGAACTCTGCCTTTTCTCCACTAGGGGCTTGTCCTTTAAAAGGACCTTCCATGAAACCCCAGTGCCTGAACTTGTACACAATCACTGGCGGTCCAGTATAAACTTGGAGAATCTCTAGTGCAAATCAGCGAGGAAATGCTGTGGTGAAAACAATATGAGACGACTCAGATGATTCGTCAGCCGGATTGTAGATACGATAATGTTCTGGAAACTGTGTCTGTAGCAGAGCATTGTATGCTCCCTTATTCTCTTTGATTTCTCTCATTGTCAGGCCTTTTCTTCCTGAAGAACACAATAAGTTAGTATTCAGAAATCCCATGATATTTACATAAAACATTGATCAATTCTACGTATTAAGTCATCTTCCTAACACCTTAGGGTTTTAGTAGGGTTGATGATAACTTCACACACACGTGCATGTGACCTTTTAAATTTTCAATAATTATCTTTTACCGTTAATGCTTAGAGTAAACTTGTATGGATCAAGCATTTTGAAGTCTTCTAATCGTGCTTTGTGAAAGATCTCCATTTCCCATGTTTTCACAAGGTTCTGTACTTTTTCTTCCAAAGAACCTGCTGGCCATATCTGCAGAAAAATATAACCAAATTTAC
Source organism: Apium graveolens (assembly GCF_009905375.1). Lineage (NCBI taxonomy): Eukaryota > Viridiplantae > Streptophyta > Magnoliopsida > Apiales > Apiaceae > Apium > Apium graveolens. The sequence goes on from NC_133657.1 coordinate 114,469,806, forward strand.
CAACTAGCAAAACTCGTTAAAAATGAAAATACTATATTTTCTACACAAGTCGTGAAGTTGCAGTTGTGTTTGAAAAGCATACCTTAGTTTGGCCTTCTTCAAAAAGTTTGTTGACGACATCATAGTTTGGAGGAGCACCAAATCTCCATTGAACGTCTTTCACATTCTCTGCATCAAGAAAAGACCTGTATTTATCCCCCATAGTTCCTCTGGATACCATATCTAACTGTGGAGAGAAATGTATCTCCTTTGTTATATATATCATATAAATTCAGTGACTACTAACAGGGGCTATGAGATAATATATAAGATGATCAAGAAAAGTCAAATGTGTAATATTTATAATCGTTTGTTCCTCGTACTGAATTAAATTGATTTGAATATTCTACCGTATTTGATCGTTTAGCTTTTGAGAAGGGCAAAGGTTAGATTTCAATCAAAAAAAATTTACAGGAATGAAGGAGAATCTTCCAGGTAAAAGAAATTGCACTTACCAACTTGCATTATTTGTATATATTATCATTTAGGAATTAGGTGAGTCAAAGTTCGCAATTCTACAAACACATCTTTTTCTTGAGCATACATTATTGTTATTGTAGAGATTTAAATCGTTTACCTGTTATTTTATTCTGTGTAATTTATTTAGTTGAATGGAAACAATCTCCGCAGTTTACTTTCTTGGAAGAAGATGGGGCTGTGCTCCTTGAGAAAGAATCAGGGAACTACTTTCAAGTGCCACAAAAACCTACTTACTATAAAATGTCTTGTATTAAACTTCTTTGATGCTGTTGAAAAGGTCAAGTAAATAATCTTCAAGAGAAAAAAAAACTTCACAACTCTTGAAGGATTTTTTTTCGGAAAACTGAACACGCTGACACGGCCACTTTTGTCTTTCACAAGATCTCAAATACTGCTAGAATGAATCAATGGCTGGGTGCTTATAGTATTATGCCAAATGAATTGATAGCCCACCCGAACTAAATTTCAAATTTTATTATTTATTATGCAACATAAGTCATAGATATTGTCTTAATTTTATAAACTCAACGAAAACATATATGTTTTTTCGGGGCCAGTCAAACTAAATTTCATGTATGAGTCTCATGTCAAGCAATTTGTTTCTCATAACTAACATTATGTCCCCGAGGATCACGATATGATACATGCTCAGAACAGAGATAACAAATAAAGCAAACAAAAGAGAATAAGATGAATAAACAAAATCAAGCACTTACATGTACCACTGTACAAGTAGACTACCGAATGGGTAGTGATAACTCCGGTGTGCGGGGCTGCTCCTTCAACGTCGTGCCTGAAACCTTTGCTGCGGTGGGGGTGCAGCTGTTGTGGGATATCTGCAAAATAATACGGAAGGGGGTTTGGAGTCCCGCGGCGCCTCCGGTGTGAAAGTAAGAACTCGTTTTTGGGGAAGATGAATATAGATAGCAATGTAAGGTACGTGGCTATGTATGTATACGAGTGTATGAGTAGTTCAGAATATCTACCCAGTGCCCATCCGGAGTGCATGGAACCTTCCTAGGAGAAATCTCAGCAACTTTCAACTTCCTAATTACATGGGACTCTGAAGTAGAAGCTTTTTTCCCCATCTCTCTCCGGTCAGAATTACAATCAAAGTCGGAATCAGAAGGTCCCGAGTAGCAGGAGAAGTATACTTTGGCACGCGCTTTAGTCCGGACCATCAACCTAAAAGCAATAAGATGGATTAGTCCAAATCCCTACCAGTTCATAATTTTTATAACCTACAGTGGTCCGGACTATCCTACATTCAATTTTATGAGTTAAAAAATACCAGCCTGGGGAAGAACTACCACGGATGAGGTAAAATTCCCCATAACCCAAACCCAAATGCTGAAGGAAACGCACAAATCAGGAAAAGCCAAAATCAAAAAACACAAGTCTGAGCTAAAAACTACAGTCCGGACTCAAATACAAAACCCTAACACCGAAAATACTTTAGAATCAAAATCAGACACCAAATCATAAACAAAAAAGCTATACATACATATATCCTTTACCAAGAACACAAAAATAACAATCCAATATACATACAAACACAAAAACATAAACAAACAGTAGCATTATCTGTGGAACCGAAAACAAAAAGAAAAAATATAAAGGGGGAGAAGAAACTCACAAATGAAGAGCACAAAGGGAGATAAAGGAAACACAACGAAAACCGTCGAGGATCCTTTGTAAACAGCAAAGGCAACGGCAGCAACAGCAACGGCGGCAACAACAAGCGGAGAAAGGAAGGGAAAAGCAAGAAGAGGGGAGAGTATAAAAGAACAAGAGAGTCAGGGTGCCTTTTATAGCCACAGTAAATTTCAAGGGCCCAAGGTGACGTGGCCACATCCCAACCGTCGATCATTAAAATCGGTATATATATTCACACATATATATTATATACACACAGCAATCATAATGGGGCACGGCTTTTGAAAAAAGACACATGTAAAAAATTCAAATCATTGGGAGAAAACCCCCAAAACCGTTTCAACTCCCAGTCCGGACTATACTACCACAACACAACCCGGACTGGGGGTAAGGAAAACTCAAATTATTCAAAAGACAATCTACCCTAGTCCGGCTTGGTCTACTCCAACAAACCCGGACTAGGGGCAAGGAAAGCTCAAATTCTATAAAAGACAATCTATCATAGTCCGGCTTGGTCTACACCAATACAACCCGGACTGGGGGCAAGGAAAACTCAAATTCTTCTAAAGAAAATCTACCCTAGTCCGACTTGGTCTACTTCAACACAACCCATACCGGGGGCAAGGAAATCTCAAATTCTTCTAAAGATAATCTACCATATTATGGCGTGGTCTACTCCAACACAACCCGGACTAGGGGGCAAGGAAAACTCAAATTCTTCTAAAGACAATCTACCTTAGTCCGGCTTGGACAACCTCAACACAACCCGGACTGGGGGGAAGTAAAGCTCAAATTTGTCCTAAAAGAACTAACTACCTTAGTCCGGCTTGGTCTACTCCAACACAACCCGGAATAGGGGAAGGAAAGCTCAAATTTGTATGATGAGCAATAAAACTACGATCACAATCAACCTTACTCCCCCATCCAGAGAATCTGCATAAGGGAGTGAGGGGCACATAATAGTACATATGGCTCCTAGAAGGTGTGGATCCGGACCCCTGACTCCATCTAGTCCAGCACGCTACTAGTCCAGACTACCTGTTTCCGGCGGCCCAATCCTTGGAGCCCCAGCACGTGAGGCACATGCCCAAACGCGTGATAGAGACAGTTGTCGAAGGAGCAGCCCCGCACACAAGAGTTATCAGGTATAGTCAAATTTTAGTGAGAGGACTGAGTGGAAATAAGATTCAAAATATCTAGCAATGATCCAGTGGTTGTAGAAGCTAATGAAGATTTTATAGTATTATATCTAGTTTACTAAATCGCGGTTCGTTGTGGTCTTTTCAACGTGCTTTTATATAGAATAAATAATAAATTATTTGAATTTTCGGTTTCGTGTTCGTCATTCTGAATAAAAACTTTGGAAAAAAACTAACAAATTTTTCTGAACACTTCTACGAATGTTTTGCCATTGGAACCCTTGATTCCAACTAAATATCTGGTAAACTGCTTTCCGCGGCGGCATTATAAACCTCATATTTTAGCGGCGTACTCCCGACATCCATCAATTAAATTGACATGCTTGTCACCTATGTATTCATGATCACTAAACAATAAATATGAAAACAACTCTAAAAACAAAACAATAATCTTATATACCGAAAAAAGTACCTTACAGCGAAACCATAAGACCGAACCTGGACTTGCAAACGAAACACAAACCACAAAATACAAACATTAATACGTTCATAACTTCATATACACCATATAATAAAAAATAATTAAAAAATCAAGAATTTAATTTAGAAACAACACTTACACGTTATATCCTTATTATATAATATGCATAAGGGAATCTTATCCTTTTTTTTGTAGTTATGGTCCATGTACTACCAATTTAATATGGATTGTTAGATATTTAAACAAATTGATTATAGTTGCTGGATTTAAAATAAAGGAATATTATATAACGAATAATAAGTAGTTATTCAAAAGTGAATAGAATTTCCCACCCTTTCCATGATTTAAAACAAAAAGAAGTAGGATCCTAAACTAAATATTATAATAATACAAAATTCGTAATTATTTTTAATCTTCAAATTCTGGATAATATTTTTTAATTTTTTTAAACAATCACTGAATTAAACATTATTTCGTGAGTTTGTCGTGGACTGTAAAATCGTCAAAATCTAATTTATAGAACACAAGATAGAGCCGAAATAAAATCAAACAAAATTTTGTAATTTTTTTGTTTGTTTGTTTGAACTTTAATTTTATTTTTTTAACTATTTCAGATTAAAAAAATTTTAATAAAAAAAATATTAGTGCATTTCACGTCGAAACATTAAAAATTTGGTAAATAGTTAGTCGGAATTGTATATGGGTTTACATGGTACTTGGGTTAATTTAATACACGGGATTGCTTTTGTATTTATGTTATGTCTGATACGTTTTTCAAAACTTAAATAGAAAGAATCGTTCATCGGTGTAATGACATTGAAATCAGACAAATTAATATACATTATTCATGTTGACTAAAATAAAATTATATTATTGATCGAGGTTAAAATTATATCCTTATATATAATAAGCGTAAGGGAGTTCTTATCCAAAATTTTGGTCATTATCGCCAAAACAATCTCAGTCGTTGATCTGATATATTTAAAATTAGACGATCAAGATTATATCTTCTAAGAAAAAGTAAGACCTATAAAATACATTGTTTTTTAAAACAATCACAAATAGAAAATGATTAATTTATTTACTACTATTAAAAAATATGATAAAGTACTATATATGATTAGAGGTTGAATCAAACATAAATATAAAATGAGTATATTGTTCTACTAATATTCAAATACTAAAATATGATACAATAATAATATCGTAAATAGAATATTATTAGATATTATACTATATAATGTAGATATATAATATACATAGTCAAAAAAGTAATTCAATTCACCCGTATATTTCTCAATATTGCATATTTATTGCAACAATATTGCAACAAATTATCAATAATAAAAATAATATTGAAATAACATCATAAATAACATATATTTACATTAAAAAAATAATAATAAATTTAAAAAAGTAAAATAAACAAATTGTAGAAAACCGTGCATCGCACTGGTTATAATCCACTGTACACTTATACATATAAATATATATGAAAAGATGGAAGAAGACGACTCACCAGTATTGCAGCTACTGTTGATATGTATAAATTGTTATTCAATAATAAGTTTATTATTTTATAATAATATATTTTGATATATTGATTCATAAACATGTCTTTATATTTATTTTTTGACTTGTTGTGCAAGATTAACTTTGGTTGATTTGTAGAGGAAGTTTAGAAGAATATAAGAATTGTTGGAAAAATTAACATTATTTGACTAGAAGAGAAAGTTTAGAAGAATATAAGGTAATTGTAGTTTTAAATAAGATTAACTTTTTTTATTGAAGAGAAAGTTTAGAAGAACATAAGGTAATTGTATTTTTTTAATAGTTTTTAATTCAAAGTTTAGAAGAATATAAGGTAATTGTAGTTCTTGATATTTATTAACTCAAAAAATTGATACAATTATAAAAAAATGAAAGAGACAATTTGAGAGGCACCAGTTAAACGCCTCTGTCTTCTACTTTATATAAGTACTAGTCTACAAAGCCATACTTTATATAAGTACTAGTCTACAAAGCCGCGTTTCACGACGACCTTGTAATATTTTTTTCAAAAAAAAATCAAATAAAGGTGATAGGGAGTAAAATAAACCCTGGTTGCGTAATTAATATCGCATTAATTATGCCCAGTTTGGGTTGTCAATAAAACCCATTTTAAAGGGCCCAAAACCATGAATATTATTTAATTCATAATTAATTAATATGGAAAAAATCATCTAATAAGTAAAATCCATCTAAGGATACAATTCGTTGAAGATTGGCTTCCAAGAAATTTCATAAGATAAGGAATCAATTTCCTGCATTCTTGGACTCCAAAGTCCACTCTAAATCTGAGACTTATCCACCAAGTCTCCTAACCCTAATCCAATTCAAAGTCATCTCATGCATATATAGCCACACCCCACAAATCATAACTATATTTTTGACTTGATCCTTAGCATACAGCAAGGTACGTAGGCATCTTGTGAAGGCAGATTGAGTCACAAAATACGAGATGAGTCAAATAGAGCCTCGAAGCTCACGAACCCTAGCATTAAATAGACCTTAGTTTTCTACTCATAACATTTGGCGTGGTCTGTGAGAAAGCATAACAACAACCATGGTGAACACATGGAGCAAAAATAACGCCCTTGAATAAACACCGGCTGTGATGACCCAAATAATCTCATCAGTGGTGGAGATACTCCCGCACTCAACCTATGCCTCCGCCCAAGCGGGAACCCTGGTATGAATGACTGAGGCTCAGCCATAAGGGACGAATCCCCCGGCTCCTCAAGGGACCAATTCTCAATTTCAACAGCTGCTTGCACCTGTGAATTCTCGACCCGTTGGGTATGAGTACTCAACGATCATGGCCACTAACCCCCCTTAAGGGATGCCCTTGTACCCCGAGATAGGAGGAAGTGGACACTCTAATTAGAGTGAAGCAAAAGGGCGGACGCCCTAATACATACGTGGTTTGGCTCCTATTCCGGAGGATCAAGAATTCTCTGGACCTTATACTAATAGAGACTCTGAGTCATCGGATGACGATGTTGCTACGAGAAGGAGGTGTGCTGGTAAAGAGCCGATGCCTGATACTAACCAGCGCGCCCCTGGAGCATTCAAGGAAAGAGTCCCTAAGATGTCCAAGAGAGGATCAGGGCTCATGAAGATGAGATCCAAAGGCTGAAGCGCGACCTGGAGACACACTTGACCGTAAAACCCCCACTTGCTCTGAGGCGGAGAGATCTTCCTCAAATCATAGACATGGATGGTTCAATACCAAGAAGGGATGTTGCCCCAAGGGCTAATCCAAGTGATCTTATACCCCTATGAGGTCCTGATAATCCAACTCCACCATTCAATGAAGAAATAATGAATGCCCACATCTTAAGGAAGTTTAAGATGCCCACTATCAAAGCATATGATAGTACTGGAGATCCATAAAACCATGTCAGGACGTTTTCTAATGCCCTGTTGCTATAGCCCGTGAATGACGCTATTAAGTGTCGGGCCTTTCCTCAAACCCTGTCGGGTAAGGCTCAAAGGTGGTACAGCCGTCTACCTCCAAATTTGATTGGATCTTTTAAGGATTTGAGTCAATATTTCATCAAGCAATTTATCAGTGGTAGAGTACATGAGAAAAGTTCAGCATCTCTCATGAGCATTGTGCAAGGAGCAAAAGAGTCCCTAAGAGATTATCTAAATCGTTTCATGAAGGAAGCCTTGAAGGTCCCAGATCTTGATGATAAAGTAGCCATGATAGCATTGTAGCAGGGAACTAGAGATGAGTTCTTCAAGATGTCCTTAGCTAAATGTCCCCCTGAAAGCATGTTACAGCTTCAAGATAGGGTCGGGAAGTATATCAAGGTGGAGAAAAGTATGAAGAAGACGGTGGTGAACAACGAACGCGCTGGTGGCGAGAAGCGAAAGACTGATCTAGAATACAATGCCAAGGACAAGTATCCTAGAGTCAAGAAAGACATTAGCTCAACCCCGAAGAAGGGAGGGCCTGGATAAAACCTTACTGAATATGATAGGCTGAATGTTCCTAGGAGCCAGATCTTGATGGAAATCGAGAAAGATAGGGATGTTCGTTGTCCCAAACCCTTAAAAGCTGATCCCGTAATGTTAAATAAAAGAAAATATTATAGATTCCATAAGGACGCTGGTCATGACACTGATGAGTGCCGATAACTGAAGGATGAAATCGAATTCCTAATCTAAAAAGAGAAGTTGAGTAAGTATACTGGAGACGAAGAGAAACCCAATAATAGAAGAAGGAACTTTGATGATCGTAGAAGAGATCAAGATGATCAGGGGCAAAACCCTCAACCCCGAGGGCCAATGATAAAACGATCTTTGGAGGACCAACTACTACTCGATCATCTAAAAACTCAAGGAAAGCTTATGCTAGAGAAGTCATGCACGTAGTGGGTGAAGCTCCGAAATGGGCCAAAACAGGAGTATCAATGGTATTTGATGATTTCGATTTGGAAGGGGTCAAGTTTCCCCATGATGATCCCCTAGTCATAATACCCATAATAGGGAACAACCCGATAAAAAGGGTCCTTGTAGAAAATGGAGCATCGTTAGACATCTTACTCTATGATACCTTCATAAAGATGGGTTACAATGACTATCGATTGACCCCAACTGATATGCCGATATATGGATTCGCTAGAATCGAATGCCCCATGGAAGGAATAATTAAGCTACATCTAACAATGAGGAAAGAGCCAAAACAGGCTATGCAGATGCTGAAATTTGTGGTAGTAAAGGCTGGATCAACATACAATGCAATAATGGGAAGGACAGGAATACACGCCTTCAAGGAAATCCCCTCATCCTACCATTCCGTGATCAAGTTTCTGACCAGGGACGTAATAGGAGAATAAATTGGAGACCAAAAGATGGCTAGAAGTTATTATCTAGCCTCGCTGAGGGAAGATGGAGTAGGGGCAGTTCCTGCCTATTGAAGATCTTGATGTCCGTGAGAATGATGAGAAACGAGGGAAGCCAGCAGAAAACCTGATCCCAGTTCCTTTGGCTCCCGGGGACACTGAAAAAGTAACTTCCATTGGGGCATCATTGGAGGATCCCCTTAAAGGGAAGTTAGTAAGGTTCTTGCAAGAGAATAATAATGTGTTTGCATGGTCGGTAGCAGATATGCCAGGCATAGACCAAGAATTGATCACCCACAAGTTGAACGTGGATCCTAATCTAAAGACCGTGAAGCAAAAGAAAAGGAGTTTTTCCCCCGAAAGGCAGGAAGCCATCAAGCAAGAAGTGGAGAAGCTCTTAGAGGCTGGTTTCAATGAAGAGATATAATTTCCGAAATGGTTAGCAAAACCTGTAGGGGTGAAGAAGGCTAATGGAAAATGGAGAATGTGTAGATTTTACTGATCTGAATGATGCATGCCCAAAGAATTATTTCCCGCTTCCAAGGATAGATAGTCTTTTAGATGCAACTGCTGGTCACGAGATGTTGAGCTTTATGGATGGGTTTAGTGGTTACAATCAGATCAAGATGCATAAGGATGACATCTTAAAGGTATCATTCATCACTAACTTTCATATTTTCTATTATCTTGTTATGACATTTGGTCTCAAGAATGCAGGAGCTACCTATCAAAGGTTGGTAAATAAGATTTTTAAAGATCTTATTGGGAAAACTATGGAAGTATATGTAGATGACATGTTAGTCAAAAGCCTTTTGAAGATTGACCATATAACCCATTTGAGGGAAGCTTTTGAGGTCCTGAGATACCACAAAATATCCTGCAAAGTGTGCTTTTGGAGTGGGGTTTGGAAAGTTTTTAGGATTGATGGTCTCCAAAAGGGCAATTGAGGCCAACCCGGACAAGATAAAGGCCATCTTAAATATGGAACCTCCACGTTTTGTAAAGGATATAAAGAAACTCACTGGAAGAGTTGCAGGTTTGGCACGATTCATATCCAAGTCTGGGGACAAGTATTCGCCCTTTTCAAGGCTTTAAAGAAGGTGAAATATTTTTCATGGACAGAAGAAAGCCATGTGGCATTTGAGGAGCTGAAGAAGTACATGGTTCAAGCACCGTTGTTGGCCAAACCAGTTCTTAATGAAACTTTATACTTATATTTGGCTGTTTCAGAAAATGCCTTGAGCGCCATATTCATTAAGGAGGAACTTAAATTCCAAAAACCTATATATTACGTCAGCAAGATTCTGTATGGGGCTGAGCTGAATTATTCAACTATCAAAAAATTTGCTTTAGCTTTGGCGATGGCCTCAAGGAAGTTGCGTCCTTATTTCCAAGCTCATAAGATTGAGGTACTAACGAATCAACCTATGATAAACATCATTCACAGTCCTAAAGCCAATGGAAAATTGATTAATGGGCCATTGAGCTAGGAGAATTCGATATAAAGTATAAGCCACGAACGACTATAAAAGCCCAGTTCTTGGCTGACTTCGTGGTTGAATGTACAATCCCCAACAAAGAAGTCGGGGGCAGGATGGTACCGTACCTCAATAAAGGGAGTCAAAAGAGGAGAATGAAGGGGGAAAGAACAAGGACAAGGAATTCTGGGTTCTTTATTTTGATGGAGCATCAAAAATAAATTCGAGTGGAGGAGGGCTAGTTTTACAAAGCCCAGATGGATTCTTGATTGAATACGCTATGAAGTTAGATTTTTTGACTACAAATAATGAAGCAGAGTATGAAGCTCTGATAGCTGGGCTTGGCCTAGCAGGGACATTGAAAGTCAAAAACTTGAAAGTTTGTGGAGATTCAAAACTTGTGATATCCCAGGTCAAGGGAGAATTCGAAGCAAGAGATGAAACAATAGCAAAGTATGTACGCCTGGTGAGATCTGTGATGACCCAATTCCATGAGTGCCATGTCGAGCACATCCCAAGAGAGGAAAACACTAAGGTCGATGCATTGTCCAAGTTCGCTTCGTTAGAGGTAGAAGAAAGTTCTGAGAGCGTGTATTTTCATGTTTTAAAAACATGCAGTATAGATATGAAGCTTGTTGCCCCTATAGGGCTTGGGGAATCATGGATAGATCCCATTAAAGCCTATATCCAAACTGGTTGGCTCCTGACTGATGTGACGCAAGCACAAAAATTGGTTGTACGAGCACTGAGGTACTATTTGATTGATGGACTTTTATAGAAGAGGTATTATGTGGTTCCCTACCTGAGATGCCTTAGGCCCGACGAGGCACGTTTGGCCCTCGAAGAAGTACATGAAGGAATTTGTGGACAAAACTTGGGGGGTAGAGCTCTTGCGCACAAGTTAACCAGGTTAGTTTTCTATTGGCCGAAAATGATGGTTGATGCCAAAGACTATGTGAAGAAGTGTGATCATTGTCAAAAGCACGCACTAGTTTTCCGAAACCCCCCGAGATGCTGACTTCCATCAACTCTGCCATCCCCTTCCTTATATGGGGAATGGGTATTCTCAGGCCTTTCCCCATGGCCACAACACAAAAGAAGTTTTTAATTATGGCTATTGACTACTTTACTAAGTGGATCGAAGCCAAGCCTTTAGCCAAAATTACGAATAAGCAAGTTGCACAATTCCTGTGGGAAAACATTATGTGCAAATATGGAATTCCTCGCATCTTGGTATCCGATAATGGAACATAATTCAATAATGGGTAATTCAAGAAAAACTGTGAGGAGAATGAGATTGAGATGCAGTTCACTTCCGTGGCCCATCTTCAGACCAATGGGCAAGCAGAAGTGGAAAACCGAATTATTCTAGATGGGTTAAAGAAGAGGATTGAAAAATCTAGGAATAACTGGGTAGATTAGATACTTCTGATACTCTAGGCTTATAGGACCACTTGTAGAGTCATTACGGGGGCAACACCGTTTACGTTAGCATTTGGGGCAGAAATAGTCATTCCAGTAGAGATATCGCATTCATCTCCGTGAGTCCAAGCATATAATGCTGAAGAAAATGAGGAAGGGCAAAGGTTAGCCCTGGACTTAATAGATGAAGCGGGACGAAGCACATGCAAAGATTTTGGAATATCATAAAAAAGCTTCCTTTTATTACAACCTAAAGGTGAAAGAAAGGTTTTTCAAGAAAGGTGATTTGGTCTTAAGGAGGGTGGAAGCTTCTGGAGTAGGCAGAGGGGACAACTCACCCTGAATTGGGAAGGGCGATACAAAATTAAGAACGTTCAAGGAAGAGGATCCTACAAGTTAGAAACTATGGATGGAGACGAAGTATCAAGGACTTCGCATGCTCGGAACCTGAAAATTTATCACATATAATTCATCGGAAAGGAAGTATTAATTAATGGTTCAAAAGCACCATGAAGCTTTGCTTGCTTAGGATTTCGTATTTCAGTTCAATAGGATTTCTACTTTAGTTCACAAAATTTATGTATGGGATGGATCCCAAAGATTTATGAAATTTGTGAAATTTCTAATATCTAATGTTGAGTTTCTGCAAAACATAATAGAATGAAAATGTGCAAACCAAATGCAGATAAATATAAGGAAAATAAAATTCAATAAATAAGGAGACTACATGTCCTGAGCATAAATAACTAAGCCACGCAGGGCCAATAAAAACTCTAAGGAGCGGAAGTGTCCTCGGAATCTATATCAGCATATCCTCCACCCTCACTCAATGTCTCTGTGGTATCAGTCTCGTTCGAAGAAGAGCTGAGATCCTCGGTGACAGGTCTAGAAGATGACTTTGGATGAGGAAGGAGCTGAGTACGAGGAACGTCATCCGAGACAACTATGCGGGTACAAAACCTCTGTAGTAAAGCCTCATCATCAGGACACACATTGTCCGCAAGGTTAATATCGGGACAAGCCTCGTTCACGGTCCCAAGAGTCGTGTCTCCGCCGGTCCTAAAAATCCCAGGGAACACCATGTCTTCCCTAACCCTCATGGACTGAGCAAACTCCTTCGTATCCAGATAAGAGTCGATGATCCTATCCTTCTTTGCCTTCAGAGTAACTAGCTCAGCATTAGCCTCCACTAACTCCCCCTCCTTATGTTTCATCTTCTTCTCCAGCGCACATACGTCCTCTGCTGCCTCCTAAGGGTATTATCTGAGTTATCAGAAGCTTTCTTCCAAGATTCGGCTTGTCTAATGGCCGCCTGGAAGTAGGCAGCAAGAAAAGGAGAAAGAAAAGATATAAGGCAAGAAAATAATATGACTATAAGGTTAAAAGAACTTAAAATGAGAAAATGTTAACCGAAGCCATAGACTTATCCCCATGAGCTTCACACATTCCAAATCCTGGCCAACCACTATGTCAGTGAAATCCTTCTGGGTGATGGAGTGATATGACTAGTCCCAAGCGTGTTTTGTGGACCCAACCACGGTGTTTCCTCGGTGGAACCCCTAAAGAGGCTGGAATGAGCCTGTGGAAGTAGGAGGAGGGATGGATGCCGCTCTATCCCCAGTCGAAGAGGCCTCCACAACAACCTCCTTATGCTTCTTCAAGAACTAGGGTTTGTTGTCTTTCCCCCAGTGTCGAGCCCGACCAACCTAGCCTTTTTCATCCCTGTCGTTTCCTCGACTACATGGAAGTTCTCAATATTAATTTCCTGAGGCACTGAAAAGAAAAACAAAAGACAAAGAAAAGTGGTGTCAATAATGCATGAAAAAAGAAGAAAGCACGAGTAGGGAAAAAAAGAAGTACCTTGCACGGAGACTGAGGAAAGTCTGACGTGGATCAAAGAAAATTCCTCTAACAAAGTCCAGCTGGTAGTCTAGCCATTATCCTTTATAAGCTCGTTATATACTATAGTTTCCTCGGGAGATAGGTGAATGGTTTTGGGACTATCGTCAATGAATTTACCAAAAGAAGATCTAAAAAGTGTACCTCATTCACCATTCTCCCATTTAAGCCCAATAAAAATATTTCTCCAGTGCTGGTTATTATCGGGAATTGAGGCACTGTTGAAAATTTATGGGCACTTGGGTCTTTGCCTAATATAAACCCAACCACATGAGGTTTGACCGCTATTATAACACTAAAAGATTTTCCTAAACACAGCTACGGAAAAGGGAAAACCTGCCTAAGACATAAAACCATAAAACAAAGAATGGTCCTCCAGGCGTTGGGAGGAAGTTAACAAGGGTTAATTTGTAAATCCGCTAATAACCTAGGAATGAAGTCGTGAAAAAAAAACCTAAGCCCCGCGGAAAGGGCATCTACATAAACAAATAGAGTGTCAGCCTTCCAGTGGCATGTGCGATCGCCACCTTCGGCAGAAACTATCATAAGGGGAGGATGAACATTAAAGGTTATACTAAGCTTGTCAATATCATTTACATTATACCATTTGGTATAATAATCAAAGGAATATAAGTGGGCATCAGACGGATATTCATCTCCCCTAGTGTTAATCATATCTAGTAACGACATATAAAAAGAACGAATTTTGATATCGTTACCTCTCTTGGAAGCTGATACAATTTTGGCTGCCCCCTCTAAGCTTTTCTTCGCCATTGATGGAGACTGAATGGAAGCTTGAGGTTGAATATTCGAGGAATAAGATGGCTGGAAAAGCCTTGCTTTATACCAGAAAAATCTAGAGAATTTGAGAGAAGAGAATTAGAAATGAGAAATGAGAAAGTGAAGTGTGAGATTTCACTTCACTCTCCCCTCTCTTATATAACCCCCCCCCTATCTGATTAATGGGCCGGTAAAAAAGGAATTTTAACCGTTTATAACCGGTTAAAAGCCAAGCCCAAAGGCTTAGGCCCAGCTCTAGAGGTTTCTAGAAAGCTCTTAAAAAATTAAATAAAAACAAAAAATATATATTATATATAAAGTAATACCCCAGAAGATTCCAGAACATTCTGGATAATTCTGGATTAAAAATCCCATGTTGATAGGCCCAAGGTAATTAGGCCCATTTAGGAAGTCCAGGAGAAAAGGCCCAACTATTATAGGCCTAGTACAAAGCCCAGGAAAAAGCCTGATTAAGGTTGGAGCCCGGCTTTAAATTAAATAAATCCTAACCAAAAAATAGGTCAGGATCCTGATAGACAATTTGTGGTCGAAAAACCAACGATCAGGAAATAATGGCCTATAATTCGGTCAAGATTACGTGAAAACATAAAATCTTGACAGAATTTCAACCAGGATCCTGGTCGAAAGTACGTGGTCGAAAAACCAACGACCATGATTAAATGAGCCCTTAATTCGGTCAGAATTTACAAGTCAAATGTCAAAAAACTGATTGAAGTGATCTGATCGAAAATTTCCACGACCGGAATTAACTAGCCCTTAATTCGGTCAGCAAATCATATGTCAGCATTTAAATCATGACCGAAATTCGGTCAAGATCCTGATCGAAGCATACACGAGCAGAAGTTTTGGGGGCTTAATTCAATCACAAAAAGGTAACCATTCCTAACCGAATTTCGGTCAGGATTCTGGTCGAAGTCACCCTGATCGAATTTCTCACGACTAGAAAAAAGGGGGCGTAATTCGACCAGTATCCTTGTCGAAAAGGAGTCCTAGTCGAAGTTGGTTAAAAAAAGAAAAAAAAAAGGAAAAAAGGAAAATCAAGGAAATATTCCAAAAAACTAGGAATTATTCCTGAAAATCAAAGAAAAATTCTAGAAAATTGTGAATAATTCTTGAAAAACAAGGAAATTTCCAGAAAATGAAGGAAAAAATCCTTAAAAGTACCAGAAAATTCCTAAAAATAGGAATAAGGTAAGAAAATAAATATAGAAATTTTATAAAATATTATGAAACCTCGTAAAAGGTAAATTGTTGTAAATGTGTAGGTCGCTCCACACTTTACGTTGAAAATGATACCCTGTAAGGGAACAAATGAACTTAACTTCAGCGAAATCTTGTACGATTTCCCAGAAGTTGAGGGGCAAATGATAGGGAGTAAAATAAACCCTGGTTGCGTAATTAATATCGCATTAATTATGCCCGATTTGGGCTGTCAAAGAAGCCCATTTTAAAGGGCCCAAAACCCTGAATATTAATTAATTTTATAATTAATTAATATGGGAAAAATCAGTTGATAAGTAGAGTCCAACTAAGGATACAATTCCTTGAAGATTGGCCTCCAAGAAACCTCATAAGATAAGGAATCAATTTCCTACATTCTAGCTCGGACTCCAAAGTCCACTCTAAATCTGAGACTTGTCCACCAAGTCTCCTAACCCTAATCCAATTCGAAGACATCCCATGCCCATATAAGGGGCCACACCCCATAAATCAGAACTACGTTTTTGACTTGATCCTTATCATACATCAAGGTACGTATGCATCTTGTGAAGGCATATTCAGTCACGAAACACGAGAATAGTTAAATAGTGCTTCCAAGCTCACGAACCCTAGCATTAAATAGAACTTAGTTTTTTACCCATAACAAAAGGTTATCTAGGAAAAAAGATAAACTTTAACAGAGTAAATTATTAGGTTACCACCCGTTATAATAAATATTTATATGAATAATATATAAAATATGTAATAATTAAAATTTAACTACCGACAATCCCTCCAAATTTTGTTATTTATATTATCATAAATGTACTAATTTCTCGAATGTGATAGTCGCGCTTCGCGACGATCTTATAATTTATTTTTTAAAAAGATTTTGTGTAAATATGATTTTAGAAAAAAAAATTAATTAAAGTAAATAATTTTTTATACTAATATGATGTCGCGCTTCATTAGGTCGACACCCGTTGTAATGTTTATATAAGACCCGCTTTGCAACGCTATTGTAAAGATTATTAATAAAGCAATCGATAAAAATATATGTAATCTATTATATCTATTATAGGTGAACATGGGTTTTCACCTATTTTGTAAATTACTTATACCTCCTTTCAGCCATATTTAGTTAAAAAAATATTTTTGATGGGAATCGAACCGTTATCTCATTAAATAAGAAAGATTATGTTAATGTACACAACCATATCACCAACACAGCCTTTGATACAATTATGTAAAATCATTAACTACATGTCTTAAACATAAGTTTTTAAATCTATTTAATAAATAAATTACACATATATCACTTTAACATCGGCTAATCCTATGAACAAATGAAATTAGTATTCACATATAATGATGGGAATCGAACCCGTGACCTCATGAATAAGAAAGTTTATGTTATTGTACACAACCATTACACCAACACAATCTTTGATATAGTTAAGTAAAATCATTAACTACATGTCTTAAACATGAGATTTTAAATCTATTTAATAAATAAATTACACATATATCACTTTAAGACCAGCTAATCCTATGAACAAATGAAATTATTATTCACATATATTATAATCATTTAATAAATGGAAGGTACGAATATTAAAATATTTATTTTTAGAATAAAAATATGTGTATTATACAAATAATAAAATAATGAAAATTTGTGTAATGATTAAAATCCATATGTACAAAAAGTCACTTATATGAACAACATTTTTGAGCCACTAATTTTCATCCTGATAATAAATTTTTCATATAAAGTATTAAATTTTAGCACAAATACAAAATTTTCCGATCCCACGATTCAGACTATATCGAAATAGATGGGAATATCACGAATTTAGATGTGAATCTTCTCATAAATCATCTATTCTCATTAATCATCAACATATCATTATTATATCGACCTTAATCTTCACAATCACAATACTCTGAAAATAATCTAACCTAATCAAAGATTATAATAGATAAATGAAGAATGGTTAGAGTGAGGATTGATTGAACGAATTTGTAAAAGATGAAAGATAGGTGGTCAAAGAAAATATAAATGTACCTATACAATATGATCGAAGAAGAAGCTGATTTGAAAGATTAAGGTGGACGAAGTTTAGTCGGAGGGTGATAGAAATGAGTAGGTAGGGATTCTTTGGAATAAGTTATAGGAATAGTATGAAGTAGGAATATGCGTAAAATTGATAATCGGTGCATTAAAAATATTGTGACTAAATTTTAAAGTAATTAAAAATGTGGGTTTTAGATTAGTTCTCCTTTTTCATTCAAAATTATAAAATATTTTAATCCTAACTAAACGACAACATTTACAACGAATGCACCGATATTGTTGTCTCTAAATTTTGTCAAAAATGTGTTTAATAAGAAACTTATAACAAAATTGACATTTTACTAAAAAATTCAGTATGCTTAACACGTTATCCTACTAAACGAGCATACAAGATTGTCATTAATATATTTAATTTAAATTTATAATCACAACTTTTGCGGTAAACTGGGCATAAAAAAGTATTTAGTTTGCAAATCTTATTGTAAGTAAACAGTTAGACTTAATTTTACTTTTAATAAACAAATAAAAAATAATGTTGACATTATAAGTTTTCATACATTATACGGTGCGATTGAAATAAACAGTACCTTGTGCTTTGCATTTTTACCTTGTGTTGACAATATCGATAACTTCCTATAATATATACATACATACACACATACACACATACATATATATATGTGTGTGATGAATTATAGGAATTAAAATGCATAGCACCTTGTGCTTTGCAAGCCTTTTCATTTTTATTATAATCTTCTATAATAAAAATAAAGAAATGAATTTATAATTATTACAAATAAAAAATGTTTAATATTTTAGAAATTTAAATGTGTAACATTTTGCTAAAGTCTAATTCATACTCTGAGGTCGAAAGAAACTTCTACTACCAACTACTAAAATTTAAATTAATCGACATGCAGAGATTATTTTGAAAAATGAACCGTTATCATAATATGAAATTAAACGTGTCTCCTGCTTTGCACGGGCTATCATGCTATATCATAGAATTAGTGAACACAATGTTTTACCCATTAAATTGACTTAGAAAATGAAAAAAAAAATTATATATAATTTGTACCAATTTGTATCATGTTATTTTGAATTAAATTTTTAAACCATATTTTTTGTAAAGATTTTGTATCATGTTATTTAAAATTTAATTTTCAAGCCCGTGTGGATTTGTATTTGAATATGATAAAAATATCTTTAACATAATTTTAAATATACATCTTTTGTAATAATTTTCATTCCATAAAGTTAGGACATTTAAAAAAGAAATACAATATTCAATATTTAAATTATTAGGCAATGGCCTATTTATTACTTTTCTGAAATTTTTGGATATATATTATTGAAAAATAAAATAAAAAATATTCAAAGATTAAAAATAAACTACTTTCATATTTTATATCCCACATTCATTGAAAGATATATATAAAGAATTAAAAATTCAATTCAAGTGAAACACAGGTTCACCTGTTCTTCGAGCTGTTTGCGAACCGAGCCGTTCGCGAACAAGCTCGAGCTAGACTCGTTAAGGGCTCGGTTCGGCTCGGTTCCTTAAGGGCTCGAGCTTGACCTCGAACACAAAAATGTGTTCGTTAAGAAAACGAGCTCGAGCCGAGTTTTTGGCATATTCGGCTCGAACTCGGATCGAGCTTGACTCTGCTCGGTTTGGCTCGAAAAAATTCAAAAAAAAGTTAATTTTTATAAATAATTTTAAATTATTAAACCATATGAATGCCAAAATATATATTTATTAATTTGAAAAAAAATCAGATAATAAAAATTATTTTTTTTATTTTAATATTTATGAACACAAGTGATTTGACTACTACTTGTAACTAATATTTATTTCCTGATTGATGCTTCAATTTTCTAAAAATTATTTATAAATAATCCAACCGTACGAATGTCAAGATATATATATTTAAGTGAGATAAAAAAATTAGAAAAAAATGAATATATTTGATTTCCTATTTTAACAGGTAACCAGTAGTTTGACCAGTACTTCTATTTAGTCCCATATTGATATTTCAATTTTTTTAAAAATATTTATGAATAATCCAACCGTATGGATGTTAAGATCTATTAATTTTAGTGATATCAATTTTTTTTAGAAAATAATAAATATATTTGGTTTGTTATTTTAACAGTCAACCAATGTTTTGACCTATACGTGTAACTACTATTTTTTAAAAAATATTTATAAATGATCCAACCGTACGGATGTTAAGATCTATATATTTTAGTGATATGAAAAAAAAATTAGAAAAAAATAAATTTATTTTGTTTGTTATTTTGATAATCAACCCATGGTTTGAATAGTACTTGTAACTAATGTTTAGTCTCATATTAATATTTCAATTTTTTTAAAAAATATTTATGAATGATCCAACCGCACGGATGTTAATTTCCATATATTTTAGTGATATAACAAATTTTTTAGAAAAAAATAAATGTATTTGGTTTGTTATTTTAACAGTCAACCGGTGTTTTGACCTATACTTGTAACTAGTGTTTAGTCCTATATTGATGTTTTGTTTTTTTTTAAAAATATTTATAAATGATCCAACCGTACTGATCTTAAGATCTATATAATTTAGTGATATAAATTTTTTTTAGAAAAAATAAATGTATTTGGTTTGTTATTTTGATAATCAACCAATGGTTTGAACAGTACCTTTAACTAATATTCAGTCTCATATTAATATTTCAATTTTTTAAAAAATATTTGTTAGGTCACACACACTATAGAAGGGGGTTGGATACAGTGTTTACTACAATCAAATCGAATATAAGAACTCAAGTAACAAAACACGGATTTTATTTAACACAATAAACTCTGTTACAAAGAACTGTTCTCACTCAGTGATGAACAAATTATCACGAGAGCTGCTAGAGTTACAATAAATAATAAACTCGATTATGATAACACATATAGTGTAAACCCTATGCCTGAGTTTATATACTACACAGTTACAAGATAATCTTCTAATTGATATCGAATATAATTATGCTACCTAATATATATCAATCAGTTATCTTTTCTTCCAAGTATTTAATTCCTTATAGAATTCTTCTTCATGCATATCTCTTCTTGTATTTGTCTTGATCTTCTTTCCTTTCAATCAGCCGCCTTCCTTATCTGAACGTCTTCTTAAGTCCTGATATTATCTCCTGATAAATATCTCCTGATAACTTAAGTTCTGACAACTTAAGTTCTGATATCTTAAGTCCTGACTTCAGTATAAGTACTGATTTCCAGTTAAGTACTGATTTGTCCTGTTAAGTAAGATCTGAAAACTAAACACAAATCATATTAGACATGACATCACAAATATATCTAACAATCTCCCCCAACTTGTAAATTAGCATAATATACAAGTTCACGAGATATTTGATGATGTCAAAAACATTAAGTACAAATGCATGAGAATTTGACTAGATAACGACAACTTACAGTCCTTGTAGCTTTACCATCCTTAAAGTTTGATTTCAGTTTCAGTCTGTATACACTTCAGGATTTAAGCAGTTGTAGATCTTTGACTTGGCTTCAATTTCTGATCTTTTTGATGTCAGGAGTTGTTCTGAGATAGTTCTTTAACAAACATCTCTCAGCATATTCAAGTTCATTGACCATCCTTCTTTTATCATTCTTCAATTCAACTGTATCTTCACCAGTTTGAGAAATAGCAGCCCTGAGATCATTTATTTTAGCTTTCCTTATATCCTGATCTAGTCTGATGATATAGGCTTTATCAGACTCAAGATTGAATTCAAGTCCCTTAATACCAGAAAATGTAGTGATGATTTTAGCAGTATTATGCTTCATTTCAACAATTTCTCCACTGTGAGATCTATACTTGGGACATTATGGGCTATCAGACTTTAAAGAGTAAAGCTTCTTCTGTCTTTGAATATTTGATTTTAAACACCCTGCAGCACCATCTGTTGATCTGTTTTTAACTTGAAGCAAAAATAGAACATGTTCTAGTTCTTCAAAATACTTCAATAAAATTGCATTCTCCCTGATCTGGAATACCCTCCCATCTGTCATAAAGTATAACATGATGTCTTCTTTAAAAATAGAATGGTAAACCATTTGTACAGATTCAAGTTGATTCAATCTCTCAAGAGTTGCTCCTACACCTGGTTCACTTAAGGAAGTTGGATCATTGGTAGTGTTGCTTACTCTCTTCTCTTTAGAACTACCCAATCCAGATTTGTCTCTTGCTTCCTTTCCTGTAACAACTCTTACTTCAAAACCACTTGATGTAGTCTTTATAGATTGAGTCTGTTGAGCTTTGGTGAATCCTGGTAGTAGCATCTTTGTAGGTTTAACATGAGCAATGTCAGAGGTTTCCTTTTCCTTATCTTCTGATATCAAGCCAACTTGAGCTATATCATAGGTTGCTTGATTCACTGTCAGATCAGAACTTACTACATCTTGACTCTGAACAACTTGAGCCATGTTAGAGGTTGGTTGAGAAATCTTCTTTTTCATCAGAGTAAGACTAGCATTTTCTTCATCAATTATTTCTTCATCCATGACCGACACATATACCTTTACAAATTCATCAACTTTTTCTTTGCCCTTGGATCTTGGATCTACCTCCACTTGTGATTTGGCTTTGGTTGCCTCAGAATTTGTCCTTTCTTTTATCACAATGCCTTTAGGCTTTGGAAGTTTCTTTTCAACAACAGAAGCTTTAGACTTGGAGTTGACTTTTTCTACTTTAAGTCTAGCTTCTTCTTCCTTTACACTTTCAAAGTCCATTCCAGGATTTTCTTTAAGAAATAATCTCTTTGAAATCTCTTCATCAAGTTTCAGATGTTCAGAAGAACTTATCCTTTTACCAGTATCAGAACTTATTCTTCTCCCAGTATCAGAACTTGTTCTTTGACCTTTGCTTGATGAAAAACCTTTGCCTTGACCATGACCTCCACCCATTCCAGAGTTTCCCTGGTCATCATTTTTATCATCCTTACCCTTCAGTGCCTGAATAGATTTGCATTTGGACTTAATTACTTTCTCCCCCTTTTTGGCATCAGCAGGTAAAAGAATAGAGACAATCAATTCCACTAACGATTGGATCTCATTGAGTTGAGTATGATGAGAAACTTGATTCTTCAGAATTTCATCAATCTGAGGTTGCTGCTTCTCCTGAGTTTTTTCAATATACCCAATTATGTCAAAGGCTGGCTTGAAAAACCTATTCTTTTCCAATTTTATATTCATATCTTGCTGGATCAAAGATTCTTGAATTTTATTCACCTTGTCATGAGTTATGGAGTGTTGACCTTGAAGGTGCCTTGTACTCATTGCAGTTACTCTCAGCTGTGCCTTGAAATCATCATTTATCAGCATTTCATCAGCTTTGGCAAGGTGCTCAGCAAGAATTTTTTCAGTAGGAACAAAACTAACTGAGTTCCATTCCTTAGTCCACTCCTTTCCTCTAGGAGTTTCACTCCAAGGTACTGGTGCATTTTCCCTAACAAACTTCTTGATCAAATCAGCTTTGCATGGAGCTTGTTGAGGTGCATGTCCTGATGGACCAGCTGCATCAGCATCTACATTTTTAGCAGCTTCACCAGTAAGTTCAGCATTATCAGCATCAGAACTTAAAGAGCCTGCAGTATCAGCATCCTCTGATAAAATAACAGTATGTGAGGCTATAGAGGCTTCAACATCACCCTCTAAGTTCTGATCTGCATCTAAGTTCTGATCAACAGCCAAATCTTGATGCCCACCTAAAATCTGATTCTCATCATCCAGATTCAGAATTGGTGTAGTTGGAATAACTTCATTGAAATCAGCTTCTTGAATTGGTGTTGCTGGTGGAGTGAGTTGAGTTGGTGGAGCTTCCAAGTACAGAACCTCAGGCACAATTAAGTTATGAATATCAATTTCAGCACTTGTACCTGGGTCTTCAGTATGTACTGGATCAATTATTGGAGACACGGGAGGTGTAGATACTGTCTCTGGAATATCCTCTTGTTCTTGAATAGGAGACTTATGAGCTGATTCAGCAGTAGGAAGTAATTCAATGACTATAGGTTCTGTTGGGATCAGAGATTTCTGACCCCCTTCCTTAGCTGCTGCTTCCAGAGTGTCTTCAGAGTGTGATGATACACTGATAGCCCTCCTGGCTCTTTGCTTCTTAAGTCTCTTTGCAGAATTAGAGACTTTGGGAGATTCATCATCAGTATTTAGCTTTCTAAGCCTTTTGAGGGGCCTAGAACTCCCAATTTCAGTATCTTTCTGAGAAGAGATCTTCTCAGCTTCTACAACAATAGGTTCTGATATAGGAACCTGTTCCTCATTGTCTGACTCATCTCTCAGAACAATTCTCCTTCTCTTCTGTTGAGATTGAGGTACTATCTTAGTCCTCTTGGGTTTTGAAGATGAAGGCTTTACTGGATGTGCTGAAGGTTGAGCTTGAGATGACTGTGATGGTTTGAAATATGTCCTGATGGAGGGTTGAGTAGGTTGAGGTTGAGAAGTTTGAGGTTGTTGTGTAGTTGTGGTATGTTTTGATGGCTGGTGTGTTGGTTGTGATGTGTTGATGGGTTGGACATCAGGGTAAACAGATGTGTATGTTTGTGGATCAGCATTTACCAGGATCTGTTTCACTAACTGAGGAATCTGTAAGGGTCTCTATACTGGTTTCTTAATGTCAGCATTTAACAAATCATTAAAAGCCCTTTTTGTAAGATTAAAGGGTGGAATTAAATCACTGGTAGGTTGGGGTTCATTAGCACAACAAAATGAGTTTGATGAATAAGGTTGGGATTAAACCTAACACAGCACTTGCAAAATCAAAATGAGTTTGATGAATAAGGGCATACCCGATTTGCTAACTCATGATGGGAATAACATCAAAGTTGGAGCATTTATTGGCGAATGCCTTAGTGATACAATCAAAGAAAAAGCTCCATTCCTTTCTGATATTTGCTCTTTTCAGTTGACCCAGCTTTCCCAAACTTTTCTCATAGCCCAAACTGGCCATGAGCTGCTGTAAGACATGATCCTCTACTGTTGAGAATGTGCAACCTTCAGGTAAGTGGATAGCTTTACGAACTGCTCCAGGAGTAACCACATGCTCGACATCTCCTGATGTAAAAACAATGCTTAGAGTACCAGTAGCACCATCATCATGAAAAAGCCTAGTTCTCCAAAATGTCAGCACTTGTTGGCTTGAAATAGTTTGAGGTTGGGTCAAAGCATACCCAATCTCACTATGAGCTAATAAATCTGGCACAAAGTGTAAATCTGATGGAGCTTCATCCTTGGTTAGGATTGCAGCATAATTATTTGGGACAAACTTAGCTCCATCAACAATTAAATCCTTGGGCGCCATCAGAAATAAGTGAGAAGTTAGAGTGCCTGTAAGGTGTTTGAGAAAATGTCTGTAAAGAAAACCGTCAGAAAATGTGAGGGAGAATAAGAAAAGAGAGAGAGTAGAATAAAAATGAAAATAAAATATTTGAAAATCTTTTATCTCTTTTACTTAGACACCCCACGTGACAGCAGTTAATAAGAAGTGGAACAAACCTTTACACCTGTCAGACATGCAGTAGTTAAGGCAAAAGTTAATGGGCACGGTAAATAAGTAATAATTACATTGCACATTCAGTTTTTTTTAAAAAAAAACTGTTCCCACTAAACAAATGATTATTACTACTTTAACTCTCATAAACCAATATTCTGAGAAAATATGACCGTTCAAGTAATGACTTAAAAGTAAACCAAGTAAATAAATACTGCCACGTCAGCATCAGAACTTGATTATTATCAGAATTTAAAAGTCATCATAATATGGCTCCTTAACTCGAAAAGTGAATGTTTATTCCTATAATTCTTCACATAAATACTGATATGGGTACATCAGAACTTAATCATCAGAACTTGTCCTCAGAATTTATGCAACTGACACTTATATTGTTCATCTAAAACAACATTTATCACCACAGTAATTTTCATCATTCATATGGAGTGTATATGTGTGCAAAAAGCTAAATATCAGACAAAGAATAAAGTCTGGTTCACTTCAGTACATCTTAGAAATAAGGCATAACTAAGAACTTTGCTCAAAATCTGTCATTATTCTGAAGTCTACTATAGAATGAGTTCATGCATGAGTCCACCTCAACTGTTTTGTGCTCATTTTATGCATCTTTTGAAATTCCTTTTTACAGTGGCTTCTCAGTGTAAGTGAGTCACAACTGCTTATCAGAATTTGTGCTATTATTAGTGTATTTCTCCATTAATCAGATAATGTGAAAAGTCACCAAGAAAATTTTATTTTGCTTTTCTAATGCATATTACTTAATACCAGCAATGCACATGAGTCTTCCCGTCCACGTATATTTTTCTCTAGATCTCAAAGGAGTACCTGGTATTTATTACTTTTCTTTTCTTTTTCTTTTGATAAGTGAGGCTTATCAGCACTTAGTACATCCATCAGATTTACTAACATCAGAACTTAACAGATAAGAAGCACTATTCTAGTTTTTGACTTAGTAATAAGATACACAAAGTAAACTTTAACCAAGCTCAATATCAGAATTTGCTTGTGTTAAAAGATTTCCACATAAACAATTACTTCAAACATGGGATTATTAGTATATTAAAGACTACTAGGTCAGCATCTAGCACAATTATCCTCATTGGATTGAATAGTCACATAAACATTCATATCACTATCAGAGTTTAGAGATTTACATCAGACAACAATCAGCACTTAGAAAAATTCAATTTAAGCACATAATACACAAAGATAGTAATATTTGTAAATACTGATCATAAAGTCTAATGTATTAGAACATAAACTAAGCAGATTTAGAGAAAGATCCTGAAACCATTCCAAGTTCATTTACCAATCTTGTAAAGGTAGCTTCAAACAGTGATTTTGTAAAGATATCTGCTACTTGTTGATCTGTTAGAAAAAAATGCAATTTCACTGTACCTTTATCCACATGTTCCCTTATAAAGTGGTACCTAATGCTGATGTGCTTTGTCATTGAGTGTTGAACTGGATTACCTGTCATAGTAATAGCACTTTGATTATCACAGTAAATAGGGATTTAAGAATATGTTAACCCATAATCCAGTAACTGATTCTTCATTCAAAGAATCTATGCACAACAGCTTCCTGCAGCAATGTATTCTGCTTCTGGAGTTGATGTGGAAATTGACTTTTGTTTCTTGCTAAACCAAGAAACTAATCTGCCTCCAAGAAATTGGCAGCTTCCACTTGTGCTTATCCTGTCAATTTTGCATCCTGCAAAATCTGCATCTGAGTAACCTATTAGTTTAAAGTATGATTCCCTAGGATACCACAATCCCAGATCAGCTGTACCCTTAAGGTACTTGAAAATTCTTTTCACAGCTATTAAGTGAGGTTCTCTTTGATCTGCTTGAAATCTTGCACAAAGACAGGTAGCATACATAATATCAGGTCTACTTGTAGTTAGATAGAGTATTGAGCCAATCATACCTCTGTAATTAGTAATATCTACTGATGTACCAGTGTCTTTATCCAATTTTGTTGCAGTGGCCATAGGAGTGGATGCACTTGAGCAATCTTGCATTCCAAATTTCTTCAACAAATTTTTGGTGTACTTAGATTGACAAATAAAAGTTCGTTCTACATTCTGCTTGACTTGAAGGCCCAGAAAATAGCTAAGTTCTCCCATCATACTCATTTGATATCTTGACTGCATTAGCTTGGAAAACCTTTTATAAAGTCTGTCATTTGTAGAACCAAAAATGATATCATCAACTTATATCTGCACCAAAAGTAAGTCCTTTCCATGGTTGAGATAAAACAATGTTTTGTCAAAAGTCCCTCTGTTAAATCCACTTTCCCGAAGAAACTGAGCTAATGTCTCATACCATGCTCTTGGAGCTTGCTTAAGGCCATAAGTCTGTAGACATGATTAGGAAATTTTGAATCTACAAAACCTGGAGGTTGTTCAACATATACTTCTTCTTCCAATTCTCCATTAAGAAAAGCACTTTTTACATCCATTTGAAAGACTGTAAACTTTTTGTGAGCAGCATAAGCCAAAAATATCCTTATGGCTTCCAATCTACCAACTGGTGCAAATGTTTCATCATAATCAATTCCCTCATGTTAAGAATATCCTTTTACAACTAGACTTGCTTTATTCCTTGTAATTATGCCATTACTATCAGTTTTGTTTCTGAACACCCACTTTGTACCAACAACAAATCTGTTCTTTGGTCTTGGCAATAGGGTCCAGACTTTATTTCTTTCAAATTCATTTAACTATTCCTGCATTGCTTGCACCCAATCAGCATCTTGAATAACTTCTTCCACTTTCTTTGGTTCAGTCTGAGAAAGAAAAGAGTGATAGAGACATTCATTTGATGTTGTTGTTCTAGTTCTTATACCTGCTTCAGGATCTCCAATAATCAAGTCAGGTGTATGTGCTTTAGTCCACTTCCTTGCAGATGGAAGGTTATCTCTAGAACTGGATGCTCCCCAATGATCCATGCTGTCTCCATCAATATTTTCTGATGCTCCCCCTGAAATTATGCTCTCTGAGTTGGATCCTTCAGAATTTGAGTTTCCAGAATTATCAGAACTTGGCTCATCAGAAATTGATGAATCAGAACTTGAAGAGCCTGTTCTAGATTTTGATGCTTCTTGAGATGTGGTTGGATCTTCTATATGCTCCCCCTGCACAGGTGCATTTTCCTTTGGCATAGTCACCACAGTTTCAATAACATCAGAGTTTAACCCATCAGAGTTTGCAATATCGGGATTTAGACTGTCAGGATTTAGACTATCAGGATTTACAGAATCAAAATTTAAAACTTCATTCTCAAATCTCAGCTGATCATGATCATTGAAATCTTCAAGTTCAGTAATCTTCTTATCATCAAAAGAGACATTGATAGATTCCATGACAACCCTTGTTCTCAAATTGTAGACTCTGAAGGCTTTTTTGGAAAGTGGATATCCAACAAAAATTCCTTCATCAGCTTTTAGATCAAATTTGGATAGCTGTTCAGGATGAGTCTTAAGAACAAAACACTTGCATCCAAATACATGAAAATACTTCAGATTTGGCTTCTTTTTCTTCACCATCTCATATGGTGTCTTTCCATGCTTGTTGATAAGTGTTGCATTCTGAGTAAAACAAGTAGTCTGCACAGCTTCAGCCCAAAAGTAGGTTGGTAACTTTGCTTCATCAAGCATAGTTCTTGCAGCTTCAATAAGAGTTCTATTCTTTCTTTCAACAACTCCATTTTGCTGTGGAGTTCCAGGAGCAGAAAATTCCTGCTTAATTCCATGGTCTGTGCAGAACTCTTCCATGATCAAATTCTTGAACTCAGTGCCATCATCATTTCTTATGATTTTCACAGAGTCTTTGACCAATTTATCCAATTGTTTGACATGATCAATCAAGATAGATACAGTTTCACTTTTTGTGTGCAAGAAATACACCCATGTGTATCTGGTGAACTCATCTACTATGACCATAGCATATTTCTTCTTTGCAATAAACATGACATTCACTGGACCAAATAGATCAATATGTAGTAGGTGATAAAGCTCAAGAATTGAAGATTCAGTCTTGCTCTTGAATGAAGATTTTCTTTGTTTTGCCTTTTGACAGGAATCACAAAGGCCATCAGGAGCAAATACTGATTTTGGCAGTCCTCTCACAAGATCTTTCTTGACTAGTTCATTTATATTGTTGAAATTTAAATGAGAGAGTTTCTTGTGCCAATTCCAGCTTTCTTCAATTGACGCTCTACTTAACAAACAGATTGTAGAACCATCAGTACTTGTTGAAAGCTTGGCTTCATAAATGTTACCATGCCTGTATCCTTTCAGAACAACTTAACCTGTAGATTTGCTTGCAACTTCACCGTGTTCTTCAAAGAAATCCACATGATAACCTCTGTCACAGATTTGACTAACACTCAGCAAATTGTGTTTAAGTCCTGAGACTAGAGCTACGTTTTCAATGATGACATTCCCAAGATTGATATTGCCATATCCCAGAGTTTTTCCCATATTGCCATCTCCATAAGAAACACCTGGGCCAACTTTTTCCACAAAGTCAGATAGCAGGGCTTTATTTCCAGTCATATGTCCTGAACATCCACTGTCCAGAACTAGGATGTTTTTCCTATTGCCCTGCAATCACAAAGACCATTAATGATTAGTTTTAAGGACCCAGACTTGCTTGGATCCTTTGGCCTTATTAAGTTTGTTAACATTTGTAGCGGATTTAGCATCAGAATTTATGTTAACAGTTTTCTTATCAGAATTTGCAATATCAGACTTTGCATCAGAAATTACACTAGAAGGAATAATGCTAACTTTCTTTAAATAAGGTTTTATTTGATAATAATCATAGTACAAACTATGATATTCCTTACAAGTATAAATGGAATGCTATAAACTACCACAATGAAAACAAGGATTTTGTGGCCTATATCTAACAGACTGACTCTTAACTCCTGATTTTGAAGGTAAGGAGTTTATGTTCTTATTCTTCCTGCAAAAAGAAGCCAGATGGCTAGAATTTCCACAGTTATAACATTTCTTTCTAGGAGCATTAGGAACAGGCTTATAATCATTGTTTTTATTCACACCTTCCTTTCCACTCCTATTTTTCCTAGGTGGCTTTACCTTGTTTACATTTTTAATTAAGCCTATGTTAACTTCAGTTAGCTTATCCTGTTTTGGTTTGTCAGAAGTTAATTTCTCTTTAATTTCTGATTTATCAATATCAGACTTTACAGCTACAAACTTAACAGGATTTACCTTTAGCTTTTGTTTAACAACTATAAACTTAATTTCTACAGTTCTTTTATCATTCTTATTATCTCCATAACCTAAGCCCTCTTTCCAGTTTCCACTACTTAACAAATTCTGAGTTGTTCTACCAGAGTTAGTCCAAGTCCTGATAATCTCTCTTTCCTTTTCTAACTCAGTTTTTAGAGATTCATTCATTTTAAGCACTTCATCTCTAACATAGAAAGCATCATCTCTATCTTTCTGAGTTTAATGGAACATAACTAACTCTTTTTCTAAATAAAAATTCCTCTTTTTATAAGCAAGATTTTCAGAAGTTAATCTTTCCAATGTTAAAGTTTGATCTCTATAACTAATGAACATGGTTTTAAGATATCTTCTCAATTCAGTAATATCATCAGTATGAAAAGCAAAAGTTGTTTGAGGTACCTTTAACTCAACAGCTTCAGAGCTGCTATCAACATTTGCCATCAAGGCATAGTTCACCTCACTTTCAGAATCTGAAGTGTCTGTCCAGCTTTTCTTCTTTGTGACAAGATCCTTGCCTTTGTCATTCTTCACTTTCTTGCAATCAGGAGATATGTGGCCTCTCTCACCACAATTGTAGCATTTGACATTTGAGTAATCTCCTCTGTCAGACTTTCCTCCTTTGCCTTCAGATTTTCTGAACCCTTTCTTATCAGAACTTGCACCTTTCCTGGAAAACTTCTTTCCCATTCTGAATTTCCTGTATGCAATCTTTGTGATTCCTTTCACCATAAGAGCACACAGCTTCATTATCTCTTCATCAGGGTCCATCTCATATAAACTTTAAGTTTCTGAATCCTCATCACTACCAGTACTTGATGACTCAGTATCAGACCTTGTGATGAGAGCCTTTCCTTTGCCTTTTTTTGAGACAGCCACTTCAGGGGATTCCTCCTCAGACTTAAGAGAAACTGTCCTTGACTTTCTCCCTTGCCTCTTGCTTCTTTGATCCATCTCAAGTTCATAAGTCTTGAGCATACCATAAATTTCATCAAGAGTAGTTTCATCAAGAGCATAGTTGTCTCTTATAGTTGTGGCCTTCAAATCCCAACTTTCAGGAAGAGCTAAAAGGAATTTGAGATTAGTATCTTCAAGATCATATTCCTTATCCACTAGTGACAGATCATTCAAGAGTTTGACAAATCTATCATATAAACCAGTTAATGACTCATCAGGTTTTCAGTCAAAGTGCTCATACTCTTGAGTGAGTATAGTCCTCCTGTTCTTCTTAATTGAATCAGTTCCCTGGCATCTTGTCTCCAAAGCATCCCATATCTCCTTTGCAGTCTTGCAGTTAATTACCCTGTTTGACATGACATTATCAATGGCACTGTGCAGCAAATGTCTTACCTTTGTATCCTTCACAATAGATGAGATATCTTCAGCTGTATATTCACTTTTCTCCTTTGGTACAGTCTGTGCTGGCTGATCTGCAACTACAATAGAGAGTTTAGTTGGCTTATATGGTCCTTCATTAATTCTGTCAAGGTATTCTGGATCTGTAGCTTCCAGAAACATAGACATCCTCACCTTCCATATGGAATACTCATAAGGTTTCAGTATGGGAACCCTAATACTCTCATATCGATTATGAATTTGAGTCTTTGGAGTTTTTTCAGTTTTGGTGGGCTTGGTTTCAGACATGATTGTTTTTGGATCTTTACTGTATGTATGTTAACAGATTGCTCTGATACCACTTGTTAGGTCACACACACTGTAGATGGGGGTTGAATACAGTGTTTACTACAATCAAATCGAATATAAGAACTCAAGTAACAAAACACAGATTTTATTTAACACAATAAACTCTGTTACAAAGAACTATCCTCTCTCAGTGATGAACAAATTATCACGAGAGCTGCTAGAGTTACAATAAATAATAAACTCGATTATGATAACATATATAGTGTAAACCCTATGCCTGTGTTTATATACTACACAGTTACAAGATAATCTTCTAATTGATATCGAATATAATTCTGCTACCTAATATATATCAATCAGTTATCTTTTCTTCCAAGTATTCAATTCCTTATAGAATTCTTCTTCATGCATATCTCTTCTTGTATTTGTCTTGATCTTCTTTCCTTTCAATTAGCCGCCTTCCTTATCTGAACGTCTTCTTAAGTCCTGATATTATCTCCTGATAAATATCTCCTGATAACTTAAGTTCTGACAACTTAAGTTCTGATATCTTAAGTCCTGACTTCAGTATAAGTACTAATTTCCAGTTAAGTACTGATTTGTCCTGTTAAGTAAGATCTGAAAACTAAACACAAATCATATTAGACATGACATCACAAATATATCTAACAATATTTATGAATTATCTAATCGTACAGATAATAACATCTATATATTTTAGGGATAAGACAAATTTTATAGAAAAAATAAATGTATTTATATTGTCAATTTAACAGTCAACCGGTGTTTTGACCTATATTTGTAACTAGTGTTTAGTCTCGTATTAATTTTTTGATTTTTTTAAAAATATTTATAAATGATCCAACCGTACGGATGTTAAGATCTATATATTTTAGTGATATGACAAAATTTTTTTAAAAAAATAAATTTATTTTGTTTGTTATTTTGACAATCAACCAATGGTTTGAACAGTACTTGTAACTAGTGTTTAGGCTCATATTAATATTTTATTTCTTTTAAAAATATTTATGAATGATACAACTGTACGGATGTTAAGATCAATATAATTTAGTGATATGACAAAATTTTTAGAAAAAAAATAAATGTATTTGGTTTGTTATTTTAATAGTCAATTGGTGTTTTGACCTATACTTGTAACTAGTTTTTAGTCTCGTATTAATGTTTCGATTTTTTTAAAAATATTTTTAAAGGATCCAACCGTACAGATATTAAGATCTATATATTTTAGTGATATGACAAAATTTTTAGAAAAAATTAAATTTATTTTGTTTGTTACAATTAACCAATGGTTTGAACAGTACTTGTAACCAGTGTTTAGTCCCATATTGATATTTCAATTTTTTAAAAAATATTTATGAAAGATCCAACTGTACGGATGTTAAGATCTATTAATTTTAGTGATATGACAAAAATTTTAGAAAATAATAAATAAATTTGGTTTGTTATTTTAACAATCAACCAATGTTTTGACCTATACTTGTAACTAGTGTTTAGTCTCGTATTAATATTTCAATTTTTTTTAAAATATTTATAAATCATCCAACCGTACGAATGTTAAGATCTATATATTTTAGTGATATGATAAAAAATTTAGACAAAATAAATTTATTTTGTTTGTTATTTTGATAATCAACCCATGGTTTGAACAGTACTTGTAACTAATGTTTAGTCTCATATTAATATTTCATTTTTTTAAAAAAAAATATTTATGAATGATCCAACCGTACTCCGTACGGATATTAAGATCTATATATTTAGTGATATGACAAAATTTTTAGAAAAAAAAATGTATTTGGTTTGTTATTTTAACCGTCAACCCGTGTTTTGACATATACTTGTAACTAGTGTTTAGTCCCATATTGATGTTTTGATTTTTTTAAAAATATTTATTAATGATCCAACCGTACAGATCTTAAGATCTATATATTTTAGTGATATGAATTTTTTTTTAAAAATAATTGTATTTGGTTTGTTATTTTGATAATCAATCAATGGTTTGAACAGTACCTTTAACTAGTGTTCAGTCTCATATTAATGTTTTAATTTTTTAAAAAATATTTATAAATGATCCAGTCGTACGGATGTTAAAATCTATATATTTTAGGGATAAGACAAAAATTTTAGGAAAAACAAATGTATTTGTTTTGTTAATTTAACAGTCAACCGGTGTTTTAACCTATACTTGTAACTAGTGTTTAGTCTCGTTTTAATTTTTTGATTTTTTTTAAATATATTTATAAAATGATCCAACCATACGGATGTTAACATCTATATATTTTAGTGACATGACAAAATATTTAGGAAAAAAAAATTTATTTTGACAATAAACCAATGGTTTGAACAGTACTTGTAACTAGTGTTTATGCTCATATAAATATTTGATTTTTTTTAAAAAAAAATTATGAATGATCCTACCGTACGGATTTTAATATTAATTTATTTTAGTGATATGACAAAAAATTTTAAAAAAAATAAATGTATTTGGTTTGTTATTTTAACAGTCAACCGGTGTTTTGACCTAAATTTGTAACTAGTCTTTAGACTCGTATTAATATTTTGATTTTTTTAAAAATAATTGTAAATGATCCAACCGTACGGATTTTAAGATCTATATATTTTAGTGATATGACAAAATTTTTAGAAAAAATTAAATTTATTTTGTTTGTTATTTTGACAATCAATCGATGCTTTGAAAAGTATTTGTAACCAGTGTTTAGGCACATATTAATATTTCAATTTTTTTTAAAATATTTATGAATTATCCAACCGTACGGATGTTAAGATCTATATATTTTAGTGATATGACAAAATTTTTAGAAAAAATAAATGTATTTGGTTTGTTATTTTAACAGTCAACCGGTGTTTTGACCTATACTTGTAACTAGTGTTTAGTCCCATATTGATATTTTGATTTTTTTAAAATATTTATAAATGGTCCAACCGTACGGATCTTAAGATCTATATATTTTAGTGATATGAATTTGGTTTTAGAAAAAAATAAATGTATTTGGTTTGTTATTTTGATAATCAACCAATGGTTTGAACAGTACCTGTAACTAGTGTTCAGTCTCATATTAATGTTTCAAATGTTTAAAAAATATTTATGAATGATCCAATCGTACGGATGTTTGAAGGGTTTTTAGCACATAAATGTAACGAAAACGTAAATTTAAATCTTAAAAAAATGAAACCCTCCGCAGGATTCATGCGAAAAATAATATTTAATTCGTAGTTCAGTATGTTTACCTTAAAAAGCTTTACGTTAATGGAAAGATGGAGGTCTTTAATAGCGATCCAAGAACGATGAACAGAAATCCCTAGCAGCTGCTCCTCAAGTGTGAAACACTCCACCGGTATCCACCAAGAGTACAATGTGATGGAGGAGGAAGAGGTTGAGAGATTAGTTGCCTCCCTCTTGTTCTACTTTAGAATTAGGGTTAATTATTTGGGTTGAGGCAAATAGGGTTTATAATAGTATATTTATAGGCAAAATTTTCAGCTGAAAATTTTCCATAAAATATTATTATTATTAACCCTTTAATTGATTATTCTTATTAATCAATTAACTAATAATTAAAACACCTTTTAATCATTAATCCCTTTTCTAAACACTTTAGAAAAATAATTCTCTCACTTGATTTAATTTCCAAAATTAAATTCTTAATTAATAATATTGAGAATTAATTAAATCTCATTTAATCAATTATTAAATCTGCTAATTAATTATTTATTTCACAAATAAATAATTACCAGCCATTATTAATTAATTCCTCCACCATTAAATCATTCTCTTTTATGGTGTGACCCTGTAGGTTCAATATTAAGTCGGTAGTAGAAATAAATAATAATACTACTATTTTGTCATTATTTATATAAATTTTCTAATTCATTAAATATGATTAATTAATAAATTAATCATATTTATTCTACATCGTGAGGGATACTTCTTAGTATATCGCGACTATCCGGATAATACGAATTCACTGCTTAGAATACCAAGAACCTATTCAGTGAGTAGTTACCGTACGATCAATTACTTCTACCCTGCAATATCACGATTAAATACAAGGCATGGAACTTGTGTCAAGCCTATCTTATTTAATCATTTGCTTTCCCATTCACTATGCTTAGTTCTATTTAATGTAAATTAGAAACTCCTTTCTAATTTCATTCACTCTGTCCAGAGATTCCTGAACTTGCATAAGTGGATCAGCATTGAATATTCTCTTCCTTCACTGGAAGGGGTAGATCCTTTATTGATCATACACTATCTTCGTGTACAAATTTCTATACCCAGTAGAGCCCTTATAATTGTCCCTGGAGACTGTTAGGAATGTATGTGCATTAGTTTGATGATATGTTTAACAAAATCCTTAAGTAGAAATTTAGTGTCTGTAGCCTCAACGGATAAGACCACTTTGGCTATCCGTTGATGGTGTAGCTTTACTTAGAAATAAGTCTAGTGTTGTAGCATATTTCAGTCTCTGTATTTAAAATGTAATTCTTGGAAGTTGAGAGAAACTATGAGTCATGTTGACTACTAGATGATATGCAGATAGGAAGGCCAATTGTAAATACTTCATGCCTTGTAATTTTGTATAAGTGAAGTGGTATCAACGGATGACTTAAAGACCTTCAACGGATGAGAAGCTAAGCTTCAACGGATGTCTCTAAAGCTTCAACGGATAAAGTCATCAACGGATAACATCCTTCAACGGATGAGTGCATCAACGGATGAAAGCTTCAACGGATAACATCCTTCAACGGATGAGTGCATCAACGGATGAAAGCTTCAACGGATGTTCTGATGATTAGCCGTTGATAAGGGGTAGTTGTACCTACAAACAGAGGCACATGGGTTGATAGAGACAACTGAGATGTGGTAGCCGAATTTCAGGAACAACAGAAAAAGCAGCCGTTCTTCTCTAGTACAAAGATGCAATAGTCAACAAAGTACTGGAGTGAACAGGAAAAGAAGCAAGTGAAGATCTTATTTTATTACTGTATTTTATATTGTTCTTCACTTGTACACTTGGTAATATAAAAACCAAGTAGAAGCTAGTAATTAGAAGAGAGATTTTCCAGAGCTGTTTAGAAAAATATTGAGAGAAAATTCATCTAGTTTGTACTAGGATGCAGCTGTGATCAACATTGTTTAATCACAGATTTTCTAAAAATACCATCTCTGGTGGAACAACAAATCCACCAGAAAAGTTTTTAAGGTCTGTTGTGTTCTTTACATTTGTGCTTGAATATATATCTGTCTGTATTAGCTTAAAGCAATTCACACACTTGTTCTTCTTGAACACACAACTTTCATAAACTGCTCAAAACTTGAAAAAGTTTTGAGATTTACATTCAACCCCCCTTCTGTAAATCTCATTGTTAGTCCACTAGGAATAACAATTGGTATCAGAGCAGGCTCTTGACATACAAAGAGTTTAAAGATCTTGGAATCTAACAAAGATGAGTAAGAAGGATATTGGAGTAAAGATCTCAGTTCTTGACAAAGACTGTTATCACCATTGGAAGGTGAAAATGCACCTTCATCTACTCTCCCAAGATGAAGGTTATGTAAACTGCATTGAGAATGGTCCTCACATTCCCCACAAAGTAGCAACAGTTGCTACAGCCACAGTTGCTGTTGGTCAATCCATTCCAAAACCTAGAGCAGAATGGACAATGGAAGACACAGAAGAAGTCCACAAGGATAAGAAGGCTATGAACATTTTGTTTAATGGTCTTAACATGGATATGTTTGATAATGTGATAAATTGCACAACTGCCAAAGAGGTTTGGGACACAGTTCAACTACTGTGTGAAGGTACAGAACAAGTGAAAGAAAACAAAATGCAGCTTCTCATTCAACAGTATGAATACTTTCATTTTGAAGAAAATGAATCTTTAAATGAAACATTCAATAGGTTCCAAAAGCTGTTGAATGGACTGAAGCTGTATGGAAGAGTGTACCAGGTGAAGGATTCAAATCTTAAATTTTTAAGATCCTTGCCAAAGGAATGGAAACCCATGACTGTCTCCTTAAGAAACTCTCAAGATTATAAGGACTTCACTCTTGAAAGATTGTATAGAATCTTGAAGACTTATGAACTAGAGCTGGAACAGGATGAGGTATTGGAGAAGGGGAGAAAGAAAGGAAGTTCAGTTGCATTGGTAGCTGAAGATGAGAGGAAATGCAGACAAGAAACTGCGAGATCTACATCAAACTCCAAAGATGGTATAAGAAATCAGGAATCAAGCAAGGGGAAAGAGCAAGTTGCTGAAAATGAAGACAACTCCAGCCAAGATGACTCAGATGGTATTGATGAGCATCTTGCATTTCTGTCCAGAAGATTTGCAAAGATGAAATTCGAGAAAAACACTAGAGCCACTAAACCTCACAAAAACACTGTGGACAAATCCAAGTTCAAGTGTTTCAATTGTGGTATAAGTGGACACTTTGCAGGTGAGTGCAGAAAGCCAACTTCTGAAAAGAAGAAATTTGAACAGTAGATT